>NW_012267313.1:10507363-10525630 GCF_000151885.1 Dipodomys ordii | reverse complement strand
GCCGCGCGGGCGCCGCGGGCCCGGGGCGCGAGCGAGGCGCTCGGCAGCCGAGGGGGAAAAGGCGGGTCTCGGGCTTGTTTTGATTCGGCTGCGCTGACACGCTCTAGGCCCGCCCCCTCCCGTGACGACACTGGGGATTCGGCCCGGTCACGCCCACCGTCTGACGTCAGGCGGGCCGGCCCGCCCCGGTGAGGTCACGCCCCGCGCGGCGCCCCCTGCCTCCGAGTGACGTCATCCTGGAGCCAGCCCCCTGGGCCGCCGGAGCCCCGGGGTCCGCGGGACGCTGACTCTGAGATTCTAAGCGACGGCACGGGTGACTCTGAAACCGTCCGGCGGCCTCGTGACCTCGGTGTAATTGAGGATCAGAACGGTATGTTCTGGAAACATAAAGCAGGTGACTGGACAGGAAAAGAAAACAAAGGAATCTGGATTAATAATCCATCCGGCGGCCCGTCATTCTTTAGTTAAAGACGCAGAATTGCATTCCTGGACAGCGGTGGTGACCAGCAGAGTGTCTGCATGGGAAGCCTTCATCACCGCGTCGCAGCTCGTTTACCAAGGGTTGCCTCCCAGCCAGTCCCTCGGCTGGGACCAGGACGAGGAAGCGGGCCGGGGAGGGAGGGCCGAGGACCCCTGGGTCTCGTTTATGCAGTTACATCAGTGGGATCTGAACTTAGCTTCGGGCTACACTCTGAAATGTGAGCCACCTAGCCCCTTTTGCCTTGGTTTGTGGCTGTTGTTTAGTTGGTGTGGTATTGGTGGAAGGGCTGGTCTGGTCTGGCCAGCAGAGACACTACCACTGGCGCCACACCTCCAATGCCTTTTGTTTTTATTTTCCAGCAGGGTCCCATGGTTTTGCCCGAACCTCCGGTGAGATAGGTGCACATCACCCCCCAGCTATATTGATTGAGTTGTCGGCTCAGTAACTTTTTGCCCAGGTTGATCTCCCAGTAGCTAGAATTACAAACAAGTGCCACTCTACACAGTCCACACTGGTCTCTTGCTGTAATTATATTTTGCCTTTTTTTTTTCCAGACCAGCGCTTTCCCATCCCTCAAGTCTCAGCACAAATATGTATCACTTTCCTCAGAGTGATCCTACAGAGAAACCTTCCAAAAAAGTTATCAGAAATCTCAACATTTTTTCCCCCTTCCTCTGCCTCTCATTACATTGACAGTATATATGTTAAGTATTTTCTGGTCTATCTCCAATACTCAAGTGAAACCTCCTCACATAGATTTTTATCTGTCTCAGGCACTTCTGGGAACAACTAACGTCAAATGATTGTATAGAAGACTATCTCAGCTGATGGTTTTAGTGTCCTCTTCCTTTAGTGTAACCTTTAATTAACCCAGCTGTTCCATCACGGTTCTGTGTCTGCATTAGGAAACCTGTAGAGACCCGGCAGGCAAATGATGGAAGAAGGCCATCCTCACAATCACTTGAGCTCAGGTTCTGGGCAGCTGGAAGAACACTGGATACTCCCAGAGCAATTGCTGGTGGGACTTTTTAGGGGGAAATTCATAAACCTTTTTAATACCCTCAACACAGGAAAGTTGTTCTTTAGAAGACTCTATTGATAGTTTTACTAGACAGATACTTTGTACCTATATTCTCATGTCTGTCCAAACCCCATATGGTATGTCTCTTTCTGCCTCTGCAGTCCAGCATAAAGGCCTGCTTATAGTCAGTGTCCAATAAAAATCTATTGAATGACATATATTTAAAGTATTCTTCTGGCTACCTTTTTGTGGACCTTCATGTCTCAAACTATTAATATGCTATGAAGTCTTCTCTGACAACCCAAAGCTAGGTTTGTTCTCTTGAAGGTTTTATAGCTTCCTCACCAGAATCGCCTATTCAGCTATATCTTGTCCGGGTCCCCACTGGATAGTAGAAAGTATGCCTGCCTTATTTGTCATTGTGGCCTCTGTGCCTAGCGGAATACATGGCATATAGTAGACATGCATTATATGTATAACAAATACAAGAATAAATAAAAGTACAGATGCTTTTGTGCGTGGTGTGTGCCACTCCAGGGGCTTGAATTCTGGCCTGGGTGGCTGTCCAGAGCCTCTTTGCTCAAGGCTCTAGTGCTTTACCAGTTGAGCCACAGCTCCATTTCTGGCTTTTTTGCTGGTTAATTGGAGATCAGTGGGTCCTGCTCTGCTGGCTTTCAACAAGGATCCTCAGATCTCAGCCTCCTGAGTAATTAAGATTCCAGGCATGGCCAGAAGTACAGATGCTTTTAAGGTAGGTAAAGCAGAACTGGGTGGTCACTACAATGGGATGGATTAAGAAATTTTGAAAACTGAAAGAAATGATGACAGCTAATAAAATAGACGCTTTAGAAGGAGGACAGTTGAGTTGTGGAGGGAGATAAAGTATTAGTGTGGTCCATTCAGACTCTACTTAATTTCATTACCAATTCACCTTTACTAGAGATGGATGAAGAAAATCTCAAAATCTTTTGTTAACACTATTTGGCTTTTCCTTTTCTCCTCTTTTGTTTTGTTAAAGTGGTGAAGATGAAGAACTTATAGACTGGAGTGCAAAACTGATTGAGATAACTGTTTTTTTTTTCAATAAACACCTTGCTGTCATGCCATGTTGATCAAAGTTAGTGTGCATATACCCTGCAGATAGACATTCACACCAGCTGCTTCCCACCTTTGTAAAACTGAATTGGACACTTTCACACTTAAGAATTGGACACTTTCACACATACACACACACACACATCCACAATTGGCTTAAAACAGACATCCAGCCAATTACAGTTCTGGTTAATTATGTGAGCCACCTCTTTTCCATTCAAACTGCAACAAAATGAAAAGGAGGAAGGAGATGGTGGCACTTCTTCCATCCCCAACCACATAAGTTCTTTTTAATCTTAACCAAATTTAATGCAGAGGCTACAGTTCTGTTTTATTGCTACAAAAGACAATACACTAAAATCAAGATGTTATAAACAAAATTTAGCAGAAGTTGAAGGACACCATTCCTCATCTTTGTCACACTGTGTGGAATTTCACAGAAATCCTGCTATCCTGGCCCTTTTCCTTCCCTTTTTCTCACCATTTCTGAAGGTGTGAGAGAGAGAAAAAAAAAAAAACTACTGAAATAACAAAAGATAGAGATTGGTGAGGCCAATCTCTCCCCTTAGATGCTTCCAGAAAAGAGCTCTAGAAAAACTAAGGAGGCCAATTCCCTTATCAACTCATGTGCTCAGAAATACACTTTAAAGAAATTTACAACTGTACCTCAGATTTCCTTTCCCTAACCTTCATCAGCTCTATCTCCTAGTTCTTTGCAATATTAAAACACAGTAGCAGATGGACATCTTCAAAGGTAAACAATGTTAGCCATGGGGCTGGGAAGGTGGCTCAGTGGTAGAGCGCTTGCCTTGCATGCATGAGGTCCTGGGTTCGATTCCTCAGCACCACATAAGCAAAAAGAAAAAAGCCGGATGTGGCGCTGTGACTCAAGTGGTAGAGCGCTAGCCTTGAGCTGAAGAGCTGAGGGACAGCGCCCAGGCCCAGAGTTCAGGCCCCACGACCAGACCCCAAAAAAAAAAAAAACAATGTTAGCCTTTGAAGAAAGGGTTGGCAAATCTTCAGGGCTTAGAATAAAGGGATTCTTTGAATGTTTTGTTTTCTTCCTTTGACATTTTGTGCCTTTCTGAACTCTTGTATTAGCTACATTGAGTTAGGGTTAGAGTATGCAGTCATATGTTAAGTATACTTTTGTTTTTGTTTTTTGTTTTGTTTTTTGTCGGTAATGGGGCTTGAACTCTCAGCTTGGATGCTGTCCCTAGCTCTTCAGCTCAAGGTGAGTGCTCCTACCACTTGAGCCACAGCGCCACTTCCGGTTTTCTAGTGGTTTATTGGAGATTAAGAGTCTCATGGACTTTCCTGCCTGGGCTGGCTTTGAACCATGATCCTCAGATCTCAGCCTCCTGAGTAGCTAGGATTACAGGCATGAGCCACTGGCACCTGACTATTAAGTACACTTTTAGATAGAACAAGAGCTTAGAGTGTCTCAAAGTTAATCATATTAATTCCTTGTCTTCCTCCACAACTCCACCATGCCATCCCTAATATCTCCATTATAATCCCTTCCAGTTGTCAGAAATTCTTGATTTTACTCCTTAAACATTGTAAAGTTAAGCACAAGTGGCTCATACTTGTAATCCTAGCTACACAGGAGGCTGAGATCTGAGGATGGTGGTTCCAAACCTGCCTGGGCAGGAAAGTCTGTGAGACTCTTATCTTCAATTAACCACCAAAAGGCTAGCAGGGGAGCTGTGCCTCAAGTGGTATATTGTAGTGCTAGCCTTGAGGGAAAAAGCTAAAAGGACAATGCCCGTGCATTGAGTTCAAGAAAAAAAAAAGGAGGCTGGGGTGAACCTGTAGAGACTCGGAAGGAATGAGGACACTGTAGCAATGTACCCATCTGTTCTATATGTAAGCCTAACCTAAAAAATTGATTAAACCTGACTACTAATGTCACTTTAAGTAAGCATATCTTGTCTCTATGTACCAATGTCTTCTAGATATGACCTCTGTCCTCTCCTGTACCTACAGGTTTTCTTTGAGGAATCATTATTTTGTTATATACTCATTACCTTGCTCGTGTAACTGTAACCCCTCTGTACAGTATTTTCACAATAAAAAACTTACAAAAAAACTTACCTAAAATGAAATATTAATACCAGTGACCAGTAATAGAAATATCAGTTATTAAATGCCATAAATCTGCTCTCCAATCAGGCAGTTGTCAATTATCAATGTTTATATTTTTCTCAAATATTTGCCCTCAAAAATCTCTTCTCAGTCCTCTACGATTTTTACACTCATTTTATAATTTTATAATGTCAGCTCACAATTCTGTGGTCCCTGAACTTGCTGCTTATTCCAACTTATGTGCCTTTTGGGGTGTGTATATGGCTTCCTGCTTCAGAATCTGCTCTAACTTGGACCTCTGTAATCTCAGGAGGACCCTGCTTTCAAAAGATAGACCAAGAATAATCTTTCCCAAGACTTCTCTAGACTCTACCATTCTGTACTCTCTCCTTCACTGTACACAGCTCCTTTTATACAGATAGCTACAACCATTGTTTTCCAAGCTGGAGGTCAACTTCTGTTGGTGGGTTGTAAAATTCATTCAGAATGTCTCTATCAGTGCATGTGTATGCATGTGTGTGTACAGGGACTTGAACTCAGGGTCTCACACTGCTCTTCAGTTTTCTTGCTCACCACAGATGCCTTACCACTTGAACCATGCCTCCAGTCCAATTTTTTGCTGGTTGAGTGGAGATGGAGTCTCACAGATTTTCCTTCTTAGGCTAGCTTGGAACCATTATCTTCTAGGTCTTAGCCTCCTGAGAAGCTAGGACGCCCAGCTCTATCAGCAGTTTTTTGAAAACCAGAACAGAATGGAAAATATTTATTCTATCTGTTCTATATGTAATGCATTTCATACAAAAATTAAGTATGATTTTCTTAAATATTAGTGTTACTTTATAAAATTTGGTTTATACATTTATACATATGGACATGTACATATATGTGTAACTGTGTATACTTGAACCCAAGGAGGAACCTAAATAAACTCTCTTCCTCAACTTACTTTGAGTTACTTCCTTTTATCACCAGATTGAGGGGTCATGTAGCTAAGCTGTAGAGCCTTATCAGTTTTGCTGTCAATAACACCTCTGATGTGTGGTCAATATGATCACAATTGTTTTTGTCATCTTTCAGGAACTTGGAGACTGATCTTTTGTCTATCTCAAATTCATTAAAACCACCAATTCTTCATTTGGGCCTGCATAGGCATTTGACTCAGATCATAACAACACAGCCATTTTCTGACCATACATCCTATGAAGATCCATTGAGTGTGCCTGTACATTACCATACTGTTTTTTTTATCCATAATACTCCCAACCTTTTTTGGATCTGGTCGTGGGGCCTGAACTCTGGGCCTGGGCATTGTCCCTCAGCTCTTCAGCTCAAGGCTAGCACTCTACCACTTGAGCCACAGCCCCCTTTCGGGTTTTTTTTTTTTCTGCTTATGTGGTGCTGAGGAATCGAACCCAGGGCCTCATGCATGCAAGGCAAGCGCTCTACCACTGAGCTACCTTCCCAGCCCAATACTCCCAACCTTATCTTCAGTAAGTATGTTTGACTTTTGGGGTTCCTGTTTTTCCATAACTGGTATTTCATGAATAAACTCTTTGTCTTTTGTAAAACATCATATCAGTGATTGGCATAATATATGGACAGCAAAATGAAGCCTTATTGGATGACTTATGGAGCCATAATGCAAAGTCCATTTCTCATTTTGGGGAACAAATTCAAACAAAAATATGGAAGACATTTGCTATAACATGCCTCCAAGCTGTCTTTCCCTTGCTTTCTCAGCTCAAGAAGAGCATGTTCTCTTCAAGTATATTCTAAGTTCTCCAGTGACTCTGGATCGTATCTTTTCATTTTTGTATTTCTTCCTATTAATAATAGTTTGGACTGAGTACTAGTAGCTCATGCCTGTAATCCTAGCTACTCAGGAGGCTGAGATCTGAGGATTGCAATTCCTAGCCATCCTGGGCAGGAAATTCTGTGAGACTCTTATCTCCAATAAACTACCCCCACCCAATAAAAAGCCTAACATGGAGCTATGGCTCAAATGGTAGAGTGCTAGCCCTGAGCAAAACAACTTCAGGGCCAGTATCCAAGCTCAAGTTCAAGCTCCAGGACCAGAAAAAACATAAAATAAATAAAATAAAATAATAACAATAGTTTGCTTGCAAGTCCCATGCATATGCAACACAAACACAAATTCAGATCTTAAATTCTAATGGGAGATGGAGGGATAACACAATAAATATATAAAACAAAAATTAGTCAACTAATGACCTGAGAATTCACCAAATATGCACACAAAGTTGTCCCTTTGAATTCAAGGAGAATTGTTTCCAGAACTCTCGCATGAATCTAAAATCCATATGTTCAAGTTTTTTTAATATAAAATGATATGTAGTATTTCGAAGAGGCTACACATATCCTCCAATATACATTTAATAATCACTAGATTACAATATTTAGTGAAATGCAAATGCTATGTAAATAGTTACTAAACTACTATTATTGCATATACTACGTCAATATGTTTTAAGGAATGACAAGAAACATCTATAAATGTTCAATGCAAATATAATATTTCTCAAAATATTTTCTCTCTGTGATAGATTGAGTTGGCATATGTCAAACTCATAAATATGAAGAATTGCCTATTGATGAGTTGATTGTATTTTACTTTGTGTTGTTGTATTTTGGAGAGAGTGCCAGCTCCCTCAGCTCTCCAGAAGATACAGGGGTCAGAGAAGACTAAAATAGTCAAAAGAAGGACTTTTTAAAAGATTGTTGACTTAACTAAGAGCCATACAAAAACATATCTCACCGGGTAATGCCTTTTAATGACAAAATCTTCTATTTCACCTTGAACTTTCACATCTTAATATGTGGTACATTAGTCAGGTATTATAACAATGCACTATTCTTTAAAAGCAAATAACATAGTAAATTCTACATTTTTTATCCTCATAGGCTCTAATAGAATACAACATAATAAATTATTTGTGGAAGTATGCTTTCCAGCTTCTTTATACTATATCTGGCTTCCTCATCAACAGACATGGAATAAGCTCTATGAACTCAGTAGTGGGGCTGAACTAACATCCAACAACTAAAAATAATGTGAAATTTCCCCAGACAAAACTGCAGAAAATAAGAATAGTGGACACTGATGAGAAATCCCAGCTCTTACTTGCTAATCTTCAGAGAACCTTCAGAAACATTTGTGTTGACTTCTGTATTTCTGAGTGCTTGGGGATTATTTGCTAAGATTACAAAACCATGTTTAAAAAAAAAATCCTTACCCAGCAGTACTTTCGATATGCAGGCTGACAACATTTTGGTGTGTCATAGAAATAAAAACTGAGAACTTAAGAATCCATCTGCCACCCCATGGAGAGGGTGGATCTTTCTGCTAAAGATCTTTTGTTTGCTGAGTGCAAATGAATTCATCCTCAGTACTGCAGATACTTGGAGACAGTATTCAGTAATGGACGAGGAGAAGATGGGTGAGATATATTTCTATGAGTAAGGGAGTAGAAAGGAAGGTGGGAGGGAATCAGGAAAGGGAGGAACTGGAGTTTGCAAGGGTAGAAGAGGGCTTAGGGTGGGGAAAAGCTTAGAAGAAACCTGTCTTGCCCAGTGAAACATCTTGCTCCACACCCACCTTCTACCCACCCCAGCCCCCACATACTCATTCATGCACATATAGGATCACAAGTAAATTACTAACTTCTAAACTCTGGCTTATGGGATGGATGTTCTTTGGGGAATCAAGAGTAGTGCCTCATTTCACAGTTTTGAATGGAGCAAGGAAGTAGGTCACCTTGAGAGCCCAGGATGCCTTCACCACTTGTGCTTTCCCAACTCTCACAAAACAATAAAAAGTAATGAAAGACTGCTGTCCTTTTTGCTTCACCTGACTCTTGCCCACTTTATCCACTGCATTTCCACATCCAGTGGATTCGGCCTCCACAGTCTGTCATAAGAACACCTGCTCCTCCTGTACACACTTCATTCTGTTTCCACTACCATTTCACCTATATGACCTTCCCTGACTTATAGAAGCATGAAATCTCTCCTACCACCAACATTCCCCACACTTCTCAGAGCTTCACTAGCCCTGTTGGGCCCAGTCAAGCTTATTTTTAAGTTATTTGTAAAGAAGTTGTTCCCCCTCTCTGATTTCAACAATAGCTTCATGAAGGATGCTGGCTTCTTAGCTTACAGACTTGACAAGACCTTACACATCACTGTGAATTTTTGTGGACACTAAAGAAACGAAAGGAAAAAGGAACTAGAAGAGGCTAGAAGGAAATGGAAAGAAGGAAAGAGAGGAAAAGGAAATGAAAGATCATGTGGTATCATTTTATGTGAAGTATGTCATAGGCCTTCAGTACAAGATTAATTTCATTTCCTTTCAATGTAAAAGTTTCCATTCCCTTCTGTTCTCATAACCAGATCCTTATTCAGAATGTCTCAGGAATAATTTGAAGAACTTAAACCATACAACATTTATACATTTTCACATACCTATATTGAGCTCTATAGTTTCTTTTCCTAAAATACCCTTTCTACTCTGTTTTTCTTTAAACATTGATTTTTTTATTGCTAAGGTAATATGGAAAAAATAGTTTGGAGATTGTGCAAGCTATTTTTCTGCCTATGTTATTTATCTTTGTTGGACATTTGAGATATGTCATATGTCTAAAATGATCCTCATTTATGTGGCTCAAGAACTTCTTCAGCTGCACTGATTATGGTCTCAGACTGTGATCCCCAGCCAAGTGCAAGGACAATGGCTGGCTATTAATATCCACCGGCCAGCTGTTAGCCCTACATGTACATCAGCAGGGTGTAAGGGAGGAAATGGCCATTGTACATGCAGCTTCCCCTGTTTTAATAAGGAATAAACTTTGCTATCAGCTTTTAAACATCTCATAATAATCTAACAGAAATCATGTTTTTATGCAAAATATTTTTCATTCAAGACACCAATGGCAGACCCTTTCTGGCCTTCTAACATTTTCAGTATACACAGAGCACAGGAGTTCCAACTGCAAGGTTGTTGGTGAAATCATATATGCATTTTTGCTCGTATCTGCAATAGAAATCAATCTGTCATGAAAGTAACCTGGAATCAGGCATAATTGACATACATGAAACAAGAGAAAACCATAAAGGTAAGAAAGCCAAGCTGGGAAGGTGTCTCAGTGGTAGAGTGCTTGCCTTGCATGCATGAGGCCCTGGGTTCGATTCCTCACCACATAAGAAAAAAGCCGGAAGTGGCGCTGTGGCTCAAGTGGTAGAGCGCTAGCCTTGAGCTGAAGAGCTGAGGGACAGCACCCAGGCCCAGAGTTCAGGCCCCATGACCGGACCAAAAAAAAAAAAAAAAAGGTAAAGAAAGCCATAAAAACATATGTAAAAGGAATCCAAGGCCATAAACTGGGTGATATTTCACTTTATGGTACTAGGGATCAAATCCAAGGCCTTGTGTATTATAGATTAGTACTCTACAACTAAGCTACACTCCTAGACTCAGTTTTTAAAAGCTGGGTGCCAGTGGCTCATGCCTGTAAACCTAGCTACTCAGGAGACTGAGATCTGAGGATTATGGTTCAAAGCCAACTCAGGCAGGAAAGTCTGTGAGACTGTAATCTCTAATTAACCACCAGAAAACCAGGTAGTGGAACTGTGGCTCAAAGTGGTAGAGTGTTAACCTTGAGTGAAAAACCTCATCAACAGCACTCAGACCTTGAGTTCAAGCCCCATGACCAACCACAACAACAAAAAGCACTAATCGAGTCACCTAAGAAATCCACAGTCTAACATAATGGTAGTTCACAAATTAGACTCACTCTTTATTCTCTCATTCTAAGACAATGCTTTATTCATAAATATCAATGAATTGTCATCTAAAATGAGAAGGGAGGCAGCAACCAGAGTACTCAGGTTTATTTTATTCAAAATCATATAATCTAATATTGGGAAAAGATACTTGCAATCTCCTTTCCCATTAAGCTTGGGAACATCCCTGGCAATGATTGTTTGGTCTTAGCTTGACTTTAAACTCATCCAGTGTAGGTTTAGCTCTCACAGTTAGTGAAGACTGTGTAAGGCATGGAATTTATATTTCAAACCAATAGACTTGATGTTGACATTGTTGCTTATAATCAGAAGTCTTGGGACATATCTCTATCTCTCCAGCCTTGGGTAGAACTTTGCTTTTTGCAAGCAACACCCAAACTCTATCATTTCCTCTGATTCTGAGGCAAGAAACATCTACCCTGTGACCATAGTTAAGATCTTATCTCTTCGTGTTTTTCTCCTCTCATAAGCTTTCTTGGCACAAAGGTGTCTGGACAAGATCAGAAAACACAGAAGTGTATGAGTGAATTATATTCAAAACTGAAACAGAGTAGTTAACAGAATAGTTAAAGAATATGTAGAAACCCATGGTCCAATCTTTGTTTCTTCTAAATTTCATTATCATTTCATTGAAATAATCTTAATGGGAAGCCATTATGAGGTTTGGATTAAGTCTTGTACTTATCACCATAACCATTTAATCCTATGTCTTCTATCAAAGATTCGTAAGTATTAAGACCCAAGGATCATTCTGTTCATTCTCCCTCCTTATTGTATATTATCTGCTTTTAGCACAATGAATGGAAATATATACTATTAACAACTTCTACATCTCATTTTCAGCAGACTAAATGTTATCCTAAACTCATTCAGTGAAAGACAGCTTTGAGATCTTAGAAAATGAACAAACACAGTGGATCACTCTTAAGAGTCCTATAATGATGGCTACATGACCATGTGAGAAAGGGATGATATTTTAATAAAACATTGCCACTGAACTTCAAATCTAAGTGTACATTAGAAGTTATGCTTAGTTTCTTTTTAAAAATTACAAAACAGGGGCTGGGAAGGTGGCTCAGTGGTAGAGTGCTTGCCTTGCATGCATGAGGCCCTGGGTTCAATTCCGCAGCACCACATAAGCAAAAAGAAAAAGCCGGAAGTGGCGCTGTGGCTCAAGTGGTAGAGCGCTAGCCATGAGCTGAAGAGCTGAGGGACAGTGCCCAGGCCCAGAGTTCAGGCCCCACGACCGGACCCCCCCAAAAAAATTATAAAACATTCTCATTTTATTTTAAATGTTGCCTTTTCCCCATGCAGTTTACCTAGACATTGTTTACAAGATAAGTAAATTATTCAGCAGAATTTCCAGTAAGTTTTTCATGAGACTTGATGAAAATTAAACATGGCCTTCCTATGCATTCTTTCCTTTAGGATGTGTGATTGTCATCTGAAGATCAGCTACTGTAGTCCCACCATCAAATCAAAGCATCAGCTTTTACCAACGTCATCATCCACAGATGAAGCAGTACAAAATACAGTACCCTTGTTATCCTTAAATAGAAAAAAAAAAAACACTTAAGGATTCACTAACACAATCTGCAGGAATCATTTAGTATCTGATCTTGAAACCTACTAAAACAGGCAAAGTTATCTGGAGTACCACCATTTTTCAATCATAAATTCATTCTTCTCCCTACTCATTCAGTCAACAAATAGCACTTTGTGGCAAATAGTGAACAAGAGAGATTATTCTTTGCTGTCATCATGTTCAATGAAGGAAAGGTAACAAGGAAGCAGACAAATTAAAATTTATGACTAACAATTTAAAAACAAACATTACAAAGGTTTTAAAAGGCAGTGGGTTATTGAGAGATGAATGAGAAGGAACTAGCCCAGAACTTCCAGAAGAACCTTGCATATATAGAAAGTTCTAAATGAGGGTGGAGAGAAAGGAGGTTACAAGAATTTTTGTGGAACTTCTTTCCTGTTCAACCTGGATTCCATCTGCTGCCAAGTACCAGGATTTGAGGCTAGAGAAGAAGGGCATCTTCTTCAAAACTGAACCTATGTCCTCCGTTCTTATCTCGTCATGTGTGTAGGGGTAAGCATGTCTGTATGTATTGGGGGATCATATTATTTGTATAACTCAGGATTTTTTAAGTCTATTTTTTCTCCTGCCACCATGAACTTAATTTCTAAGGAAAACCATATGGAAGGTTATTCATGTGTATTGTTTGTCAAAGGAATTCAAACCTGCCAACAGTAAGAATTACTAGAGTTTTCCAATAAACCACAAGATGCCAAGCAAAAGGTGTGAAACAAATTCTTTTTCCAAAGGAACAAACCCTACCCACAGTTTAATCTTTGATCTCAGCCTCCCAAACAGCAAGACAATACATTTCTGTCATTTTAGCTATCGTACTTTGTGTTGCTTCATTTTGGTAACCAAAGCAAACTAACACACTCTCCAACTCTTCTACTTGAAATTTCAAAACAAATAGAAAATTAACTTCCTATACATCTGTAGTTATTTTTAAATAGATTGAAATGGGGAACAATAATAAA
The DNA here is from genome assembly GCF_000151885.1 of Dipodomys ordii. Lineage (NCBI taxonomy): Eukaryota > Metazoa > Chordata > Mammalia > Rodentia > Heteromyidae > Dipodomys > Dipodomys ordii. The sequence goes on along the minus strand of NW_012267313.1, from coordinate 10,512,566 downwards.
AACAACTAGAATATCAAATGTACTTTGAAAAAAGATTGTACACCAACCCATCCATGTCTGGAGATTCTGGCATCCATGGTCTTAAGAGAATATCCCACAGCTGAGAATCACTACTCTAGATTTTCTTACTTATACACAGAAAATCACCAGCTAAACCACTCAGCCCCACAGGAAACCTCTACTAAGGTATAATATTGGGGAGGGAGTATGACTAGTAAGATCCTATGCAATGCCTTCCCTGAAAGCTCCGCAAAATCAATATAGCCACGGCAGCCTGGGCCATTGTGTCCCACTTAGGTGTGGACATCTGTGCAACTACCCAACTTAAAGAGAAGCACAATTAGGAAGACATCCCCTTTAACCAGCTTAGCCCCAATCCTAGCATATCATGGGTGAAAGTATTTCAACTTGCCCTTGAACTAAAGTTATGAGTACTATGTTTGTACAGCGCCACTTCCAGATTTTTTCTTTTTGCTTATGTGGTGCTGGGGAATTGAATCCAGGGCCTCATGCATGCAAGGCAAGCGCTCTACCACTGAGCCACCTTCCCAGCCTCCTATGTTTGTTTTCTACCTAGTGTGTTGTCATACTACAAAGTAGGTACAGCTAAAACAAATGTGACACAAATGGTCTTCTAATTCTGGAAGCTGTGTATTTCTAAATTGCAAGGGGTTAGGGTTGGGAGAGTTGGTTCTTTGAGGATTCTAAAGGGGAACCTGCTCCATGTCTATTACTAGCTTCTAGTGGTAGGAAGCATTCCCTGGCTTATGGTTTTATCACTCCAATCCCACTCTTCCAATCTCCCTGTGTAACTGGATCTGTGTCTAAATTTTCCTTTTTAATAAAGACATCCTTCATATTGATCCAAGGTCCAGTCTAATGATTTCATCCTGACTCTGTCAGATATCAGCATAGATTCTGTTTTTAAATAAGTTTACATTCCCAGATATCAGAGTGTAGGACTTTAATGTATTTGGGGAGCACAATTTAATCCATAACAGATATGTCAACCTGATCAACCATACTATGAGAGATTCACAGCACTTTTGTAGTTCCAGAATCAGAACTGAGCCAGCAGGCCCAACAAAGAAAAAGAAGAAGAAAAAAAAAAAAGGCTGCAAGAAAAAGGAATAGATCTGTGTTGCTCCCTCTGCTGGAAATATAATGATGTGTTTAAATCACTGCAGCTGCATTTGTTCCTGTGTTCCCAGGTAAAATTATCCCATCATGACCCATTCTTACTTTGTCCTTAGTATCAAGGCCACATCATTCTCCTACCATTAATGGAGGAACTGTCCCTATTTAGTATCTTATTTAGACACTGTGGGGTTTTTTTGAGCTACTTTTGGTACATTATGTCTTTCTGGAAAATTGACATTTCATCTGTTTTCATAATTATGGCATTCATTTTTTGATAGTGTTCTGTTATGATTTTTAAGTACCTACCATATGTGTATTATGCCCTCTTTTTAGTTAATCTTCTGTGACATCATTCTTCTTTTTTGCCAGTACTTTATCTACTTTAAATTTTTGAAAGAACTACTTTCTAATTTATGCTTCTCTCAGTTAGACATTTTTATTTCTTAAGTTTTGTTTGCACAATTATACTTTGTATTTTTTATACTTTGTATTTTTTCTTCCTACCTTTCTGAAAATTATATTCAGGACATTCATTTGTAAACTTTTGCCTTTTAAAAATACATGTATGTAAGGGGGTAGAGCATTAGCCAATGAGCAAATCCATCCGGTACCAAGTTTATGACTTGGTCTCAGCCCTAAAAAGATTAATTAACTAATTAAATAAAATATATGCATACAAAGCTATTTTTTTGGGGGGGGTCCGGTCGTGGGGCCTGAACTCTGGGCCTGGGCGCTGTCCCTCAGCTCTTCAGCTCAAGGCTAGCGCTCTACCACTTGAGCCACAGCGCCACTTCCTGCTCTTTTCTTTTTGCTTATGTGGTGCTGGGGAATTGAACCCAGGGTCTCAGGCATGCAAGGCAAGCACTCTACCACTGAGCCACCTTCCCATCCCTACAAAGCTATTTTCTTTCCCAGAAGATATACACTCTGATTTAATAAGTGATATTTCATTGATTTTTTAAAAAATTGTTCTAAGTCTAGCACTTGGGAGGCTGAGGCAAGAGGACTGCAAATTCAAGGCCATCCTGGTGTATACAGTGAGACAGATTTATAATACATATATAGTATCACATACTATATGCATATTCCAATTTTCATTATTGTTTAATATACTACATGGAAATTACTTTTAAATATTTTTAATTGAATGGGATATTTCTGCTATTTATTTCTAACTTTATGGTACTGCAATGCTGATATTTATTCATCAAATCAATACATTCAAATTAAACTGAGGGCTGGGAAGGTGGCTCAGTGGTAGAGTGTTTGCCTCGCGTGCATGAGGCCCTGGTACCTCAGTACCACATAAGCAGAAAAAGCTGGAAGTGGCGCTGTGGCTCAAGTGGTAGAGCGCTAGCTTTGAGCTGAAGAGCTGAGGGACAGCACCCAGGCCCTGAGTTCAAGCCCCATGACCAACAACAACAAAAAAAATCAAATTAAACTGAAATTATCTAGGAGATGAAGGGAATTCCAAGATAGAATGCTGCATGTGACCAAACAACCTGAATAAAAGCATGTAAAGAAAGCAGGAAGCTGAATGCTGGTGGCTCACACCTGTAATCCTAGCTACTCAGGAGGCTGAGATCTGAGGATCACAGTTCAAACCCAGCCGAGGCAGGAAAGTCCATGAGACTCTTATCTCTAATTAACTACCAGAAAACCAGAAGTGGAGCTGTGGCTCAAGTGGTAGAGTGATTGCCTTGAGCTTAAGAGCGCAGGGACAGTGAGTGCCCAGGCCCAGAGTACAAGCTCCAGGACTGACAAGATAGAAAGAAAAAAAGATAAGAAAGAAAAAAAGGAAGAAAGGAAGGAAGGAAGAGATAGAAAGAGAAAGAAAGAAAGAAATTGGGTGCAAATCACTGTAGTTCGCACCTATAATCCCAGCTTCTCAGAAAGCAGAGATTGGGAAGATCACAGTCCAAGAACTTGGGCAAAAAGGTAGCAAGATCTCATTTCAACAAACAAGGTGGACATGGTATTGTTTAACTGTAAATCCAGCTCCGCGGGAAGACTAGGGAGAAAGATCATAGTCTGAGGCCAAAAGAGGGGGCAGGGGTGATGCCGAAGGGCATGGCAAGTAGTAGAATGCCTGCCTAACTAGCCGAAGACCCTGGGTTTGTCTCCTAGTACTGCAAAACAAGAAAACAAAACTAGAATTGGATTAGAGAAATCTGCTCTAGAGGCACAAAAGTAAGAACCTCATGGAACCTGATGGATCTGTAAGCCTGAAGTAAGAAAAGATAATGAGCTCCAGCAAACCATAGTAATTAATTGAAAATCTAAATATCTAGCCCGGCCCCCTCTATGTGTCTCTCTTAATCCTCTACTCTGAAATATTTGCCCCTATAATAACAACTCTAAGTTAAGGAGGTTTGCTGTTTCATTGGCTAAAGAGAAACATGAAATAAATCAATTCTGAATCTATATAATTCACATAGAAAACTTCATGTTCAAGAGAGAAATTCACTGAATATGTCCTAGCTTAGTCCCTAAATTAATTCATTTGACAACTGAGTTTATTCTAAGCCTTATTTTCTGCTCCCACCTAAGTGCTCCTGTGTTTCATTAATTACATACCACCCTATAATCAGCACTTCTACTACAAAAATAGTCTATTGTGGTAAAAAAAGACACCAATTCAGAGTAAACCCAAGCAAATACTCTATATGATCAGCCCTCTCCATTATTTATAAACAGAAACACTTTACAAAAGACCACCAGGCTGGCTGGGCACTGGTAGCTCACACCTGTAATCCTAACTACTCAGGAGGCTGAGATCTGAGGATCACAGTTCAAAGCCAGCCCAGGCAGGAAAAGTCCGTGAGACTCTTATCTCCAATAAACACTCAGAAACCCGAAGTGCCCCTATGGCTCAAGTGGTAAAGCTGAAGAGCTGAGAGACAGCGCCCAGGCCCAGAGTTCAAGCCCTAAGACCGACAAAAAAAAAAAAAAAAAGACCAGGCATTAAAAGCATGGAAAAGCCAAAATAAATTGAGTATTAGGACAGTCTATTTTACCCCTCTCCTGACTCAACTGAACAATGGTTTATGACACAAAAAGTTTCTTTGTACTTCTGGTTTTACCCAATCATAACTGCACTATACAACAAAGATCCCAAAACTTCTCATGAAAGTGTGGAGGTGAGAACCAAATGGTTCAGGAAACAGACCTTGTCTCCTTGTACCTAGATGAAGTTAGAACCTGCCCACACCCAGATCATTTGTCAAACAGGAGTTGGCCAGAGTCTCTGGAAACAGAAAAGCTGAAAGGACCCTAAGTGTGCTTTAGCTCTGACGCGTGTTTTAGAGGCTTCAACACAGTGTTCAGGAGTAGGGAAGTAGTCAGGCCTCTGAGTAGAGTAAGCCAAAGCCTAGAAAAAACATAGCTTCCCTTATTCCCCATTTATCTTTTTGCTTCTTTCTTCAGGTCACTATTTCCATAGAGGGACTTTTCAGAAATGAAGAGTACTTAAAAATAAAATAAGAAGGCAGTCTTGTGGAAACCAAAGAGAGTAAGGAATATGTCTAAACTCTCCAAACCTGTATCAATGAATCAACTGACTAAATAGCAGGAAACGGTACTCCACATAAATAGATGTAAAGCCCAATCATTAGAAAGATGCCAATATTTTCAGAATAATTTATAGCTTTATTGCAATCATTGCCACTGTAGTGGAATCTGGAAGAAAGATCTCAAAATGATTTCAATTTTTAGCTGAAGAAAGAAGTGAGATTAGCTTTTAAAAGTGAAAAGCAATGATAATATGAGCAAACCACACTTCCCAGCTATTAAAATGTCTTCAATTATACTTATGTTAACACAAGAATAAAAAGATCGTGAGAAATCAATGTACAAGTACAAATACAATGTACAAAATAGATAGCTAGTCTCTCATTTTTCTGAAGAATGTCTCTGGTTTTGTGAAGACATGAAAATTCAAGTTTTTTTTTTTAATCATTGATTTATCTAGGAAAGCTGTGATACAGAGGGTTGTAGTAGACCTGAAGGATAGATAGTTCTTTCCCCCTTTGGAAAGTCAGAGGATTCTTTTTTTTTTTTTTTT
>NW_012267313.1:10464277-10505859 GCF_000151885.1 Dipodomys ordii | reverse complement strand
TAGCTACTCAGGAGGCTGAGATCTGAGGATCTCGGTTCAAAGCCAGCCCGGGCAGGAGAGACCGTGAGACTCCTATCTCCAGTAAACCACCAGAAAACCGGAAGTGGCACTGTAGCTCAAGTGGTGGAGCGCTCGCCTTGAGCTGAAGAGCTGAGGGACAGCGCCCAGGCCCAGAGTTCAAGCCCCACGACCCACAAAAAAAAAAAAAAGCCAGCCCGGGCAGGAACCTCGGTGAGACTCTTATCTCCAATAAACCACTGGGAAACCGAAAGTGGCGCTGTGGCTCAAGTGGTAGAGTGCCCACCTTGACCTGAAGATAGTGCCCAGGCCCAGAGTTCAAGCCCCACAACCAACAACAACAAAAAAGTGATGATCATCAGGTATTTATTAGTTTGCTGGAGTTGCTACAACACAGTACCAATCAGAATAACTTAAAACAATAAAAATGTACTCAAGGCTCAATGTCTGACATCCAGGTGTTTGTAGAGTTTGTTCCTTCTGAGAACAGTAAAGGAAAAGAGCTATTCCAGGCCTCTCTCCCTGGCTAGCAGATGACAATCTTCATGTCCATATGGCATTTTTTTCTTGATGACAGGTTTCTAAGTTTCACCTTTGAATAATGATATCAGTCATACTGGATTTTAGCTCACTTGAGTAACTTTATGTTAACCTGCCAAGACTCTATCTGCAAATAAGGTCACAGTCTAGGGAATGAAGATTAGGACTTCAAGATATGAATATGAGGGATTGAGGATGCAATTTGGCCCAAAATATAGCAAACTTGTATAGGTAACTGTTAGTTTTACCTGGTCAGCTTCACTGTACTTTCTTCCTGAGTTGAAATGCTCTTCTCAGAAGTCTTTTTCAGGGATCACCACTGCTTCTAGGAGTCAGCATATAATCCAGACTTGTACAATCAGAGAATCTCATTACCCTGGATTATGATAGACTGACAGATGGATACATGACTCAAACTGAGCCAATGAATCATCTCATTGGAACTTTCACTGTAATTACCAGAAGAAATTGCAGATGCTATGGATCATGTAAGCTCACCTGCTGGCGGCCATTTTTAGGATGCATAAAAAGACACTACCTGAGAATGAAGTCTACCATACACATTTTTCCCACTGTTTGGAATACTGACAACTGTTGAACTTCAAGTGAGTCTGTTTTAATTAATTGTTCTTGGCCAACCCCAGCCACCCTATAGGATTATCCAGCTCCAAACAGAACCAGCCACTTACCTCTATGCCCAGTCCTATTTCCTTTACTCCCTTCACCACTGATGATACTGAGATTGAAATCCAATAGACTGCCTGCATACAAATCTTTATCTGAAGCCTACAGTATTAACATAAAAGAAAGAGTATTACATGATCCTGATTATCTTGGTTGGGACTATGGGATTTCTTGGTTCTATAAGACCCTGGGAAACAGAGATGCTGTTCTCAAATGGCTTACATTTTAGTTGGGGGGAGGGGAGAAAATGAGCAAGGAAAATAAAAATAAACACAGAGTGAGTGTAATTTTAAGTAAAATCCACCCCTAACCCTCCTACTCTCCCACCCCTGGCTAGAGTGTTATTGGAATGGTTCAGCCAAGTAGATGGTATCTATTTGATCAAAAGAGGCCATTCCTAGGCTCTGTGCCTGTGTATCTCCCTGGAAGCTTGCTGAAATATTTACAATCATCCATAGGAACCAGGAGAGACATTGGAATATGCTATCCAGCAGTATAACCTCTGACCAAGACCTAACTAGACAACTTTAGAGACTGGTACATCAGATCTTATCTGTAGAATATTGTCTCTGGGGGCTTTTCCTCAGTTCTCTCATTTTCAAATGAACCCAGATGCTTTTTGTGCATTATTAATACTCTTCACAACCCTGAGGTGGCTATATTGTTATCTTCATTCATACCTAAGAATCTAGTCGCACAGAATTAGCAACTCAAAAATAACAACAACCAGAATAAGTAACTCCTTTCATCATACAAGTACTGAATGGTTCTTAATCTAGGTAGTCTGACTCAAGACCTTGAAAGTCTCTTTGAAATATTTGACCAGTGAATCATGTCTATCATGCTTGAACCTGGCTTTGTGCTTCTGACAAGCTTCCTCACAGTACTCTAATACAATATGTATAAGAGCATTTAATTTTAAGGGGAAAAAAAACCTGCAAAGTTGGCATCATTGTTTTTATTTTACCCAGTACTGATTAAGAAGTGAGTCCACCACCCTCGAACTAGTGCTAGAGATGGGTCTTAGACCCAAGTCCGATTTCACAGCACATTCCCTTGATAAAATTATAGTTAACATTATTTTTTCAAGAAAATTGTCATTTGGGCCCACTGAGTTTTAGTTGGTTATTTTCATTCTTTAGCTTAGAAATTGAGAATATGAATAGATTTAGAGGAATCCAGGCTACAGTACAGACTTGCTAAACTTTGAAACAATCTCCTTTCTACAGCTTTAAGGCAAAGGACAAAAAGATATATACTTAATATTCAGACCTTGTAACCAGCCTTCCAACTGCTTTTCCTTAGAAAACCTTTGCAATATCTAAAAATGCTTTTACTTTTTGTGTGCCACCCCTCTGCATATAGGTTAGATACTTTTTATCACCAATAGATCACAAACTATCTAATATACCTTTAAATAGATGTTATATACTTACAGTGAACCAAAGAGCTGATGCTGCTTCTTAAGCATAAGTTGAATTGCAACACATAGACTTGAACTTGGGAACTAATAGTAAACACCATTTTCCTGTTGTTTCATTTTGAGACATTTACAAGTGCTTTAATAATAATATATTTATATATGTCTATTATCAATGCTATTTCCCCCAAAATGAACTCTTAATAAAAGTTAACCCAAGCCCCATCCATTGAAATTTCACAATGTGGCTAAGAATGAAAGGAATCATTTGCATTTAATGAACATTTATGGTGTGACCTGATCTGGACTAAACACTTTATAGACATTGTCTTATTAGTCTCTCAAAAGCCCTAAGAGATTAATACAGAAAAGTAATTACCAATGAGCCAACTGAAGCTCAGAGGGGTTGAACAACTTTAGAGTTTCAGAATAGGTCTCAGCAGAGCTTGATTTCAAAGTCTAAACCTTAGCTAAGGAGATAGTACTGCCTGCCAAAATTGATCAAAACGTGAAAAGGAAATGTATGCAAGAGAAACAGAGAGAGACAAAGAAACAGAAACACAGAGACAAATACAGAAAGACAGACAGACAGGCAGACAGAGAGACAAAGAACCGGACACCAAGAACATGACAAACTGAAGGATTTCACCAGAAAAGTTCACAGGAAAGAAAAACCCTCATTTTGGATGGAAAACACATATAGTCGGTTTCAAAAATATACTGGTGTTTTTATTATGCATAGCCAATCGTTTATATGATTTTACATGGTTACAAAAAAAATCTTAAGATGTAGAACTAACAATCATATTTGTTATGATTACCTAAATGAAAGCAACAGCAAATGAGCCAGATAACTCTGCCAGTCTAAATCATGTACTGATGGTAAGATGCTCAGTAGTTGAATTGTTTTCCCATCAGTCAACATACGAAATTGCCACTTGGTGTATTGCCACTTCAGGGTGACAGATAGGTCCCACTTTACCCTGATTTCCTTGTAAAAAGGAATGCAATGATAATAATAGCATTAGTGGTGAGTCATTGCTGCGGAAACAGCAGCAACAGCAATCCTGATTACATGGAGACAGTGTTATGAAGGGGACAGAGTCAGATTGTACTACATCCATTTCATCACTCTGCTATTTATCTGGACAGAAGCATGAGTAATGTGTAGCTCCAGAGAAAGTCCAGGAGACTCATTTGTCCATAGACTGATGGTAAAGTGAGTGGATTTCCCTCATCCCTTCCATTTTCTAGCTTCCTCAAGTATTGGCCCTTGAGAATTGGCTTGGTATAGTAGTCTCTTCAGCATGCCTTTGCCGGAGGTCTTAAAGACATCAACTACTGCACACTCACAAAAATCCCCCTGTGATAGGGGAGGGATGGGTGACAATGATTGAGATACTTTGTATTTATAAACTGCTTTGTTAAATGGAAACTCCTTTGTGCAACTACCTAAAGATAATAATATAATTTTTTTAATTTAAGATTTCCCTGTGAGAACCTAAAGGAGTTCTGGAATTGCACACACATACACACACACACACACACACACACACACTAGGAGTTAAGGTGTTCTGAATATGCATCATGATTAATTAACTTTGCTGAGACAGGGAATTTCCCAACAGAATAAATGCACATATTCATAAACCCACAACGGGTGTGCTAGGTTGCCTAGATCAATCAACATGTGAGCCCGGCCTTTCCAAGACTGCCTTACAAATAGGATTCTTCCTGTGGGTTGTATATACAATCTTGTGAGAAGGTTATAACAGAAAGAAGATGAAGACCAGATTCCAGCCTTTTTTTTTTTCTTTTCTGTGGGTCGTGAGGCTTGAACTCAGGGCCTGAGTGCTGTCCCTAAGCTCTTTTTCTCAAAGCTAGAGCTCTACCACTTTGAGCCACAGCTCCACTACCAGTTTTTGAGTAGTTAATTGGAGATAAGTGTCTTGCAGGGACTTTTCTGCACAGGCTGGCTTTGAACCATAATCCTCAGATCTCAGCCTCCTGATTACAGGTGTGAGTCACTGGCAACAGGCTCCAACCATTGTTTTCATCTTTTTTTTTTCATAACAATGCTCTAGAGCCTGTTTTCACTTCCTGGTTGTTGAAGGCACTTGAAGTAGCAACAGTCAAGCATCCCCTAGAACACAGCTACAAAGCCGTGCTCTTTAAACTCCTGGCTGTAGGAACAGTCCCAGGAACAGTATTTGCTAATCTTGAGGGATCTGTCCATATTGCTTTAGGACCCTTTACACAACCCAGGTGTTTTGTCCTAAACCAACAAAGATGGCTGCAAAAGTTGTCTACATAACTCAGACTCACTCTCCAGTGTCCCCCTCGGATACAATAGACCAATAGAATGAAGTCAGGAGCCCAGGAAGCAAACCCAGGCTGAACCCATTACACCTATCACCATGAACAATTTCAAGACCAGGAATCAAGTTATTCACTACCACTCCTAGTAAGAATTCATAATTCCCATTAAACCAATAGCCACTATGTATGTCCCAGTCTTCTGTTTTATAACTCAGAACATTTGGCTGGGTATATGGCTTTGTGGTAGAGTACTTGCCTAGCATGCATGAGGCCCTAGGGTCGATTCCTCCATACCACATAAAAAATAACAAAATTATATTTTACAATAAATAAATAAATCAGAACATTTACTAAAGATTTATTTCTGCTTCTCCATTATATTTGAGGAATGGGGTGGAGGCTAGGATGTTTTTCTATTCATTTATAGGCCAGAAAAAAAATGATTTCTAGTTCCCACTTGTGTGAATTTGCACATCACACAGAAATCTTGGACTTTGGACTTGTTGTAGCAAGCAGAAGTGTGTTTGGATTTTCTAAGGGAAAGGAACAAAGTGGGAAGAAGGATGTACATATCTAGAAGCTGAGAGGGAAGGGTTGTAGCAAAGACTAACTGTCCACCCAACCTATTTTCCCTTTCAGGACGGAACTCTCTCAAGTTCTAGGAGGCATATGACTGCCTCCTGCCATCCTGACAGATCTCTCTGTCAGATTCCTTCTAAGTTTGTTATTGTTTTGTCATTCCAGAGAAAGAGATGGGATTAGAAGTTATTTCTATCTCTTCAGAATGGTGGACCCCAAAGGGAAGGCCTATGCCCTCTCTTCTCTTTCCCATTCCTGTGTGGGAGATGAGGAGCTTTTGAAAATTGAAGATAGTTAATGAGATGGCAGAGCCTCCTTCTGGCACTGACCTGATTAATTCTGGAGTGTTACAAGACAGAATTAAATTTTTGTCTTACTCAAGCTATGGTTTATTAGGGTTGCTTTGATATAAAAGCTTATATGTACACTAATATTTGTGTTTCATTATTCAAATGAATACACACATAGGAAAGTTATTGACTAGCTGAACCTCAGGCAGATCTGACCAAGCTAGAAACAGAAACACATATATAATTCCCAGTTTTAACTACTACAACCCCTGGAACCTTGCATTTCTGTAACAGCTAGAGAGATCCCCAAGGAAGTTTCATTTCCATCTCCTTCCCTTTTCCAGATTTTGGTGTCCTCATGATCTGTTCACTGTCTCCTTTTCTGAATCTATCAACATAGAAGACAACTTGTGCATATTGAACATGTTCTCTGTACCTGACACTTTGCTAAGCACTTTATGTAATGTGACATACAGTATCAGGATCCTTGATTTTCAGATCGGAAAAGTGCAGTTCAGAGGTATGTGCTAGCTTCAGCTAAAGGCATTTATCTTAGCCAGGCATGGTGATGCATACTTGTAATCCCAGAACTCAGGAGACTGGGGAAGGAGAATTTTGAGTTTGAAGATAGCCTGGGCTACATGGGGAGACTCTCACAAAAATAAAATACTACTAATAATAATTAATAAAAATAATAATCACTTATATAGTCACTGGTGGGGTTTTGTTCCTCAGAGCTTAAAATGAGTTATACAACTATACCTGGCCCTGTTTGTGTAAAGTTAGGTATCACTGCATTGGACATAAAAGTGACTTTCTTATTGCATGCATGATTCAGGAGCCCCTGAATCATGTGAGATAAATATTCACTTCGGGAAGCATATGTACACTTCATCTTCCCTCCTAGGGCAAGGTGCTTGGATTACCACCCCATTTCTGAAGAGGTTAGGCACAGAACCACATTTGGGTTGAGAATGGCCAGTTGACTGGGCCCTGATGCCCAGGAAAGTTTAACAAGCCACCTTCCATAAATGACAATGAAATTTGGTAGGCCTTCAATGCCATCTTACTCCATAACTTTAAAAAGATTTCATAAAGATACATTCCTCTTCATACCCTTTCAGTCTAATTTTAATAGCGTTTAATTTTAAATACTTAACAATACATGTCAATTCCAGAGTACACTAAATATTGGTGCACCTGTTACAAATTACACTGCTCTTTTAAAGCTAAGTCAGTAGCATCTACACATTCATTTCATACCTAAAAGTATCTTCTTTGTTTTGTTTGTTTTGTTGGTACTGGAGTTTGAAAGCAAGAACTCTCTACCCTTTACCACTTGAGCCACATCCTTAGCCAGTGTCCATTTTTAAAAGATCTAAACAAGAAGCTTCTTTCAGTAGTCAAAAGCTTTACCTTGTCTCTTACTAACTCTACTCCCTCCACTGAAAAGTATTCAAATGCAATAACACTATATACTTGAAAATCCTAACACCTATAATCACACCTTGAATCCTAGCTATTCAGGAAATTGAGAGCTAAGAATTGTGGTTCAAAGCCAGTGCAGGCAGGAAAGTCTATGACACTCTTATATGCATTAAACTACCCCATAAGCTGAAAGTGGAGCTTTGGCTCAAGTGGTAGAGCCCTAGCCTTAAGTATAAAGAAGCTCAGAGACAGCGTGCAGGAACTGTGTTCAAGCCCCAGGACTGGCACACACACCACACACCACACACACACACACACACACACACACACACACACATGAACAGAGAGAAAAAAATACAACACAGAAATATTAGCAGTGATACAACTGCATATATATGTTGAAAATATTTTTCACTTCATCTTCTCAAGATGCTTCAATTTTTAATATTTTCTATCATTACACAGTTAATCAAGACAACACCAGTATGCTGACACTTTTGAACAATTTCTGTTTTTGAGGCAAGATCTCTCTGTGGAGTACAGGCCAGTCTAAAATCACAATATTCTTGCCTCAGCCTCTCACATGTCAATATGATGGGCAAGTGCCATCACACCTAGCACTTTCAAACGTCAATAAATATGAAAGAAATTTTCCATTGGAAATACATCTCTTAATTGGATGCTTTTCAAAACTCATTCATAAATGCATACATGAATATATTTCTCACTAATCCAAGAAAGGTTTGGCATCATTTCCCTCATATTTCATTTCATAATGTAAGGAATAAAGGATCTTATTTACATAATAAATACATGGGGATAGAAAAGGGTTCTAGAAACAGTCACTTAGTTCTTTGAACTCCTAAAATGTCAAAAATCATCCTATGCCAGGCTCCAGTGGCTCATGCCTATAATACTAGCTACTCAGGAGGCTGAGATCTGAGGATTGCAGTTCAAAGCCAGCCCCAGCAGGAAAGCCCATCACTCTTATCTCCAATAAACCACTCAGAAAACTGGAAGTGGCGCTGTGACTCAAGTGGTAGAGCACTAGCGTTGAGCTGAAGAGCTCAGGAACAGCGCCCAAGCCCAGAGGTCAAGCCCCACAACAGACCCAAAAAAATCATCCCATGATTTGCCATAGCATCATTTTTTCAGTTCCATTAAAAGCTTAGGCTTGAAGCCGGGCGCTGGTGGCTCACGCCTGTAATCCTAGCTACTCAGGAGGCTGAGATCTGAGGATCGAGGTTCAAAGCCAGCCCGGGCAGGAAAGTCCGTGAGATTCCTATCTCCGACAAACCACTAGAAAACCGGAAGTGGCGCTGTGGCTCAAGCGGTAGAGTGCTAGAACGCAGGGACAGTGCTCTAAGCTCAGAGTTCAAGTCCCACCGCACCTCACCCCCCAAAAAAAGCAAAATAAAAGCTTAGGCTTGGGCTAGAAATGTGGCTCAGTGGTACAGTGCATGCATGAAACCCTGGGTTTGATTCCTTAGTACCACATAAACAGAAAAGTCTGGAAGTGGTGCTGTGGCTCAAGTGGTAGTGCGCTAGCCTTAAGCAAAAGCAGCTCAGGAACAGCACCCAGGCCCAGAGTCAAGTCCTATGACCGACAAAAAAAAAAAAAAAAAAAAAAGCTTAGTCTTGTCATTAGCTTGTCATTAGCCTTGCCTTCAGTTTTGTTGGGAAAAAAGAAATAGGAAACCACCTGGCTTACAAAAAAATTTTTTTAATCCACTTACTAGGACTTTGCCAAGAAAGCTGCATGAGACTTATGAAATAATTATGAATCAATGTATATTTTTGACCTAGATTTTCCTTCTAAAGATCTATTCAGAGGAGTTGGGAAAATAAAAATTTCTTATTTTAATATGCTGTGCCAATTTACAATTTTTAATATGCTTTTAAAAATCTTACCATGTTTTCAATATATTTTTGTCAAAATTTTGATCAGTTAAGAAGAGATTTGGTTCCTTCATTCCATGGAAATGTCTTCCATCTAACTCTGTTGACAGGGCAGGCATATCAAGCTTTGTTTTTTCAGTAAAATTCTGACTTCACCTTCCAATGTAAGGAACTATGCTAATATAGATTTTTTTTTAAGAGAAGGTACAGGGACAACTGAAAAATAAGCTACAAAGCTTACCTAGATAGATTGTTAAATTATGCAGAGGTAATAGAATTAACTTCTACATTTTATAATAGATTACAGAACATTAATTCCATTCTTACTTTGAAAATTATGTAATTGACTATAATATGAAATTCTGGCAGGACCTCTTTCATCTTAAAGTAGGAGGAAGGAGATGTCAGGATGAATTGTTCATAAATGTGCTGCCTGTTTGTCAGGCAGGGCACGTTTGAGAAAGTGTGTCTGGGATTTGAGAACTGAGAAATTGATTCCCTTGAAACTATCTTTACCTTCAGGGCTCCAGGTTTGAGTCCTACCGGTATTCAAATAACTGGTAAGCAAATAATGAGTGTCCACATGCAAATACAAACTACTCAAGAAGTGAAGGTAGGAAGATCATGGCCCAAGGCAATCCTGGGGAAAACTGCAAACCTGTATCTTAAAAACAAACCTAAAACTTTAAGGGCATGGCTCAGGTGCTAGAGTGTTTACCTACCCAAGCATGAGGTTCTGGTTTGATTCCTAGCACTTGAACTACTTGGACACCTAAAGAAACCACACACACACACACACACACACACACACATAATTGGCAAGAATTATTATGCTAAGAATATCCAATCTGTCATTTATAGTTCCAGGACTCCTTAAAAAAATTGTTTTTACCAGTCATACTTCTTCAGCTGAACATCCTAGGTGGATAACTCACTACCACCCTAAACAGAACACATCCCAAGGGAATTCATCATCTTACACTCAGACCCACTACTCCACCTTGTATCAGAACAGGAAACTAGGATTCACTTACTCACCTAATATCTATTGTCCACCTAATATCTATTCATCACTAACCAAACTACTATTTAATTCACAGAGGCAATGGAATTTAAAAACTCCACTGGAAATACACACCCAGGGCCTGAGCTATACCAACTGAGCCATACCTTTACTTCAGGCTTCTTGGTGTTTAACTAGAGGTAAGCTTCACTGGCTTTCTGCATGGGCTGTCTTTGCATCTAAATCCTGAGATCTCAGCCCCCTGGGGTAGCTAGGATACAGGTATGAGCTACTGGCACTCAGCTCACAAAATTTATTTTTTAAAAAATAATCAAAAGTAAGACACATAGACATAAAATTAGTCAACAGTGAAAGGAAATATACAAACTACTTTCTAACATATATCATAGCAGGAATGGATATTCAGGGTAGCCCTTTTCAAATAGACAGTCTCGGCACTTCCTCATTCTCATTCTCCCGTATCTAACGTGTACCACAGGAGTGCTGCTGGAAGTGGTACGGGGCTCCTGCAGGACAGGCAACAAGTCTGAAGATAAAAAGCCAGGCCAAGGAGACGTTGAACAGAGAGCTGGGGAAAGCATCACAAATCTGCAGAACAACAGTGTCCACTTTTTGCAGAACAGCACTGTCCACTTTTCTAACCAAGCACAGTCCCTTGATACCCTGAGTCACCTAGAAACCTAGACCATTCTCTGTGGCTACTAGCTCTTATGCCACACATCCATCTGGTTCTCAATTTCTTATTATTTCCTCTCTCAAATACATTTTGCCAATCCTTCCCACTATCTCAGGCCTTGCATTGGACCCTTGACATTGACTTTTTTCATTTCTCTGATGGTGATGTTTCCTTACTAGTCTCAGCTTGTACCAAAACTTTACATGGCCTCTGTTGCCTGTAGAAGGAGGACCAACATCAAGTACATCACTAGGTCTTAGCAGATCACCTGACTCTTACTTGCCTTCTTGAGTATGTTTCTTCCCACCTTCACTCTGGATAAACTGAGCTATTTTCAATTGTCTATTGTTCCAGAATCTTTCCTTTCCTGTCCTCTGAAATAAAATTCCTCCCTCACTTCATCCTGGCAAAAAGTTAAATATTCTCTCAATACTCAATTTATGTCATTCTTCTAGCTTTTTCTGATTCTACTCCCCCCTTGATTAAATGTTTAGAAATGTAATTATGAGGTTGATTTTTTAATGTTGGTCTTTCTAAGGAATGGGAATTTTGAGAGGCAAAACTACAGAGAAGCCAGAAAAGGAGAAATGTGAATTTAAGAAGGTATAATCTGGCTATGGGTGTGACTCTCATGGTACAAGATCTGCCTAGAAAGATGGTGTAATCTACTTTCTTATATGGATACCAAAATTTTATTTTTGGCATGTATATGCATACATATGTATGCATATACATGCATACATATATATATACATATACATATATACTTATATATACATATATTCTTACATATGTTGGCCCTTCTCAGCATAATAATGTTACTGATGATTCCTAAAAGTGTCCAGCAGGTCAATAATTTGGTATTAAATACCAGTTGTCTTCATCAAAGTAAAAATATTCGGGGGGGGGGTCCTAGAAGACTTTCCAGGGATTATGTGTGTGCAGATAATTTTAAGTGAATCAGTCTCTTGGTTCTTAAATCTCAGACCCAGAGTGACTTGAAACTGACAAATGGCAAATGGCCAGCTCGTGTATAAAGACTCCACACCCTGACACCCTCTTTCTGAAGTCCTTCCCCCTCTTTATAGGGGGCAGATCTCCAGACAGATTTTCACATTCCATCATTTATTAGAGGGAGAGAAAGAGAGAGAGAGAGAGAGAGAGAGATCGCATATCATTTCTTTGATGTTATTAATTTTATGAATTTGTATCACTTTTTATTATATTAACTTTAGCCAAATCTATACCTTAAATTTCATTAGAAGCCGGCACCAGTGGCTCACACCTGTATTCCTAGCTACTCAGTAGGCTGAGACCTGAGGATCGCAGTTCAAAGCCAGCGCAGGCAGGAAAGTCTGTGAGACTCTTATCTCCAATAAACCACTCAGAAAAGTGAAGTGGTGCTGTGGCTCAAGTGGTAGAGCGCTAGCCTTGAGCTGAAGAGCTGACGGATGGCGCCCAGGCCCAGAGTTCAAGCCCTATAACCAACACACACACACACAAAACAAAAACAAAAATTCATTAAAGCTACTATCATTGCTTGTGGATACTATAGTTTTGTTGAAGCAAAACTTAAATCATACCAGAATTTTGAACTGTAGTCTATTCTGCAGACTTTTCTCCCAGTTTTGCAAACTGGGAGACCTCAAACTGAAAAAACCTCAAACCAAGAAACTTACACCTAGTAGTTATAAAAGACAGAGGAAGCGTTCTGACCTTTTTTGTGATTGGCTGACACTACAACAGTCATTTCAAGGCAAGCAGAGCTGTTTTAAGTTGACTTGAATACTAGCTGTTTGTCTGTTTTCATCGCTCGTGCTGACAAGGACAAAATGCTTGGAGCTTGTGCCTTTGTTTCATTTACAATTAGACTTACTACTGTGGGGGAAATCAGGATGACAAGTTTCAGCTCTGTGACTATGGGCAGATGGCTTTACAGTATATCTCAAATGAAGGTGGACTTTTTTTTTTCTTTGGTTGCTCTGGGGTTTGAACTCAGGCCCCTACACTTACTTATTAGGTAGGTGCTATACCATTTGGGACACAACTCTGACCCTTTTTGCTGTAGGAATTTTTGTTTGCCTTGGATGGCCTAGACCAAGTCCTCCTATCTAAACTTCCTTCATAATTGGGGTGATAGATGTGAGCTATTATACTAAATAAGAGTCTGACAAGCATTTTGCCTTGCTAGATTCAAACAACAATCCTCTTCATCTCTGCATCCCAGTCTCTGGGATTACAAACATCATCCTCCACTCCTCACCTCTTTTTGTTATGGTGCTGGTACTGGGGCTTGAACTCTTGGGTTCTTGCTAGTATTCTACCACTTGATTCATACCTCCACGTCTAGCTTTTTACTGGTTAATTGAAGAAAAGTCTTACAGACTCTGCCTGGGCTGGCTTCAAACCTCAAGTTTGAGCCTCAAGCCTCTGGAATAGTTAGAATTACAGGCATGAGCCACCAGTACCCAGCATTTTGTTTTTCTTTCTTTTTTTTTGGGGGGGGTGTCCAGTTGTGGGGCCTGAACTCTGGGCCTGGGCGCTGTCCCTCAGCTCTTCAGCTCAAGACTAGTGCTCTACCACTTGAGCCACAGCACCACTTCCAGCTTTTTTCTTTTTTGCTTATGTGGTACTGAGGAATCGAACCCAGTGCCTCATGTATGCAAGGCAAGCGCTGTACCACTGAGCCACCTTCCCAGCCCCATTTTGTTTTTCTTAACAGCCAAAATTAACATTTTTATAAAAGCTAATAATAAAGTCTCTAAAAATTGCTCATTAAGCTAATGTCACTATTTTGTTTGTCTTAGCATTGCTGTTAATTTCATATAGTGAACAGCATCTGAATGATAACCTATCTGACTAATTTTCTTTATATAGGGGCTAATCACAGCATCAACTGTCAGCATTTAATACACAGTTTGGGATAATTATAAACTATACCAATTGTCCTTTTAATCATAACATAGACATGTCCATGCCTGATATGTCAATTATGCACTCAGCATTGATAATGAGATTATAAATCATATAAATGATCTGATCAGAATCAGGGGGCTATATAGCAAATGACAGTGCTAAGAAGCCCATGCCTTTTTTTAGCTATACCAGTTTATCCCAAAGTAGTATAAGCAAAATAATTTTAGGTAGTACATGGTGAAGATTAATAATTATGCTTTTGCAACTTAATGTTCATTAGGAAAAAGTATCTAGCACATCAAGTCTACAACAGAAGTTACTTTTTTTTCTTTGTCAGTCATGGAGTTTGAACTCTGGACCTGGGCGCTGTCCCTGGGCTCTTCAACTCAAGGCTAGTGCTCTACCACTCGAGCCACAGCTCCCACTTCCAGCTTTTTCTATGTATGTGGTGCTGAGGAATCGAACCCAGGACCTCATGCATGCAAGGCAAGCATGCATGAGGCCCTGGGTTCGATTCCTCAGCACCACATAAGCAAAAAGAAAAAAGCTGGAAGTGGCGCTGTGGCTCAAGTGGTAGAGTGCTAGCCTTGAGCAGAAGAGCTGAGGGACAGCGCCCAGGCCCCACGACCGGACCCAAAAAAAAAGGCTCAACCCCATGACCCAATCTAGTCCTGTCTATATATTCACCACAAGACAAGCCTAAGTATAGTTATATTCATAATACTTAACCTGAATTTCCATCAACCATAAACTGTCACAAGTCATATAATGAAATTCTATATGCCAATTAAAAAGAACAAAGTGCTATTGTGCATAGCAATGCAGACAAAGCTCTGACTCACTGTGATGAGTAAATGTGGCAGCCACAGAGAATACATCTGAATGACTCCATTTTGATGAAGTTTGAAAAGAGACAAAACTAATGTGACTACAGATACTGGAATGGCTGTTACTTGAGAGAGTGATATATTCACTGGGAATGAGTTTGAGGGAAACGTATGAGATCAGGAAAAAACAAGTAAGACAGTGTTGCTAAGTTGCTCCTGGGATCCACAAACCAATCCTCCTATCTCAGCATTACAGGTGTGTACCACACCTATTTGTGTGTCTGTGGGATTTGTTTGCTTGTTTGTTGGGGTGGCTTTGTTTTGTGTCTTTTTGCTGTTGTTTGCCAGTCCTAGGGCTTGAATTTGGGGGGTGGGGAGGTTTGGTTTTTTGTCTCCCCCCCCTCAGGTTGTTTGTTAAAGGCTAGAACTTTTCCACTTGAGCCACAGCTCCACTTCCAGCTCTTTGGTCATAAATTGGAGACAAGAGTCTCACAGACTTTCCTGCTCAGGATGGCTCTAAACCCTGATCCTCTCATCAGCCTCCTGAAGAGCTAGGATCGCATATGTGAACCACTAGCACCCGGCCCTAAAGATGTTTGATATCTTGATTTGGGAATTAGTTTGTGTGTGTGAGCATTTGTGCAAACATGCACATTCTCATTCACACACAGGAGAATCATGGAACTGTGCACACATATTCTAGAAAAATTAACATTTGAAATATACTTCCATTTATTAAAATGAACCCAATATTAATCAGGCTTTTATGTAATAATTACATTTATGTAATCCTAGCTACTTGGGAAGTTAAGAATGGGAGGACTTCAGACCAAGGCCAATGAAGACAGACAAGTTCATGATACTTTGACTAGCATTTACAAGGTCCTAGGCTCAATTCTTAGCACTGAAAATTAAAATGGAGGAAGCTGGGGGAGAGGATGAAGGAAAGAAAGGAAGAAATAGCAGTAAGCCAGGTTCCATAAATCCAGAAAGTAGGGAGTCACGTCATAGAAAGTACCCAGGACACATGGCCCTCTAACTCTAATAACCACAATACTAGCTAGCCCTGAAGAGAGAAGGTAGGATTTTCTGTCTGAAGGCATAATCTGAGGTCAAACAGTACTGCCAATATCAGAAATACTGCCTTTATCTTATGTATCAGAGTCTGTGTTTTTAATTAGATTCTTAGTGGTCTGTGAATTTGGACTGCAAAATAAATGCAGATAGACTATAACATCAAGACAACTGTTTCACAAGCAACTATTTTATCTCGCTAAAACAGACTGTAAGAGTCATGTGTGGTGCTACCTAGAAGGCAGAGGAAGGAGAATCAGAAGTTTGAGGCCAACCAAAGTAAAACTAGTTAAGACCCTATTTCAAACACCAAACGGAGAAGGCCTACAGCATAGCTCAAATAGCAGACTACTTGCCTAGCACGAGCAAGGCCCTAGGTTCAATCCCAAATACCACAAAAGCTCATCGGTAATCTTCCTGAGAACACTGTAAAACAGTGATGGAGAGCTCAGTTAGTCTTCCTCTTAGCGGAGTCACCTTTGAAAGTTACCGGATTGATTCCCTCAGGATCAGAATATAAAGTGGAAACAATATTAATAACACTCATTTCAGTGGAGTTGGCAAGATTCAATTAAACAATACATATGAAGTATTTATTGTGCATTAAGTATGTAGCAAAAAATAACTATTAGCTCTCATTACCTTTATTCCTGGTGAATAAAGTAAAAATACATTCATTCATGTAGTCAACAAATATAACTGAGCACCCATTATGTACTGGGCATGATTTTCAACTGTGAGGATACAACTCAACAAAACCAACAATAAAAAAGCCCTACATTGTTGGGGACCCAGTTCTGGCATGAAAGGTGGTAATTGTGTAGCAGATGAGAGCCTCAGGAAAGGAATCCTCTTGGGACCAATCTAATTGAGTCCTGAAGTATTTGGCAGCTGCATGCACTGAGTTTTTTTTTCCTCCTAAGATGAGCCATGACCAGTTAGCGAAAGAAGTATGCCAAGATCTCTTCACACCTTCCCTGGAGACAGGCTGCACCAATAAAGGGAAAATGTAGCACCTGTGTAGCTCTTGCTTAAAAATTCTTTTTAAAGAATGCTTCAACTCCCTCCCATCCCTCTCAAAATGCTTGTTCTTTTTGGTATTTTTGTCTGTATAAGTTGAGAATTGTCTCTGTGTTGCTATCAGGTAAAGGAAACAAAGACAGCTATCACATGGGCCACTGATTTCTACTCCAGGGGAGGTGATAACAGAGGTCAAAATCCTTCTGCCTCCCATCTGGACCAATTCCCTAAAACTACTATGGAGGCCACTTGGCCTCCTCTGAGTGAGTCACACACCCACCAGCACCCACCTAGGAAGAGAGAGCAGAAAACAGTGCTGGTGACAATTCAACATTTGGCGTTTTGATTCGGTGGGGCAAGAATTTTCAGTTTTCTTTTTATGGTCTTCAGTGTTTATTTTACTGTATTTGAAAGAGACCTGTTGTCTAAGTCACAGCGGATTTTGGCCAAACTGAAAAGAGAGCACAGTAAGTTGCTTTGGAGAGGGACCCTTTCTAGTCTTTCCCTTTCTCCTCTGTCTCACTGTGAAGAGCCACTGAGGACACCTAACTAACCAAACATGTTCAGAAAATCATTCCTAGCCTCATAACTTCATCCCAGACATCTTGTCCCTCTCTTCTCATGGTGTCTTATACAGACTAGGGTCCTGTAACAAAGAGGGAACAGTCAGGCCTAAAACTATAACTGATCTTGACTCATCCAAGATTTTGCCTGCAGACCTGATTCTGGACTAGAATACTGGATTCCCAAGGCCAGTGTCTCTGCATGGTAGGAATTAGGCCAGTTTGGAATGTTCCGCCTACCTAGATCCAAATCAACTGCTTAGAGGCCCAGAGCTATATGAATGTTTGTTTCTTTAACTTCAGGTTTACCAGCTCCTTTCTTGTCCCTTGTCCTTCTGCAGGGTGAGCACGTATCAGTAGACCACAAACATGTTTGCAATCAACTTTTTTTTTTTTTTTTGTCGTTCATGGGGCTTGAACTCTGGGCCTGGGCACTGTTCCTCAGCTCTTCAGCTCAAGGCGAGCGCTCTACCACTTGAGCTACAGCGCCACTTCCGGTTTTCTGGTGGTTTATTGGAGATAGGAGTCTCACAGTCTCTCCTGCCCGGGCTGGCTTTGAAAGGCGATCCTCAGATCTCAGCCTCCTGAGTAGCTAGGATTACAGGCGTGAGCCACCAACGCCCGGCTTGCAATCAACTTTTGCTGAATCATGACACTTTCACTCCCAAGTATTTGATTCTTAACATAACCTATTTTCAAGTGAATCTTAGCTGTGTAAGACATTTTCCTGGGTTGGGAGTATGGCCCACGTAGTAGAGTGCTTGCCAAAAATGCTTAATGCCTTAGATTCAAACCCTAGTAACCCTATTTTGGGGGGGAGAAAAGAGGCAAGATATTTTTCATAATGTCACCAATATACACGAAGTAGTTGTTCTGGGTAAATACTCACTGCCAACAAAACAAATATTGGCAATAGGGTACAACATTAACATACTGTTTTTTTCATTTCTCTTTTTAAGAGTATCTTCAAATCATAACTTTTCCTATACTTACCTAATCTTGTTGAAAAACTCAATTCTGAGAGGCATTTGCTTAAATGACAAAGAAAGCAATAAGGCAATTTTGAAACAGTTTCATGTTTTTATTATATAAACAAAGTAACATTCCTTGTGAGGCTTGCTCTTCAGTTGGCTTTTTACTTTGACAGAATGTCAAGCATCTGTAAAAACTGTCTAAGAATGATTTATGAAGCAAATGGTTCCATACTTCAACTAAAAAAAAAAAAAAAAAAAAAGCTCCAGTCAGTCTCTGGTAGCTCACACCTATAATCCTAGCTACTCAGGAGGCTGAGATCTGAGGATCGAGGTTCAAAGTTTGCCTGAGCAAGAAAGTCCATGAGATTCTTATTTCCAATAAACTACTCAGAAAAAATGCCACTGTGGCTCAAGTGGTAGAGCACTAGACTGGAGTAACAAAGAGGCTCAGGGACAACGCCTAGGCCCTGAGTTCAAGCTCTGAGACTGGCAAAGAAAAAAAGCTTCATTTACTATATCTTCCAACCAATTTCTGCTGAGAAAAATAATAGGATTTGTAGGATTTGTTTATTTTTACTGGGCAATACATCACCCTTTTCAAGATGTAAAAAAAAACTAAAATGTGAGTCCATTTTTGTTTTCAAAATTCTATAAAAATACATTATGTAACCTCAGGTTGGTCCTTTGACTTACTATTCCAGTTTACCAGAAACCTAAATTCAAAAAACAAAACAAACAAAACAAAACAGCAATGCACAAAACTATGGAAACACCTTAACCCTGCAGCAATATAATGTCGACATCATCATGAACACCTTGCAAAAGAAGCTCTCCTGGGTAGGTAACAATCTTCCTTCGTTTTGCAGCTTTGAGAGTTCCCACCAATGCTTCAAAGAGGTTGGCACATTTGTCATCCTGGAAGAGGACTCCAAATTTCACACTTAACTGTCCATCAGCATCTAATATGAGAAAATACAATATCAGCAAATGCACAGTCTATTTCTCGCCTCCATGTGTGGCAAACAAAATCTTTAACCAGCCTTTTAATATGAGCCAACCAATATTATAACTTAACACTTGATCATAAGCTCAAGTAGCTTTTTCCTAGATCCAAAATTCAGATTCAATGTTCTATACACACAAGGTCTCCTGGCCTTTGTATTATCTACACAAACTGAAAGAGAACCAAGAAACAGCTACAGTGCTAAGGTTGTAGATAAATTTCCCCATATTGATATTTTTTTTTTTTTTTGGGTCCAGTCGTTGGGCCTGAACTCTGGGCCTGGGCGCTGTCCCTCAGCTCTTCAGCTCAAGGTTAGCGCTCTACCACTTGAACCACAGTGCCACTTCCGGCTTTTTTCTGTTTGCTTATGTGGTGCTGAGGAATCGAACCCAGGGTCTTGAGCATGCAAGGCAAGCGCTCTACCACTGAGCCACCTTCCCAGCCCCCCCATATTGATATTTTTTAAATTATGTTGACATAATTAAATTAATATGTGACAAATCAATAAAGACAACATATGAAAGAGAAATCCAGGATCAAGTGTGTTCTAAATATATTCAGAATCCTCCATGTAGGATCTTTAAAAAAAAAAAAAAAAGCTGGGCACCAGTGGTTCACACCTATAATCCTAGCTACTCAGGAGGAGGCTAAGATACAAGGATCATGGTTCAAAGCCAGCCCAGGCAAGAAAGTCCATGAGACTCTTATCTCCAATAAACCACTAAGAAAACTGGAAGTGGCACTGTGGCTCAAGTGGTAGAGCGCTAGCCTTGAGCCTAAGAGCTGAGGGACAGCACCCAGGCCCAGAGTTCAGGCCCCACAACCGACAAAAAAATAAATTTTAAAGTGTGACTGGATGCCAGTGGCTCATGCCTATAATCCTAGCTACTCAGGAGTACTCAGGAGGCTGAGATTTAGGGATCGCAGTTCCTAGCCAGCCCAGGCAGGAAAGTCGGTTAGGCTTATATATCCAATAAACTGCTCAGAAAAAGCTGGGAGTAGTATTATATAGCTTAAGAGGTAGAGTGCTTGCCTTGAAAAACACCTTAGAGATAGTGCCTAGGCCCAGAGTTCAAGCCCCAAGACCAGCAAAAAAAAAAAAAAAAGCGTTGGACATCAGTGGCCCTAACTTACACTTGTAATCCTAGCTACTGAGAAGACTGACATCTGAAGATTGAAGTTTGAAGCCAGCACAGGTAGGAAAATCCATGAGACATTTAACCCCAACTGACCACTAAAAAGCTTGGAGTAGCAATGTGAGTCAAGAGGTAGAACACCAGCCTTGAGCAAAAAAGTAGAAACAGTGCCTAGGCACTCAGTTCAAGTCTCAGTACTGGCACAGAACAAAAGCAATTCCTCAGGTATCCATCCTGACTATTAAATCCAAATTCCTGGCCACAGTCACCTTGAAAATAAAGAGAAGCTCTTGACCTCAAGGATAAGGTTCTTCATTCCATGGCCACACATCCAATGTTTGTCTGCTCTTCTCTCCATATGGATCCAATCTTAATGAACTGTTGTGCAGGGTACCATGAGGGATCCTGCTTTGTAATTTTGCCCGTGTTAAGCCATATGCCAAGCATCCCAGACCCCTCTCCCTAGATAAATTATTTTCCTACAAAAGCAAACTCAAATACAAGAAGTCATCAAATAGTCCCTCTTCCTAAAAAACTAAATATGTCTGTCAAAGCAGTCAGCGTTAATTATGCTAGGAATAGTTAACATTTATTGAGTACTTGCTTTGTCCCTGGAACTGTTCAATGCACTTTACAGTCATTAAAATTCACTCAATCCTCATTTCATGGAAGAGAAGACACCATTGACTGCAAGAAGCACCCTTACTTTATATTCCAATTAAACTGCCAATTTCAATACAGCACCCATGTATTATGACACATTCTTATTTTCGAGATTTGAAATTGTGAAAAAGGTCTTTTAATTGCTTAGATACAGTATTTGTTATTATTATACAAATAAGGAAACCAAGACACTGGCAAGTTTAATAATGTGCCCAAGATCACACATCAAGTGTGTAGATGAGCTAGGATTCATTTCAGAGAGTAATGACATATTGATGGCAGACAGTCTGACACGAGTCTATACTCTTTTTCTAAGACTGTGTCTCACCTGTGTTCCCCCAGGCTGCCTGGAACTTGCGATGGTAGCCCAAACTGGTCTTGAATTCTCAACCCTCCTGCCTCCACTTCCCAAGTGCTGGGATTACAGGCATGTGCCAAAGCACCCCATCCCACTGAGTTTATACACTAGTTTATCTATCTTCCAGCTACCTAAGAAGACCTTAAAGGTTAAGTATATTTAGTTCTGTTATCTCCTACACTTGAGAAAAAGGTACTCCAGAAATACCTGTTAGATGAAAACATTTCAATCTCCAAAAAATCATTCTCCACCTCATCTTTTTTCTCTGGATGAAAAATGAGACTTTTAAGGATTTGACTTGATAAAACTTCCTCCATCAATTTGCACCTTGAACTCATATATCAAAATTACTCGACACACCTTAATTAATTAACACAAGCCAGAAGAGGATATCCTTCGATAGATGCCTTCTAATTCTGTGATCTTATGCTAAGAACAAGAAAGCCAAGGTAAGCTGGCTGAAGTAAAGCGGCAAAGTTTAAAGTGTTTTCACATATATGCAAGTGCTGATAATTAGTTCAAATCTTTTCATTTATTCAGCTGCTGATTTTGAAACAGAGTTTTGGTCTGTGGTAGTAAAATGTATTCATCTGGGGATGTCAAGATTATATATGATTTTAAAACTCGTGGAATTTAACCCATCTAAGTTGACACAGATAAGAAAGAAAACCATTCAAACGAAAGTGCTCCTCTCACATAATGTAATGTTCTAGAGCTCAGGAAAAACTTGGATACAGGGCAGGACCAAAAGTGAAGACATCCCTAGTGAAAATGAAACTCACCAAAGTCAGTTGGGAGGTGGGAGAAAAATGGACTAGGCAAGATTGTTCATCTGTTTGACTGGAGTACTAAATAAAGTACATTCTCCCACATAATTCTCAGTGTTCTCCACAAACATCAAATTCATTCTCATTCCAAATTCAACTCATGTGTCATCTGACCTGCCCTAAACTTTAAAGACTCACCTGAGATTCAAGGTTTAACTCTGAACCCTCAACTAATAGTTCCCAATAATCTGTTTCACAAGGACCATACTAAACTGAATGCCAACACTACACAGTTTAGTTTAGTATGCTATCTTGTTTTTGATAATTGCCCCATGAAGGTGTGTTTTCATCAATGATGTTTTCCAGAGGAAAACAAACATACCTGTGTAACTTGTATTTACACACAAGTCTTGGCATATGTGGGTACTGAACAAATAGTAACTTACAATATGATTAAACTCACTGAACAGTTATTTCTTTTCCTAAGTTGTGATGAGACTTCTTATTGTGTGTATAGCTTTAGTACCTCTCAGATGGGATGTGTAAAAAAATAGAAATTTTAATAGGGAGAAAAATAAAAAATTTGAACATGGTTCCATTATCAGATTTAAAATACAACCAGAGGGCTGGGAAGGTGGCTCAGTGGTAGAGCGTTTGCTTTGCGTGCCTGAGGCCCTGGGTTCCATTCCTCAGCACCACGTAAGCATAAAGAGAAAAGCCAGAAGTGGCTCTGTGGCTCAAGTGGTAGAGCGCTAGCCTTGAGCTGAAGAGCTGAAGAACAGCGCCCAGGCCCAGAGTTCAAGCCCCACGACCAGACCCAAAAAAATAAAATACAACCAGATGAAAGCCCAACAGTTTTCTTTCCATTCAGAGGATAATGAAACATCTCAACTATTCCTTGGCACCCTACATCTCAAACAGCCCTCCGTGACAAGGAGGTATGGCCTGGGGTTAGGGCAGAGAGGCTATCCTGTGCCCTACAGCCCTCTGGTGACCCATCACAGGCTTCTCCAAAAGCCAGTCCCGCCTGCTCTGAGGAAAATGTAGAAGAAATGATTTGTGTTAGACCACTTACTTTTGGGGCCAGGTGTGGTGGTATACACCTATAAATCCAAGTACTCTGCAGGTAGATTTCAAGTTTGAAGCCAATCTAGGTAAAGTTAGCCAAACCATATCTCAAAAACAAAACAAAAACAAAAGCATGGGGGCATGGTTCAAGTGGTAGAGCAAGCACAAGGCCCTGGGTTCAATCCTTAGAACCTCAAGAATTACTTACTTTTTGAGCCCAAACGATGAATTTCCTCCACTAAGAGGTTAACTTCATGATCCACATTCATTGCTACCTGAAAGGAAAAAAGAAAAAAAAAAAACATAAATCTATGTTACTGCCATTTCTCCATTCTATCCAACACACACACACACACACACACACACACACACACACACACACACACGGCCCCTTTCTCTTTTCATGTAGCACTTATGACTATTATTTACCACATCCCTTCATCCCTTTCCTTAAAACACTGTGATGTACATGGCACTATGTCCTCACTTTATCTAAGTTCCATAGGCCACTGAGGAGGAGGCAACCATTTTCCTTATACAATTATTACGCTAAGCAGGTCCTCTTCACAGTGCGCAGCTAGGAAGCCAACTCACTAGCTAGTCTCTGATACAATGTCCAAAGCCTTATAGAAAGCTACAGAAGGCTTTGGGGAAGTCACAAGAGAGAGAAACGGACCAAGAACACAAGTGAGAGAGGTGGTTCTAGACGACATGCAAAATTACACAGGCATAAGGAGAAAATACAAAGCACACTTGAAGCAAGCCTTGAACTAGGTGCTTTGGGAGCCTGAGGTTGAGTAGGGGAAGCACATCAATACCCAATTTTTCAATACTCTCAATCAGTGCAATGGTAACTCTAAGTAACATGCAGGAGTTGTCTGGACAGCTTCCAAGTTAATATGACTCCAGTATAGAGCTTGTGGTGAAGCTCATTCATTTTTAGATAAGGAATGTCCAGAAGTAACAGAAGTTGGATTTGGTTGCAAATTCCTCTACAGGTTGGGTTCTGAGACAGCCCTTATTATCTCTAGGTTGCAGGGGCACAAGGCATTTTTATTCTATTCTTCAAATCTTCTGACTCCTATCTCCAGCCTTTGGCCACCCTGTTTCTTTGGCACAGACTATTGCTATCCCCCTTTCCTGAAGCTAAGGCACACATCCAGGCCCAGCTTAGAAGTAACTCCTTCCAGGAAGCCTCCCTGAGCCCAGAGGCTTCCCTACTGAGTGTTCCCACAGCTTTGTGTGCCTCTCTTCATCTCCATTAGAATTACTTGTTTTCACTAAGAGATAAGCAGGGATCCCACTGAAATGCTCTAGGCTCCTCTCAGGCACCCAGAATAAAGGTTAAATAAATATTGTGCTGGTTTTTCTGAGTTTCTGGACTGAAAAGAGCAAGCAAAAGGAGAGAGAGTGCTTCTGAACAGAGACTTTAACACTGACCAATTCATTCAATCTGTTTTCAAATAATAAAATTTCCATATTAAGGGACCAAAAAAAAAAAAAAAGTAGGGTTGTTGCGTGGGAGGGAAAAACTGGGAGAAAGCAAGGGGAGGGATGACATTGTCCCAAAACAAATACTCTTCACCTGGCTTAGGTAACTGTAACCCCTCTATACATCACCATTATAATAATATAAAAAAATTAAAGTAGGCTTGTATGTATACATTCCTTAAGGTGCAGTTTGGGAGGAACAACTCTATCCAGATGGACACTAAGTAATTCCTGGTCTTTTTAAAAAACAAGAGCAATACTTATGGCTATATATTCAAATGATACTGATTGGGAGGAATACCAGTTAATAAGTAAAAGTACACCTACTATCTGCTATGTTATTAGGGTGAACATTATACTTTAAGGAGCTTGAGCTACAGTAAATGTGTATAATGTTCCATTTAATGCATCTACACAAAACGTTATCAAACATTACAGTGGGCAAATATTGGGGACTTTGTGTTGGCTGACCTTCTATTTATATATAACATTACAATTAACTCAAGAAAAATTTAAGAGACTGAAAACCTATACCATACCCAGAGGATGTTAGCCTGACATGCTCCTTTCCTCAGACAGGCACACAAAGGGCCCCTCTGGTGCTGGCAGCTGAAGATCAGGCTCCTCCCTCTCACCTTGGCATTGCAATAGTAGGCCCCTTATCTATTCAGGCAGCTGCCATAAATCTTAGACCACCATACTGGAATCCTCCCACCCTTACATCCTCTAGATTATAGGATGCTCCCTAGACAATGGCAAGCACTTTTTCTCTCCCTTGGGTGAGAGAACTAGCCTGGTCAGCCCCTCTGCTGGCAATAAACCTTTCTCTCTGCACTGACTGTGTATCCGTGTGCTTTCAGAGCACACCCCCTCTATGCCGAAGGCCTGGAAACTAGGCCCTGAGAATAATGGTAGGGAAAAATATTGAGATCCTCCTGCCTCAGGCTCACAAATACCAGGGAGACAACTCATTTAGGCATTCCCAGTACCCATTCCCCACCCTGGCAGTGTAACTTTGTTTGGACCAAGCAAGTCTTTCCTTCCTCTGGGCTCCAGAAGTGCTCCAGGGCAGAACGTTGGTTTGAAGACTTTCTGTAGGTAATTCCCTACAGAAAGGAAATCAAGTTCAGCCCCAACATACTCATCAGTATAACAACATTCTCACTTCCATTGGTTTCTAATATGATATAAATGACCACTATATGGGAAGAGACTGTCAAGAATCAAGTTAACACAAAGAAAATTCACACCCATAACAATGAACCCACCCATGACCCTGAACATTAAGAACCAATGCTTTCTTTCTCAGTTTCATTTGTGCTGGTTTTCTGAGTTTCTATTACTTACACACTAAAGAATAGTAACCCATAAAGTTAGTTTAGAGATCTGCTTCTAAAACCCAACTGAGGTTGTTCTTACATACTTACATGAATGTGGTGTTTTGTGTTGTACCAGGTAAAAATATAATAGGAAAGCAGAATTGAGAGCCATCCTGCCCCCATACTGTCTAACAATCAAAACTATGCCTAACAATGCTCTCTGTTCCTGGGAGCATGTGCAGAAATAGAAAGGATCTGTGAGCAATGAAGTAATTAGCCCACTTGGGACAGGAGGGAGAATGAACTACCAAAGATTGAGGACTTCTCGAATTCTCAGACTGATTTTTCCCTCCTTTGGAAACTGATCTTTTCATTCTCAACACCTTCCACCAAAAACATTGACCTGACCTCCCATAATAATGAGAAACTGAGGAAACCTCTCTACTTTGTGTACCATCAGTCTCTGCAGTGTATTTAGCAGATGTACATTTCATCCAGTTCTAAGAACAGATGCATTTATGATTAATTACATACTGAGTTCTCTACCCAGGCTGATTCAAACAATCCTAAGAACTTTGCAGAGCACTTATGCATTTCATCTTATGGACAATGAAACAGGCTCCCAGGGGTTTACTCCCCACAATTAAATTCTGTCTCCAACACACCATCTGTCCCCCCTCCCCCCCCATTCTTCTTCTCTTGTTGTTATGCAAAGGGACTAGACCTGTGATCGTGTATTTGTATGAAATATTACAGGCTGGGTACTTACACTAAAGCAGATCTCTTAACAAAGCAAGAAAGGCTCCCTGCCCAGACCCCCTATAAATAGAAAAATAACAGGTTTAGAAGCTACTGCTGGCATATAGAATTTGCTGTGTCGTATTCTATTTAGAGGAGAGAGACATGTGCACAAAGGAGGGGGGGCTCATTGTTACACAGAACTTGGAAGACCCTAGACATTTTTCTAACAAGGACAGAAGCCTAGGCCTGGGGTGAGCCAGATCTGGACCATAAGGGCCGTGAGCAGAGGAAATCTAAGAGGAAGAGCGAGTCTGTCAGTGAGAGGCTGCAGCAGGAGAAAGGAGTTCAAGAGAAGGTGAGGGCAGATGCTAGACGGGCCTTCTGTCACTGAATCTAATCAGTCCTTCTGTCACTGAATCTAATGAGGCCGTGAGCACGAGAATCACGAAAGTAGGCATTCCACCAACCTATCATACTTGTTTGCTGCTTTTTTTTTTTTGAGTTTGGATGCAATACGTGCAGATGTTCTACTGTCCCCGAATAGCGGGGTCTGGACCTCGGAGGCCAACTTTGCACGTGAATGGAGCACTTTGCCAGCCTGGCCCCGGGTTTTATCATCCACCGCAGGCGCGGGTCAAAGCACCACCTTCCCGGTTCCGTCTTCCTGCCTCCCTCACGCGCGCGCACACTCCATATTTGGTCATCCATCCTCCAAGTTTGGGGTCCGGCCAAATAAGGGTCTCGAAACCCGGTGTTCGGGGGCGGAGGACCTTCCCACGGTCACCGTTGACTCCGAGGCAGAGATGGGGGGCGCCGGACTCGCGCCCCCCGCCCCGGCCTCCGGCTGCGGGACAGCAGGGCGGGCTCCGAGGGCGAGCCGCGTCCCGGAAGCCTTTGTCTCCACCTTAGCCCCGGGAGAGATTGTGTGTCCGGAGGAGGAGGGAGGAACGCCGACCCTACCCGGGGCTGCACGGAGCCCTTAGGGCCCCTCACCACCACCACCCCCACCTCCCCGTACCCCACACCGATCGGAGCCCCGAGCCGCACCCCTCTGCCGGCCCTGCAGAGCGCCCTGACCCCGGGACCGCCGACCCTCTCCGGGCAGCCTCTTTCCCCACACCCCAGCGCGCTCCCCGGCCCAGCTCCGGGGAACCGCCAAGCGCAAAACCCACATCTGGCACCGCGGGAACAAATGGTCTCGCTTCCCCGGCCCGCAGAACGGCGCCCCGCGAACCGAGTGCGGAAGTGTGCGGGAGAAGTGCGGGCGCGGGAGCGCGCAGGGCCGCGCGGCGGCGCAGCTCAGCTCAGCGCTCGCGGGCACCTGAGTCCCCCCGCGGGCTCGGCCCCCGGCCCCCGCGCGCCCCACGATCTCCACACCTGCGCGCGCGCACACACACACACACACACACACACACACACAGGCTGCTCGGCCGCGGGACACCCGGTCCGTCCTGGCCCTCTCTTCCCTCGGTCTCACCCCTCCGCTTCCCGGTCTTTTCCAAACGGAGAGCTGGGCCGCGTCGGTGCGCACCCGGGTTTCCCTCGAGGCACAGGGGAGGCAGGGTGTGGAGAAGGAAGTAGCCCAAGCCCGGAGACTGGTTGTGGAAGCGGAGAAGGAAAAGGAGGAGCAGTACCGGAGTTTAGCCTCTTGGAAGGGGGCCTCCCACTCGCCCAGGGACCAGCCTATGAGCAGGAGAGAGAGGAGGAGACGTTCCAGAAGAGGCAGTCCCCTGACGAGTGGCTGGGCGCCCCGGGTTTTCAGAGCCACCACGAGCCACCTACCCCCCTGCCTGGGGTTTCCTCCTGGATAGTTCCCTCGGAGCCCGAGGAAACCGGCGTCCGCGACGAACAAGATCTCCGAGCTCCGAGAAAAAACCGTGACTACCGCTGTTCCCGTATACCCGGAGTGGGAACTTCCAGAAAACGAGCAGACTGAGTGAGCGCCGTCTGATTTGCAACAAAATGCATGCCTGAAAGCCAGTTCATTGTACGTCCAGGAGATTTTCACCTGGATGAAACTAGCTCTTGATTTGAGATCAGTATAGATCTCTTCCCTTCCCTACTTTCCTACGTTACCTCATTCATAATTGGGTTTACTCATCAATCCTTTCATAGTAGTCACTTTTATTTGTGGGTACGTAAGTTTGTAATATGTTTACTGTAACCAGGGTTTGGGGAAGGAAAGCTGATCCAAAGTATTCCAGAACAAAAAATCACAGGAGTAACTAAGAAAAAAGTCCTCTCCTCGCCACCAGGTGGTTGCATTGCCAGAGATAATGTCTCTCTCTCTCTCTCTCTCACACACACACACACACACACACAGACACGTCACCAGATCCAACAATTGGGCATAGAAGTAACCTACATTTCTCATCAACCAGGTGGTAATTAGCAATTGCCAGGTAAGTATTTGGTAAGTGATCATTAGTAAGCCAATCAAAGTCTCACTTGACAGAGGAGGACACAGAGAATCAGTCATCTGCCAGAAAGCTTGAATCTGTAAAGGGATCAAAATAGGCCTTCCATTAAACAAGCCAAATGACTAACCGGAAATGGAGCATGAAGTGGTAAAAGCAGTGGAAGAGGAGAAGCACAGATCATGAAGTAAGGAGGGTAGCAAAGGCCTGCTTTACAGATCCCAGGGGCTGTACTGAATCTGTCCTCTTCCCTCCGTGGGCCTACATACCCTTCCCCAGGCCACACCTGTCACACGGATGTGATTGAAAATGAATCTGTCCTGTAATCACCAATGAAGTTGTGATTCTGCTAAACTACTCAGGTCAAATGAAGGTTAAGGTAATTCCAAGATCCCTCAAGGCCTGCTTTTCTCCTCACCAACAGGAAGCTTAGAAGTTATACTTTATATCTTTCAGTAGTCTATATAACCCAAAAGTTAATAATTTAAGAAAAATATGGTCCTTGGCCAAGAAATACTGTTATTTCATGAAAGAAGGTGAAAGTTGAGGGACTGAAGAGGGACCCACTCCCACAGTAACTAACCCACTCCTCCTGCAACAGCAGTACTAATCCACTTAGAGACTAGAGCCCTCATTATCTAATTGTGTTTTACAGATACCACCTCTCATCACTCTCATTAGAGATTAAGTTCCCAACACATGAACTTTGAGAGATATATTCAACCTATAACAAAGACCCAAAATATCCTATGAACACTCCTAGGTTGATTGCATCATTACTCACAATAACCACCACATGGAATCACCCAAGGATGTATTGATGAATGACTGAATTAAAAAATGTACATATGATGGAATGCAAATCAGGTTTTTAAAAAGGAAGTTATGCAGCAAGATGGCTTCTCTGTTTCTATGTGGACTTTTTTTTTGGGGGGGGGGTCAGTCATGGGGCTTGAACTCAGGGCCTGGGCACTGTTCCTGAGCTCTTCAGCTCAAGGCTATTGCTCTACCACTGGAGCCACAGTGCCACTTCCAGTTTTCTGGTGGTTTATTGGAGATAAGAGTCTCACAGACTTTCCTGGCCAGGCTGGCTCTGAACTGTGACCCTCAGATCTCAGCCTCCTGAATAGTTAGGATTACAGGCATGAGCCACCGGCGCCTGGCTTCTGGGAAATCTTAAAACTCAGAAAGACCAGTGGTTATAAGAACTGAGAAGGAACAAAGACAAAAATTAAAGGCTACAAAGTTTCCCTCAACACTATGTAAAGTAAGTTCTGTAATAAATTGCACAGCATTAACTTATAGCTAAAGACAGTGTTTTGTACTTGAAAAATGCAAACAGATTAGATCTAAACTGTTCTTGGTACAAAAATAAGGTGTCAAGGCTGGGAAAGTGGCTCAGTGGTAGAGTGCTTGCCTTGCATGCATGAGGCCCTGGGTTTGATTCCTCAGCACAATATAAGCAGAAAAAGCCAGAAGTGGTGCTGTGGCTCAAGTGGTAGAGTGCTAGCCTTGAGCTGAAGAAATGAGGGACAGCACCCAGGCCAGACCCACAGTTCAGGCCCCATGACTGGCAAAAAAAAAAAAAAGGTGTCAGATGATGCATATATAAATTAGCCTGATATATTAATTGATTTGATGTATACATAAATCAAAACACCACATTGTCTATCAAAATATGCATAATTTTATTTGCCAGTTATAACTAAATCAATTTTTAAAAAATAGCAGGCTGCACTGACTCATGCCTGTAATCCTAGCTATTTGGCAGGCAGAAATTGGGAAACAACAATTTGAGGCCAACTTGGGCAAAAAATTATTCATGAGAGTCTGTCTCAACCAATGGCTGGATGTGGTGACAGGTACTGTCAACCCAGCAATACAGGAAAGCACTAATAAGAGGATAACAGTCTAGTGCTGCTGATCATAAAGTAAGAACTTATCTCAAAAAACATCAGCACCAAAAGAGCTAGTGGAATGACCCTAGTGGTAAAGTGCCTACTCAGCAAGTGTGAAGCCCTGAATTCAAACCCGAGTACTGCCAAGCAGAAAACAATGATACTGAAAGACAATAAAGTATTTAGGAATAAATTTAAATAAAGAGGTACAGAACTGAAGCTTATAACACATAGTGTTGAGCTGAGCATGGTGGTTATGTCCCTGTAATCCTGGCACTTTCCCAAGACTGAAGTTGGAGAGTTGTGTGTTTGAGGCCATTGGGGGGCTACATAGTAAAAGCATGTCATCCTGAGCTGTATACATGACACAACTCTGTTATTTCATTTAATAATAATAACAATGTGGGAAAATTTTTAAAATATAGCAGTGATGTTTCTAGGTTTGTTTTGTATTTGATATGCATCTCATAGATATTTTCCTCCACACTTAAATAAACTGACATAAATAGTATTAAATATTCATTGCCTCAGTAAGCTTTATAGCAACTTGTGTTCTCAGTGATGTGAACTATGACTACAGTGAACTATGTCACTACAGTCTGTGGTTTTAAATAACACAGTAGTTTGACCTTGCATTGGAAGTTGTATTGTACTCACTTCTCTTTAGTAACCTGTAAGGTTTTTGAGGGTGGACAGTATCTTATTCATTTTGTACTGAATGGCGCCAGCTTGGCACCAAGCCTGGAAAGGAGTGGACTAGCAATAGTTGTTTGGTTGAATGGACCGAAGATGGACTAACCTCTTAACCCTTTGTGAGTGGGGATGAAGATCACAGATTTCCCATACAAATCACATATATTACCTTAGCCATTGTACATTGAGTATTTTTTTTTAATTTTCACCAAAATCTAAACTAGTGAAGAATATTTTAAAATTGCACATACAGCCGGGAGTTGGTGGCTCATGCCTGTAATCCTAGTTACTCAGGAGGCTGAGATCTGAGGATCACGGTTCAGAGCCAGCCCAGGCAGGAAAGTCCATGAGACTCTTATCTCCAATAAACTACTAGAAAACTGGAAGTGGAGCTGTGGCTCAAGTGGTGGAGCCTTGAGCTGAAGAGCTGAGGGATAGCGCGCAGGCCCAGAGTTCAAGCCCCACGACTGACCAAAAAAAAAAAAAATTGAGCATACATTGGTTATAATTATCTACACTGATATCCATACTGCTTTTATTGTGAGATTAATGTCTATTATGTTTGCCCTTGCTCTCTGTAGGTCAGATTTAATATGGAAAAATTAGCTGAATATAATTGTAATTGACTATAGTGGAACAAGTAATCATCACATTGATATTATAACTTACAACATGATGTAGATTTTAAACATTAATTGCATTCTTCATAAAAGCTACCTTTCAGCTATCACTTATTAGTAAGTATGCCAACTAATCATTTGTTAACTCCTCCTGAGAGAGCTTCCTCTCAGAGACATGTTTCCAAGAAAGATAGCAGAAATATGGCTTGACATTTTGTGAAGATAAATTTTAAAGGGCCAAACTATGCACTGGGGCTCACGCCTGGAGTCCTAGCTACTCAAGTGGCTAAGATCTGAGGATCGAGGTTCGAAGCCAGCCCAGAGAGGAAAGACTGTAAGATTTTTATCTCCAATTAATCCCAGAAAAAGTTGGAAGTGGTGCTGTAGCTTAAGTGGTAGAGTGCTATCCTTGAGCAAAAGGAGCTTAGGGCAAATGCCCAGGCCCAGAGTTCAAGGCCCAAGACTGGCAAAAAAACAAACAAAACAAAAAGGGGCTGGGAAGGTAGTTCAGCGGTAGAGTGCATGCCTTGCAAGCATGAGACCCTGGGTTCGATTCCTCAGCACCACATAAACAGAAAAAGCCCGAAGTGGCACTGTGGCTCCAGTGGTAGAGCACTAGCCTTGAGCTGAAGAGCTGAGGGACAGCACCCAGACCCAGAGTTCAGGCCCCATGACCTGCAAAACAACAACAACAAAAACCCTTAAAGAGCCATTCCTGACAGTAAATCCTTAAAATCTTTTTGTCTGCTTTTTCTATATGTTTAATTAAAGGATGTTTTTCACAAAATTATTTTAATAACCATAGAATTAATTATCAAATAGTGTGGGTTTTTCCTACTGATTATCTAATTACTGGAAAATTAATAGGTTTTAAAATTTATGAGAGAAAAGAAAGAAGATAAGTTAGGTATGTAATAGTATTGAAAAGATTTAATATTAATTAATTAGTAGTTCAAACAATAGTATTTGTCATGCAATTATAACCATAATTCAAATATTTATTAAACAAATATTTATTGAGTACCTGATACGAACATGATAAGTCATTTGGGGGGACCTATAGTAGGGGCTTTGGTCTGATAACCAGAACCATTCTCTCTGCTAGAGAAATGCTAAATAATGCTGGACCTGAAACTACATAAACTCCTTATTAAATTCTCCCTTCTCAATACTTAAGATATATTTCAGAAACTTTTCTTTGTAGTTATTTAACTATTGTTGTCCCAAGAATAGAGAACCTCTTCTAGCTAGCTAAAGCTAGGTTATTTTCAAACCAATTAAGTATAGGAAGGCTTAAATATGCATATGATACACAGTCTTTAGTGTATAAGATTTGTGATAAGATATTCCACTGAGAATACTAACTGAAGTTTTAAAGCACCTGCTTCCCTTTCCACAGAAAGGAACTGGAATTCTGGCCATTTTGTTAATGAGACATCAGTGTTGCCCTGTGATAATTATCATTTTCAGTGATTGTTATTGCTCTTTTTAATAACCACATACATTTAATCATGGCTATGATTAATTATGTGACTTTCAGTTAAGCACATCATTATTGATGATTATATTTTCCTGTCTTTCTACCAGGTTTATCTGAAGCCCTTAATTTTTCTATAAGCCACTAACAAATGACACAAAACATTCCAAATTTTCTTTATGGTACCATTTATTTTACTATATGATTTATTTATTTATTTACAGATTATTGTTTTAAGGTTATGTGTCTTGGGCTGGGAAGGTGGCTCAGTGGTAGAGTGCTTGCCTTGCATGCATGAGGCCCTGGGTTAAATTCCCACATAAACAGAAAAAGCCAGAAGTGGTGCTGTGGCTCAAGTAGTAAAGCACTAACCTTGAGCTGAAGAGCGCAGAGACAGTGCCCAGGTTCAGAGTTCAAGCCCCATGACCAACCAAAAAAAAAAAAAGACTGTCTTTGTTCCTGTTATAAAGTAAGTTATGTTTCAAGCTAGAATGCTACTTTAGCTTTTTCTTCTTTCCAAAAGTTTGTTATCAAAAAGGTTTTGGCTTTGGTTTTTTTACTGTTACAAAAATGGGTTTAGTGAAGTTGCTACTTTCACTAAACTGGTGGAAATGTTAAAAGGCCTACCTGCCCTAGGTAAGAATCCCAGTTCTACCACTTAATATGTGTCCTTGGGCTCAGTTTCTTTCAGATTCAGATCTCTCAAACATAAAATGAGAATAATAATACCTTCTGTAGACTAATTGCATGGTTTAAGTTTATCTAGCCCTTCAGATCAACTATGGAATGAATACTAACCATTATTATTCCATATAATGTGAGTCAATGATGGAGCTAGTAAGACCGGACCTTGAGAGACTTCTTATCTAGGGTGAGGCCAGGCAGACTCTCCTGGAAGTGGTGGGTCTGATGTGTGTGTTGCAGCTGAGACCTATGATTAGAAAGCAGGTGCCATGTCTCTGTGCTGGCTTGTGTTTTTAGAGACTGGGAGGAAGCTGAAGGAAACTGTCATGCTGTCCCAAGAGAAACTTCTGGTTTTATACAATGGGGACCTTAATTTTATTTAGCTACATCAGAATTGTATTTGTATAAAGGAAGCCTTTGGCTTTTTTTCCCATGAGCCAATGAGAGACATTCTAGGATTTGAAAAAGGGACTTTTCAATCCACATTGGGTGCACCAGCGAACAGGCTATTATGTCTTAATACCCATAGGTGTGATCTCTTACTACCTGTCATTGTGGCTTACTCACTACCCAGAGCCTGTTTTCTACCTTTGGAGTGAAGTGCAAGAAGTTAGTTGTTCCTTTGAAATTTCCAGGAAACAATTATGATTTAAGAAACTGATTGGCATATGGAGTTAAAAGATCTAACAGTGGGAGCATAGGTAGACTTAATTGGATACAGGGCCGTGATATTGACTGCCCCAGACTTTGTTCTAAAACCCATGAGCAGGATCTCACTCTCTCCTTTCTCTTTGGTGAGAGGAAGAGAGAATGTGGCTTAAGCAGAGTTCCAGCCAAGGGACAGGTATTGGGTGAGGGCTTCATGTAAGGCAGAAAACAATGAGGTTGTAGGAGCAGGAAATACGAACATTAGGCTGGATATCAAGCTCCAAAGGGCCAGAAGTTGAAAAAGTACTAAATCTGAAGTGTCATGATTAAGTTCAGAGCAAAGTTATAGGTAATAATAAGGCAGAGTAATGGCAAGACAAAGTCAAAGTGATTGAAGGGAGCAGAGTAGAAGAAAAAAATGGGTGCTTCTGCAGTCATCATATATATATATATATATATATATATATATATATATATATATCTGTGTCAAAAGTATTCAATCCAAATTAATGTTCTGCCCTTTTCTATTGTCCTTTCTCATTTATATTTCCCTTCTGTATACAATATGAGCTGTTCTCTTATTCATATTTTCAGCTATTTCTATTCCTTCACGCACAGTCCTTCCTTGTTACAGTCTTAGAGGCAACTTGATTGACCTAACATCATTTGTTTTGTGTATGTGTGCGCACGCACTCGTATGTGTATGTGTGTGTTGTGCATTTGTTGTTTTATTTGATTATGATTTTGTGTATGTCTATGTTTAATTTTCTACATCTTTCTTCCCCCTCTCCTTCAACACTTATCTCTTTTCTATCCTACTATGTCACTTCACTTTCTTTTTTTAAATTTTTATTTTATTGTAAAGATGCTGCACAGAGGGGCTACAGTTACATGAGTAAGGTAATGAGTACATTTTTTGTTGAACATTGTTACCCTCTCCTTTGTTTTTCTCCTACTATTCATTTCCTCCCCCTCACTTCACTTTCTTATTAAGCTTAGTTGCTAGCTCTTCTTTCCCTATATAGCCATACACCTTGTATTAGTCACTGGTGTAATCACTGCATCTCCTAACGGCTTCCCAGATCATGGAAATACATCTTTCCTTCTCTATTCATGTAAAGATACCAGGGCAGTAGTAGTGACTGGTCTTTCTTAGGGACTGCTGACATACAAGGCTACGTTTATCAACTGCAATAGCTTTTGCAGGCAAGCTTTCCTACTCTGAGTGGAGAAGAGGTCAATATATACATTTTTGTCATTTCAATTGACTTTTTGAATATAGTCACACCCCTCCAAACTAGTAACCGGAAAACATACAACTCAGCCACTAGTCAGCCTTACATAATCTCTGAAAAATCATTGCTTATAAAATGACAGGAAATTGAAACCTCCATCTAAAAGCTTAGTCCCAGAGACGTAGATCACAGTGAGAATAACACTAAATTCATGAATAAAGATAGCAACAAGTCTCCTTCAAAAGTCAATATCTCCACAAAAAAGTGTTTACATGATAATAAAGAAGAAATTTCAAACAAAAAATTGAAAGAAATGATAAGAATTAATAAAATTAAAGATATATATTAAGAGATATATAAAGTAAAATAGGATATAAACAAAATGTAATCAAGCTCACAGAGAATCCAAACAAACAGCTAAATGAAACAAAAAAGATAATGTGAAATATAAAAGAAAACTTCAATTAAAACACAAAGAACCTAGAAGAAAAATGACATTGAAGTCTTAGAAATGAAGAGGTAAATAGCCCAAGTAAAAGTTTTATCAAAATTCTAGATAATAGGGCTAGGAAAGTGGCTTAGTGCTAGAGGGCTTGCCTAGTAGGCATGAAGCCCTGGTTTGATTCCTCAGTACCACACAAATAGAAAAAGCTGGAAGTGGCACTGTGGCTCAAGTGGTAGAGTGCTAGCCTTGAGTAAAAAAAAGCTCAGGGACAGTGCCCAGGCCCTGAGTTCAAGCCCCAGGACTGGCAAAAAGAAAAAAAAATCTAGATAATAAACAGAACAAGTTGAGAACAAAGCATCAACGATTGAAGTAAAGCAGAGAAATTAGATCAATCACTTAAATAGACATTGACATAGGGTGGGCCCTGGTTGCTTATACCTGTAATCCGAGGTTGTATTTTAGGACATAAAGCAAGTTTTAGCAAACACGATGATATTGAAATTACTCTCTGAACGCTATCAGACCCGAGAGGAGTAAAACTAGAACTCAAAAGCAAAAAACAAACAAAACCTTAAAAAAAAATTCAAACACACTGAGAGTGAACAGCACATTGTCAAAGGACATGTAGGTTATTAACAAAAACAAGAGGCAAAGTCCAAAAACTACTTAAAATCC
The DNA here is from genome assembly GCF_000151885.1 of Dipodomys ordii. Lineage (NCBI taxonomy): Eukaryota > Metazoa > Chordata > Mammalia > Rodentia > Heteromyidae > Dipodomys > Dipodomys ordii. The sequence continues at coordinate 10,468,270 of NW_012267313.1, read as the reverse complement.
AATGAAAGTGGAAGCACACCCTATCAGAAACTTTAGGAAAAATGGGTCAGTTCACACATGATCATCTGCAAAGGCCCCCACACTCTAAGACACAATGCACCCTAAATTAGTGATCAGATAGTCTATGTCCCCAGTAAGTCCTCGATATAAGGTGAGCAAGAGGTGAAGGGTTGTCACCATTTAACCTTATCCCTCTACAACCTACTTCTTGCCCCCCCCCCCAATGATAGTTTTTTGAGCATCTGGAGGCTCTGGTCCTCAAAACACACTACTTCTACTAGGAGGTTTATTATTATCAACCCCATTGAATTTCCAGCTACAAATTCTGCTCAGACACAGGCATCCTGTGCCAATAGATTAGCAGGGAACACACTAAAGGGAAGTTGAACTCATTCATAAGGAGGAAATAACACTTACTTTTCATAATGGAGGAAACAATAGATTTCCCACCCAGTGGTTCCAAAGTGACATCTGTTGGTGCATCTGATTATGATTCTTTGCTTGGCCAAATGTGAATCTGTCTCTTGAATCATCTCCTAGATCCATCAATGCGCTTGCTTGGAGAATCTGGTTTTAGCAACCAGAACCTTGCTAAGTCAGTTTAGCAAGAACTCCTTGCTTCCGGTATCTGGTCCCTCTGTACCTATGATTAGGTTCCTTTCCCTCTACTCTCTCTCCCTCAGGAGAGATGAGGTGGACATCTAATCACTCTAGCCTGTCTTTGGCAAGTATCCTGTTAGGTCACTTTAGCCAGAAATCCCTCTCATAAATCTCATATTTCCTTTTAGTAATTTTCCTTCCACAATGGCTATAATTCCCACTAGCTCATATGGTACTTGGAGGTGAGACCAATCTCCCCCACAGCAAAATCCCATTCCCTGGTCCCTGTACCTATTGCGATAGCACTGGATAAAGTCTGCCTTATTGTCTTTCAACAGGTGTTACTGAATACATTTTTCTTTAATACTTCCCCTTGTTTTTTGTTGTTGTTGCTGTTGTTTTGGATCTTTGAGGCAAGATCTTGCTTTGCAGCTCAGCATGGTTTTGAAATCCTGATGCTCTGGGCTCTACCTCTGAGTACTGGGATTGCAGATAAGTGCTACCACACTGGCTCTTGCTTTTTATTTGTTTGTTTTGCTTTTTTCTTTTCTTTTCTTTTTGACAGTCTTGGGGCTTGAACTCAGGGTGTGAGCACTGTTCCTGAGTTTCTTTTGCTCAAAGCTAGCACTCTACCACTCGAGCCACAGCACCACTTCTGGTTTTTTCTGAGTGGTTTATTGGAGATAAGCATTCCATGGGAGTTCCCATGCCCAGGCTGGCTACAAAACCGTGATCCTCAGATCTCAGCCTCCTGAATAGCTAGGATTACAAGTGTGAGCCAGCAGAGCCTAGTCCCTTGTTCATTTTTTAATGGAAAATAAACAAATGCAGCTGCCATAATTTGGAAGGACATTGGGAATAAGGGACCGAGACCGCCAGGGAAGAGAGACAGTGGGCTAATAATAAGGAAAACTTAGAGTGAGTAGCAGAAAGGCAACAATGGGTATAGGCGAGCCCTTAGACAAGCAGAGATGCTGGCAGATAAAGTTCCTACCACTAACCTTCGTCTTATAAACAGACCAATCAGAACCCTGTGGCACTGAGAAAGTAGCACCAGTGGTAGAGTACTTACCTGGCAGGTACTGAAGCACTGGGTTCAATCCCTAGCATGGGGTGGGGTAGAATGGCGCAACAACATCGCTAACTGGGTATAGTAGCACATACCTATAAGCAATCTGTAAACTAAGAGGAGGTTAAGACAGGATAATTGGCATGTTCAACGCCAGCCAAAACCACATAGGAATATGCTGTTCCTCCCCCTACCCAGAAAAACTAACAAACTTTGGGGGATAAATATCCCCCCAAAGAATCAGAGTGTGGTGATCATGAACTATGGTGTTTGCTGTGTTATGCTACTCCTAGCACCTGCCACTAAGGAGGGACTCTTTCTTTCAGCACCTGAGAGGGGCGGAAAGGAGAAGGGCTCTCTGTTGAATTCCCGAGGAATTGTCCTTGGGAGAAGGAAGCTGCCCCAGTACAGCACCTAGAGCAACCCATATCTCAAGACCAGTCAGGGGATTCCCAGGCCTAAACATTCCTTACATTGTTTGTTATGGTGCTTCTTCATTAGCTTCCTCTCCGTCCAATTCCTTATTGTTGTTGCTTCTAACAATGATCCGTGTACTTCTTATTCCAGTCCAGAGGTCTCCGGTTCTCTTGAGGAATCTGACCTCAGCGATCAACTTACTTCTCTCAATTCATTTAGCATGTACCTACTTCTTAGACTTATTATTTCTGTGGTTGTTACCATCGGACTGATATTACATAAATTAATTAGAAAAACAAAAGCTGCCTTTTGTTTCTATGGACACCAGAAATGATCAGAGACCAGCAGGCCCTCAGAAAGAGTCCATCTCCACATCCTGTAAGACACACATGGCTCATTTAATGGTAGTGTCTGGCAAGGACTGGTAGGAAAGATGATGCATGACAAAACCAGGGTGACATCAGAACAGCCTTGGCATGACTGACCACACGGTCCCTAACCGCCATTACCCTGAGGACAAGGTCATCTCCTACCCCAGGTACAAGATGCTCAAAGCATAATTTTAAATATATGAAATAGGGTTAGTCTTGAAAGGGGAGAAGCTGAAGGGTAAACAAGTGACAGGTTGAAGGTGAACAAGTGACAGGTTGAAGAATGATAGGGAGAGTGAAAGAGAGCTCATTGCAGACTGAGGAGAAAATTTCAGACTCCAGCACTTGGGCTTAAACAATTCTACAATTATTTGGATTGGGAAAGGAGTAGAGCTGGAGGTCACTAAAATTATTGGCATAAAACTAGCTTACTAACCAGCTCATCACAGCAATGTTAAAATCCATTCCCTCATTCATTCATTCATCAATTATTTGTTCATTCGACAAACCATTGTTGCTGTACGCTGTGTTCCATCGACATGCGCACCGTGGAACTGTGGTACTGAAGAAACATTATCTAGTACATACAGTGAACAAGAAAGCAGGTTAGGGTAATGATTTTAGATTTGATACTACCTGGGATTCGAATCCAAGGTAATTAAAACACTTAATTACCTCATTTATAAGATATTCACCCATTTTTACTTCAATTCCCCCAATAAAAAAGTAATAGTACCTATTTCATATTGGTTGTTATGAATGGGCCAATTACTATAAAGGTTTAGAACAATACTTGAAATATAGTAAGCACTTGATAATTATTAGCTATTAAAATATAAACAGATACCTGTCTTAACGCTAGGTAGAGAGATTGCTCTAAAGAGTAGTGATATGCAGGGCCCCATTGGCTCAAGCCTGTAATCCCTGCTACTCAGGAGGCTGAGGTCTGAGGATTAAGGTTCAAAGCCAGTCTGGAAGGGAAAGTCTGTGAAATTAATCACCAGAAAACTGAAAGTGAAGCTGTGACTGAAAGTTACAGAGTGCTAGCTTTGAGCAAAAAAGTTTAGGGATAGTACCCAGGCCCTGAGTTCCATGGTGGACAAAAAACAAAAATAAAAAAGTAGGGATAAAATATGGTGGACTTATTTTAGATCAGGGTCCAGAGAAGGAAGTCCTCTTGCTAAATGGTGAAATCTGTACAAGGATCTGACCCGTGTGAGAGAAAATGCCATGGAGAAGTCTGTGCAAAGAGTAGTTAAGGTAGCAAGAACAAAGGTCTGCAAGAAAGAAAGACAGAGCCAAAGGGGAATCAAGATGTATCTTATTAGGCTTATGTTTTAAAAGAAAGAACATAGTGTCTGTAACTATATATATAGTAGCATTATGTGAAGTTCAGAGTAAAATGAAAATACAGACATTGGGCTGGGAAGGTGGCTCAGAGGTAGAGCGCTTGCCTTGCATGCATGAGGCCCTGGGTTCGATTCCTCAGCAAAAAGAAAAAAGCCGGAAGTGGCGCTGTGGCTCAAGTGGTAGAGC
>NW_012267313.1:10427938-10462569 GCF_000151885.1 Dipodomys ordii | reverse complement strand
ACGCTGAGCGACGCGGAGCAGAAATACTACTCGGACCTCTTCTCCTACTGCGACATCGAGAGCACCAAGAAGGTGGTGGTCAACGGGCGGGTGCTCGAGTTGTTCCGGGCCGCGCAGCTGCCCAACGACGTGGTCCTGCAGGTAAGCTCCCGAGGTCGGCGCGGGGCCCGCGGGGCCGCGCAGGTGTCCGGGCGATCGGCCGGGGCGGGGGCCGGGAGAAGGCCGGGGTCGCTCCCGGCTGAAGGTCGGAACCTCTGCGGGGCGGGGGGGGCGCCCCGGAACCTCCGCCCCGAGCCTGGCATCCCCTGGCTGCCGCTCTACCCCACCCCGGCTGCATCTCTATTTTTATTTATTATTATTTTTTCAGCACTAGAAGAGCAACTTCCCAGGAGGGGATCCTGGGTGGTTCTTGTGCGCGTTTGAGTCCAGATTGTGGTGTGTGTGTGTGTGTGTGTGTGTGTGTGTGTGTGTGTGTGTGTGTGTGTGTGTGTGTGTGTGTGTGTGTAACACGTACACTGTACAGAGCTCTTTGGGCTTCTGTACAGTAGTAAAGTTAACCCACCCAGGTTGATTTTAATTTCTCAATGAAGTGAGAAGGCTCCATGAAGTAAGTTTTAATAGCTTTAGGCTTCAAAGAAGCAGGCTTTTGTGGTTTTTTTAAACTTTTTTTTTTTTTAAAGAAAGTTCTTAGGGAGATTAAGAAATTTGAACTTCTGGCTGATTCTAGGTCGACATGGACATATTTGTAAGTAACTCATAGAAGGGTGGTAGGTGATATAAACTGGACATCAGATAATACTTGTGGTACTTGTGGATTCGGGTTGAGAGCAGGTGGGGATGAAATGTGCACTGTAGCTTCCATCTGGAGACTTGGAAGAGCTAGCAGAGTCACTTTAGGCCTTCTTTATCATATCTTTTTAAAGAGACTTTCTAGCAGTTCTTATCTGTTTTATGTGGTGATCACTAATGTTACTGTAGTGATTCATAGTTACTGTGAAGAGTCTTGTCTAAACTGCCTGTCAGGGACAGATTTAAGCTTAGATACTTATACTGATCCAAGCCAGTTATCCACATCTCTCCACAACATCATGCCGATGCAAAGCTTTGGGCAGTCGTTTGGGGGCCTGGGTCTTTGACTCCAGTCTATTGTTGACTAATGTCAAAAATGACTGACTAGTCACTGCCAGTGTGACTTTAGGTTTAGGCCAGGCAGTTTACCTTCTTCATTAGTTCTCCATTTTCATCTTTAGAGTCAAAGTCAGTGTATTGCCCAGTACCAGTGGCTTAGGAGGCTGAGATCTGAGGATTGGGGGTAAGAAGCCTGTCTGGGCAGGAAAATACTTGAGACTCTTTTATCTCTTTAGTAATCACTAAAAAGCCCCAAGTGCAGGTGTGGCTCAAGTGGTAGAGTGTTAGCCTTGACCACAAAATCTTAGGGACAGCGCCCAGGCCCTGAGTTCAAGTAGGACCAGCACCAAAAGAAAAAAAAAGAAAAGAAAGTCAGTGCCTTTCTAGCAAATGTTTTGTGAAGTAGAAAATTTCCACACATACTTCTGATGTAGAAATTACTTCATGAGAAGTATGACTACACTGAATGACTTGTGTCTTGTATAGCCTTGTATGTTTTATATTGAACTCAGGGCATAGCACTCTCACTTGGCTTTTTCTCCTCAAGGGTGATCTTGTGTTACTTGAGCCCCAATTCCACTCCTGGCTTTTTAAAAATTTTTTATTTTTTCCAATTAATTGGAGCTAAGAATCCCACAAACTTTTCTGCCAGGCTGGCTTACACCCTTAGTCCTCAAATTTCAGCCTCCTGAGTAACTAGGGTAACAAGTGTGAGCCTGGCTTTACACTGCATTTTTGAAATCATGGGAGGAAATCTTGAGTTTCCCAGGTACCAATGAAGGACAAGTAGGGGCCCAAATTTATGCTGCCAAAAAAGGGACAAATTGTACATATTTTAGGCTTGTGGTCACAAAAAGTTTTTGTTGTATATTGTTTTTGTTTTTATGACCCTTTAAAATTAGGAAAACGAACAGCGAGACACCTACCAATGGTTCATGCCTGTAAAACTAGTTACTCTGGAAGCTGAGATCTAAGGATCATGTTTTGAAGCCAGCCAGGGCAGGAAAGTCCATGAGACTTACCTCCCATTAAACCAATAACCACAAAAAAAGGCCAGAAATAGAGATTTGGCTCAAATGTTGAGCACTAGCCTTGAGCAAAAAAGCTAAGAGAGTACCCCGAGGTTCTGAGTTCAAGCCCCTGGTACTGGCATAGGAAAAAAAAAAAAGGAAAACCATTTTTAGCTCGGTATCATAGAAGACATTATAATTTGCAGACTTTGCTTTAAAAATTGTGGTACTGTAGTTACCACACACATGAATTTGGTGTACAACTTAAACAGGTGTTGTCAGAACATGCTCATTAATGATTCTGCTCTGTTTTGTGTGGGAATGGCAAAGCACACCATCAGGTCAGCAAGGCAGGAAGAGTTGAAATTAACTTGTTTTTAGTGGTGCAGGAAGCCTTTATGATATTACATATTACTTAGAGACATTAGCATTAGTTATCCTTTACTTGAAGTATGTTTAGTCAAATACAGGTTGTTTTTATGTTTTGCTCAGTTTTATTAACATTCAAAAATAAATATTGTGTGTGTATCTAAAAGTTAGAATGTTGAGAATTCAGCTGCAAGTTAAAAACTGTAGGATGTCCCTGAAGCAGGATGCAGAGTGTGAATGACATAGGAAGTGCAGAGTGTTATGTAGAGACCAATGGAGGGATGAGCAGGAAAGGCTTTGTCACTGAATTCTGGTGGACTTTTAAGTCGGAGTGGAGATAGAGGAGGGGGCATGAAAAGGGCTGCTAGGCAAGAAGAAGAACTAAAAAAACATGACCAAAGAGTGGAATGTGTAGGAGCCTTTTCAGCATTAGTAGATAATAGGTTTAACCAACACTAAAGTATGTTTGGGGGAGAGCAGAACATAGCAGTAGAGGGAGGTCATGTTACAGAAGACCAAAGAACAGGAAGATTTTCTTTTTTTTTTTTTTTGGGTCCGGTCGTGGGGCCTGAACTCTGGGCCTGGCCACTGTCCCTCAGCTCTTCAGCTCAAGGCTAGTGCTCTACCACTTGAGCCACAGCGCCACTTCCGGCTTTTTTCTTTTTGCTTATGTGGTGCTGAGAAATCGAACCCAGGGCCTTGAGCATGCAAGGCAACCGCTCTACCGCTGAGCCACCTTCCCAGCCCAAATGAATCCCTTTTTTTTTTTTTTAATCGGTTGTGGGGCTTGAACTCTGGGCCTGGGCGCTGTCCCTCAGCTCTTCAGCTCAAGGCAAGCGCTCTACCACTTGAGCTACAGCGCCACTAGGAAGATTTTCATACATCTTTCAAAAGGCAATAGAGACTCGTGGAAAATTTTTGATTTTGAGAGGAGAGATTAGAGCCAAGGAAAGGAGGCTCTTGCACAGGTCTGGGTGCACATAATTGGCGTCTAAACCAGTGATGGCAGTACACTAGAATTGTTTTTGAAGGACTGCTGCGTAGCTACTTCATGAAGTGCCCTTCTGGATAATGTTTAATTGGGGCCAATTATCAAGACTGGGTGGGAGCTTTGATCTGATTTTGAAGGGAACCGTGCACCATGAACTTGAGAGAAATGACTCATAAAAGCAGTGCTCTTAGGAGGGCTATGTGAGGGCCACGGCAGATACAAAGAATGCAACTGGAGGCTAATTAAAGTTGGGGATGATTTTGTATGGAAGATGTGAGAAACTGGGACAGTGACACAAAAACAAACAAGAGGTGAGAGGGACAATACAGAAGGTGATTTTTGTACTGCCAGGGGCTTTTGGTGCAGGGTTCTGCTGGAGTATAGTACCTAGAGGTACGTGCTACTGAGCATCCTGTAGAATACAACACAGCATAATCAACAATTGTCTAACTTGAGTATCAATATTGGCAAGATTGAGAAACCTCTGCAGGATTCTGGTGGTGGCAGTGGGACAGAAAAGAAGTCTAGTCTAGAGCTACAGGAGTAATGTGAGGGTAAACTTGGGGAGTCTGGATTACTTGGCAGTATTAGAAGATTGGTTCACTATTGGTTCACTTATGATTAGAAAAAAAGGCCTGATTTTTTTTTTCCTTTTTTAAAGAGGCCAAGATGAGTTGATTTCAGGCATTTTCAGTGGCAGTGCAAATTTTCGGAGGTAATTGCACAAATAGTGGAATGTTGTCTGATGAATGTCAAATGTTGGAGTCTCTTCCTATTCCTCATCTAATGTTGGAGGCAGGACCAGAGCGTGTCTCACAGAGTGTGCGTGCATGTATGTGCACAGCAGGGCATGAATGATCTAGTAGTTTCCAGCATTTGTAAATAAAACTCAGGAGACGGTTGAATCACCTGGAGAAACAAGCAGAGAACTCAGATGTAGGAGAAAGGAGCTGCTGGCATTTACTGAGGGCTTAGTAGCTTTCTTTTACCAGGTGAATAATTCTCATGCAATGATCTTTCCAACAGCCCTGTGAAGTGGGCATTATTAACCAGGAACTTGATAGAGAAGTTAAATAACTTGTTTATGAGCAGTGAATACCCTTCCTTGCCACTTCCTTGCTCTTTCTTCATTCCACTATTTATGTTGCCATAGGGAAAAATTAGGAATAGCATTTGGTTAGCCACTTATATTTCTTTTGTAGAGTAGGGATTTTAGATTGATTTTTTTTTTGAGCTACAATATGGGTTTTCTTTTTGCATAATAGAGTTCATTTCATAATGACATCTTGAAACATAGCCACTTTAGACAGAAGTAGATTCTTCTAGTTGTTACACTAGTTTCAAACACAGACACTTTTTAAATTACTAGAATTAGCGGGCATTATTATTATTATTATTATTGAGGATTGAACTCAGAGGTCACTCAGTGGTTAAGCTCTTTTTGCTCTGGTTATTTAGCCTAGTCCAAGATCCTCCTATTTATGCTAATTACAGTGACAGTTGGGAGTCACCTTGCCCAGCTTTTTCTATTGAGATGTTGCACAAACTTTCTTTTGTGTGTGTAGAGAGGTGGGCTGATCTGGCCTGGAATCACAATCCTCCTGATCTCTGCCTCTTGAGTAGCTGGAATCGCAAGCATACCTGGCTTAGACATAATAAAATGTATTCATTATGTATTTTTTTGTTTGATTTTTTTTTTTGAGTCAGGGCTTAATTATGTAGCCCAGGTTTGGAACTTGCTGTGAATTACCCTTGTTTGGAATAGCAGAGTAAAACCTGACTTGAGTTAGTGTGTTTTTGAAGATAGTGTGAGTACACAAAATGAAGGCATTATTTAGAATTAGGCTCCATGCCACATAGAACAAGACTAAGGGAAAAAAATCTGGCTTAGAACTTAATCATGATAAATTCTACTGTTTTTGCTGATCAAGAAAATATTATTGTAGCTTACAAATGAACTTTTCCAGAAGTAATTTTAAAAGTAGGGAAGTTGTATTATTTACGGCACTAACTAATATGGCAGCTTTCACCTTTTTTTAAAAAAAAGATCTCTATTTTAGGAAATGCCTTAAAACTTCTTACAGCTTTTGAATGCGTCATAGCTGGATAAAAGGTTCTAGTACTACCTGTTCTTTCATTGAAGTTTACAAGCAATGTACCCTGTTAATGAGGCTGAAAATCTTCAGGTCATTTTTGTTGAACAGTATCTTGGTAAAATATTTGAGTAACGCACATAAATTTAATGGGGGAGAAGTGACAACAATGAAATATAAGCCATTTTGAATTTCTCTGGAAATTTGTTCAAGTCAATTACAAGATTTGTTTACCAGTGATAGCTTTTAAGTAGAGAAGCAAAACCTCATTTATGCATTGAAAGTTATAAACTTGATAAAAATGTTAGATTTGTTATCCAGAAATAATAGGCCTATTATTTTAATTTTTTGAAGTAATTGTAAAAAGTTGCAAAAAAAACCTCGTTTAAATCAGACATTTCCTTGTATACAGTTGAAAAACACATGTTCATTGAAGAAGCAAGTCCTAGTTAATGCCTTAGGTAATATGTTCTGTTAAATTACCTCTTTCTTCAAGATTTATATCATGCTCTTTTGATCCCTTCCTCCTATGGCAACTTCTTCCTTCCTTCCTTCCTCCCTTTCAAGGTATTAGAGTTAGTTTTAATATTTTGGGAATTTATGCTAAATATTTTGACAGGGCTAGGAAAAAAGAAAACCTTTAAGAGTTGGTATGAGTAAAACCAAATATATGTCCTGACTTTAGTAGCTTTGTGGTCTTAAACAGATCGCTTTAATGCTTGGGATTTAGTTCGTAGCACAAGAAGTTACTGGATCAGATTGTCAGGACTTCTGACTTAAAGGGGTGTCCCTATGGCTACTCTACCCACACCCCTAAGAAAGTAGCACACAAGACACTGTATTGGAAATGAACTTTACAACTCCCAGGCAGGGAGTGGGGGAAAGATTGAAGAAGGTAGGGGAGAGGGATAGTGGGACAACAACAAAGGAGGGGGTAACAATGCTCAACAAGGAATGTACTCATTACCTTATGCATGTAACTGTAACCCCTCTGGACAGCATCTTTACAATACAATTTTTTGAAAAAAGAAAGTAGCATATAAACTTGTGATTAATTGCTCACTATTTTAACATTTGAGTTGGTTTCTTTACATTCTTTGAGGGATTTAAAAAAGAGAATCTAAGTCCTTCATGTGATAATAACTAGTATAAGAGGAAACTGATCAAGTTAGTTCTTTAAGGCATTTGGCCAGTGAGAATTAAAAATGGGTAATGAACTTTGGCCTTTCTGATGTTTTCTTTCATATGGATTTCATTGTCTTTTGTCTAATGCAGCTTCATTTCGTTCTTCTTCCTTTATTTTTATTTATATCCTGGCTTAAAGCATGCAGGGACTGAGTACGGTTCCTGAGTTTTTGTACTCAAGACTAGTGACCTACTGCTTGAACCACAGCTCTTCCAACTTTTTGTTAGTTAATTGGAGTAAGAGACTTTACCCAGATTTCAGTCTTCTGAGTAGCTAGAATTAGAGACGTGAGCCACCAGCACCCAACTCTTCTATACAAGAAATTCATCTGATGAGAGTCAAACCATATACCATGTTTTATGTCTCCTCCTCCCTCCCTTTTTTCTTGTCGGTCGAAGGGCATGAACTCTGGGTCTGGGCACTATTCTTGAGCTTTTCAGCTCTAGGCTAGCACTCTACCATTTGAGCCCCAGTGCCATTTTTGGTTTTCTGGTGCTTAATTGGAGGTAAGAGTCTTACAGACTTTTCCTGCCTGGGCTGGCTTTGAACTGCAATCCTCAGATCTCAGCCTCTTGAGTAGCTAGGATTACAGTCATGAACCACTGGCGTCCTGCTTATTTCTCTTTTTTGTTTCAGGAATTAGCTGATGTTGATTTTGAGGTCTGTTTTACTAAATAACACTAATACTGTATCTTTTGGGTTCATTTATTTGAAATCCTTGTGTACATAGTAGATGCTAGAAAACAGTTTTACATAAAATTTAAGCTTGCCAGCCTTCCCCTAGCCTCATCAAGCTAATTTCATATATCTCTACATTAAGAAAATTTAAGAAATAACAAGTGGACCTATGAAATTCTGAAGATATATATATATATATATATATATATTTTTTTTTTTTTTTGGTCCGGTCGTGGGGCCTGAACTCTGGGCTTGGGCACTGTCCCTCAGCTCTTCAGCTCAAGGCTAGTGCTCTGCCACTTGAGCCACAGCGCCACTTCCGGCTTTTTTCTTTTTGCTTATGTGGTGCTGAGGAATCGAACCCAGGGCCTCAGGCATACAAGGCAAGCGCTCTATCACTGAGCCACCTTCCCAGCCCCTGAAGATAGATCTTTCTAAATCAGTTTTCTATACCACTTCTTTGTGGCTGCCATTTATATAGAAGTTGCATATGCAGTCATAAAAGATCAGCTGTCTTTCCTGTCAGTATGGATTATAACTTGAGGAAACCTTAGAAGAGTATTGTGTGCAGTAATAGAGACGCCTTGGACAAGGAGGCAATGGGAACTTGAATTGCAAGAGAAGGCCTCAGAGGAGTAGGTAGGAAAGGGAGTGGGAGGGGATGGAAGAGGATGAGATTGTTTCCTTTTGAGAGAACTATAGTGAAAGGACTGAAATTGCCAAAAGCCTAAGAGTTTAAGGAAATGAAAAGCTAGGACATTCTATTTTTAAAGCTTACACTAATTTTTGTGTAAGCAGAATACAGAAGCAAGGCTATAAACATTAGCCTATGGATCTATGGTAGTCTAGGCAGGAGCATCAATAGCTTAGATTAGTTGAGGTGACGGTAAGATGGAGGAGAGTGGACATACTTGAGGTTTGCCCATTTGTTTAGTGTCTTTAAGGCAGCAAAAATAGGAAGGCATAGTAATGTATTAGACTTGCAACTAAAGGGAGTAGTAAACTCAAAGATGTTGCTGAAAGTAGCTGTTATTGTATGGTTGGGAAGAGGAATAGGTTTTGAGGAGTTGTTATTTTGGTAGATGGTTGGTGGTGAACTCAGTAATTCCCTTGCTCATTTTAGGTTTAGAAAAAGCATGTGAGATTGTCAAGTAGACCTTCATCTTGGAGGAACTACATCTTGAGGTTTTTGGCTTGAGGATGTCTGACAATTTTGAAATCAATAATAGTTGATGAAACCATTGAAGAAAAGACTGTAAAAAAGAAAAGATTGGGGCTGGGAAGGTGGCTCATTAGAAGAGTGTTTGCCTTACATGCATGAGGCCCTGGGTTCAATTCCTCAGTACCACGTAAGCAGAAAAGGCCGGAAGTGGCTCTGTGGCTCAAGTGGTAGAGTGCTAGCCTTGAACTAAGGATTTGAGGGAAGTGCCCAGACTCCATGACCGACCAAAAAAAGATTATCAAGAAATTAGCTCTGGGGAGAACTGAGCATTATTAAGTTGAGGAACTGAGAGGCTTCTCTGAGGGCAGCTTAGGGATAGCCAGAATGGTTGGAGGGAGATTAGGAGTATAAAGTATATCATATTATAGATGTCAAGTAATTGAAGCATTTGAAAGAGGTAGTGATGAAGTGTTGAATTTGGCTAGGAGACTGAGAAATTTGGATAGAAAGAAATGTGCCATTGGATTAAGTAACCTGGAAGTTAGTGGTAACTTCAGTAAGAGGTTCATGGATTAGTGGAAATGGCTGCCAAATTTGAGAGACTCAAGGTATAAGAAACTTGACCAGGAAATGGAATGATTATAGAATAGAAGCTAGAGATAGATGATGATATAAAAGAAGGTGTGCATGTGTGTGTGTGTGATTATAGAATAGAAGCTAGAGATAGATGATGATATAAAAGGGGTGTGTGTGGGGGGGGTGTTGATGCTGGGGCTTGAATGCTGTCCCTGAGCTTTTTTTCCTCAAGGCTAGAGCTCCACTTCTGGCTTTTTGGTGGTTAATTGAAGATAATGATCTCGTGGGCTTTCCTGCCCAGGCTGGCTTTGAACCACAATTCTTAGATCTTGGCCTCCTGAGTAGCTAGCTAGGATTATCGGTATGAGCTGCAGGCACCCAGCTCCCTTTTATTTTTAGCACAAGAAATAATGAATATATTTTAGTTGTTAGTATTGATAAGAAAAGGAAGAAGAGAAATCCTTCAGAAAGTAGATGGTCAGGGTTATGACAGCACTGAATTAATTGGTAGGGAAACACTTTGTTCACATTAACAGAAGGGAATTCAAAAGAACTTGGGTTCATAGGAGAGTAGGTATGTAGGTTTAGTAGGGGAAAATTAGGGTGGCTTTTATTTTTTTTTTCTACAAACTGAGGCAAGATTAATAGTATATTAGCCATAGGAAGTCTGCATATGATAGAAAAATACATTCATAATAGCATTGAAAAGATTTAAAATACTTAGGAACAAATTTAATAAAGGAAGCACTAAGATTTTTTTCCCATAAAGTACAAAACTGATGTTTTGTATAGAAAGGAACTAAAGATTTAATTAAATGGAGAATAATTTGTGTGTATAGATAGGCAGAATGCATACTAATACAGCAATTTTTTGCCAGTTCACAAACAAATTTTAAAATATTCCTGTCAAAATCCCAGTAGGCTTTTTGTAGAAATTACCAAGCTAATTAAAAAATTTATTAGAAAATACAAGAACAAAATAGAAGACCTATTTTACCCAGTTTCAAAACTAACCAAAACAGTGTGGTTGGCCCAAGTTTCAGCACAGGTCAATAGAACAGAATTGGGAATGCAGAAATATGTCTTACACATACGGTTAATTTCTTCTTGAAAATGTGTCAGAATAGTGTAGTGTGAAAGGGTATTTTCAACAAATGATTTTAGGACAAGTAGATACCTATATATATATATATTTTTTTTTTTGGGTCCGGTCGCGGGGCCTGAACTCTGGGCCTGGGCGCTGTCCCTCAGCTCTTCAGCTCAAGGCTAGCGCTCTACCACTTGAGCCACAGCGCCACTTCCGGCTTTTTTTTCTTTTTTGCTTATATGGTGCTGAGGAATCGAACCTAGGGCCTCAGGCATGCAAGGCAAGTGCTTTACCACTGAGCCAACTTCCCAGCCCCGATACCTATATATTTTTTAAGCATGCTTAGACATGTTATTATATACCTTATACTACATACTATAATATCTAAAAATAGAACATGGAAAACTAAAACTATAAAGTTTCTAGATGGTAACATAGGAGAGAACATTTGTGACTGCGAGTCCAACTGAAATCTTAGATATGACAACAAAAGCATATGAAACATAAAAGAAAAAAAAACAGACACATTGGATTTTCTATTTTCAAAAAAAGTAACACCTAATGCAGTGTCTAATGGCTGTAATCTGGACTGATAGGCAGTTCAATGCTAGTAGGGTTTAAAAAAAAAAAGTGTATGAACAAATAGGCCAGATATGGCAGCACATCTAATCACAGCTACTGAGGAAGCATAAGTTGGAGGATCTCAGCTATAGTCTAGGCCAAAGGATATGAGCCTATCTGAAAAATAAGTGAAGCAAACAAGTCTGGAGATGTGGCCCCATTGGTAGAGCACTTGTAGCAAGCCCAAGGCCCCACATTCAGATCACAATATCAGCACCAGTAATAATAATACTTAAGAAAGTAAAAGGGAAGAAGCCCCAGTCAGTAAAAAGAGTGCTCCAGGCACTGAGCTACCACCACAGATTTCACTGTTTCTCTCTTGAGCCATGTTCTTTCTTCCTAATGCTCTGTGCCACCATCTCCCACCTTCTGCAGGCCATATCCACTCACGAAAGGAATGGTATAGTATGTCCAGTATTGAGAACCTCTGCTCTTTCAGCCACTTTGCTGATGCAAGTAAGAGTGGTGAACTGCTTCCTGCTGGCACTAAAGATTGTATCTATGTGAGAAAGCAACAGAGAAATGGCAAGGAAACCTTTCCTAATACTGTCCAAGGGATTACTAATGATTATGATTAAAAGAAAGTAGTGAAGGTGTTAAGCAGGAACTTTTCTGCACTGTTGGTGGTGCTGTTAAGCATCCAGAATATGGAGACATCATTCAGCTACTGGGTAACCAGCACAAGAACTGTTCTTGATAGAGACCAGACTAGCTGGAGCCGATCAGCTGAAGTTTTATGGATTCTATGTGCTTGTGACTCACTGAAGCTTAAGAAGATTTCCTTGCAATGAGTAGAATTTCCGTCTGACCCTGGTCAAAACTTTAAAAACCTTATATCTTGTATAATGTGACCATTTGGGATCTGCTTTTACATGGGCTAGTATAACTCCTTTGTTTAGCTTTAGTGAACTGAAAAAAGTAAAAGGGACACAGATTGGGGGAGATTTTACCTTTTATAAACCTGATAAAGTTGGTTAATCTAGATTATATATAAAGAATTTTTCTCTTAATTTTAAAGGAACAAAACAATTAAAAATAGATATTTTCATCAAAGAAGATAATATGAATGACTAATAGGAAAAGAAATTCCATATCATTAGTCGTTAGGAAAATACAAATTAAACCACTACCACATATGCACTGCAATGGCTAGCGAGAAAGCGGGTAATATCTAATTTCAGTATTATAGAAAAACGGAAATCCCTATACACTACTTGGGAATGTAAATAGCACACCATTTTGGAAAAACTCATTGGCCATTTATACCTAGGAAACAGCAGAGCCACTCTAAGATCTACCTAAGAGAAATCAAAATACATGTTCAAAATTTTTTTGTAAATATGTCCATTAGCATTGTTCATAATAATAACTAGAAAACAGTTTGCCCAGCAAGTAATGATTGGATAAATAAAACATGGTGCATCCATAGGTAGAATATTTACAACAAAAAGGAACAAATTACTGATAAATGCTACAGACAGGGATGAATGTCTGGTAACAGAGGCCAGAGATGGAATGATGCCTGTTATGTATTCATAGAAATGTTTGGCAAAGGCAAATCTATAGAGAGAGTAGATTCATTAGCTGCCTAAACTCCAGCAAGAGAAACCATCTAGAGAGAAATACTTTGGACCTTCCTGCCTCTGCTGACTTGGAATCACTATCCTCAGATCTCAGCCTCTTGAATAGCTTTAACTATGAGCATGCTTAAGTTTCTCTGTAGACAAGTAATATAGATAAGGAAACAGGTCAGTAGAGTTTCCCATAGTTCAGTTAATTTTTGCAAAGGGAAATCATAGTATTTTCACTAGACAAAAGGCAGAACTTGTCAACTCTTGAGTAATCGTGCCTGTCCAGCCTTAAAATCTCCTGCCAACTTACCCCATATCTCAGTCTTGGTTCTGATTTTTCTCCTAACGTGGACTTTGTGTTCCAACCCAGAAAATCTGTGTTCTTTGTTACACACAATTTACTTGCTCTTTATCAGTTCTTTTTCATCCTGTTGCTTTATTCATCTGTTACACCCTACTTTTTGTGTATATATGTGTGCTGGTGCTAGAGCTTTAACTTAGGACCTGAGCTTTGTCTCTGAGCCTTTTCACTCAAGGGTAGTGCTCTACCACTTGAGCCGCAGCTCCACTTCCAGCCTTTTGATGGTTAATTGGAGATAAAAGTCTCACAGATCTTCCTACCTAGGCTGGCTTTGAACCTCAATCTTCAGATCTGAGCCTCCTAAGTAGCTGGCATTACTGCTAAGGCTACTGGCACCCAGCTCCTCCCAACTTTTAAGAAAATTTGTCTGAACTTTTATAAAGGCTTTGGAAATCTGTTTTATACAACTCCCCTCTCGCTCTGAGATTTTGATTGGCCTCTTACTCAGTCTTATTTTGTGTGTCCATGCTTGTCCTAGGGCTTGAACTTGGAAAGCCTAGGCACTGCCCCAGAGTTGTTTTTTGTTTCTGTTTTTGTTTTTTTCTTTTCTCAAGGCTAGAGTTCTTATCACTTGAGCCAGAGCTCTACTTCTGGCTTTTTTGGTAGTTAACTGGAGTTGAGAGTTCCATGGATTTGTTTGCACAGACTAGCTTCAAGCTGTGATCTTCAGATCTCCACCTCTTAAGTAGCTAGGATTACAGGAGTGAAATTCTGGTGCCTGTCTCTACTCAGTTTAAATTGTAGATTTTTGTTAGATTAATATATGCCGCTATTTATGCCATTGCTCAGCTGCTTCTCCAGCATATTTACATCCCAGCAATACTGGAAGCAGACAGTGAATAAAAATTGAGATTATTTTGTATTGTTTTGTTAGGCAGGATCTTGCTTTGTAATCCAGGAGCTCATTCTTTGTATTAAACTGCCTTAATTCACAGTCCACCTGCCTCAGCCTCTCCGTTGTTGGAATTCCAGACCTGTGTCACTGCACCTGGCTCTAAAATACAGATATTGTACATGACCTCAGATGTCAAGAGAAGCAAAAGTGCAAATGCAAAGAAGGTATTTCAGAAACAGCAACTTTTTTGAGAAAGCCAGTTGCTTAGTCTGACTTTTGATGTGTACTCACAGACATGACTGGGTTGATTGATGAGTTCAGGCAGTTCTGGGTTCCTTACCCAGGAATGGAAAAAGTGGATGTGTTGAACTTTGCAGCCTTAGATGTCCTGCAGCCCAGCCTGTGGGCAGGAGCCCTCACTCTAATCAACATTCTGAGCATGAGGAGAGAAAGAGGCAGTAGGAACAAGAACGAATAGAACTGCATTCTCTGAACTTGCTAACAGACATTACCAGTTCTTCCTCTCAGAATTTTTTTCTAATAACAGAGTAACCTTAAGATAAAGTTCTAGAACTAAAGAAGTAGAAATTTATGGCAATTGAAAAATAAACTGCGGATAAATCTGGATATCTTAGTCCCGCATAAACTTTGATTCATAAAATATAATAAAGTACAACTTGTGTAGAAGTTCAGAGTACATGGCTGCGAGTGGGTGAAAGTGTGTACTCACATGGTTGTTACAGCACAGCCAAGGGAGTTGTGGACCACCAGAATTACAGACTTACTACTAGTCCTGGTTTCCCAGGAAGTCTCACAGGAATTAACAGAAACTTCAGTTGTTCAGTCTTTGAAATTTGAGATCCATTGTGCATTCTGTCTGCTTTTAAAAAGCTAAATGGTGTAATGGCTGGAGGAAGGGGCTTTATGGTTAGATTACGTTTACTAACCAATTTTGAACTTGAAGAGATAGAAGTCTCCCCATGTGCCCCTCCCCCCAAGTTCACCCCCCAGTCACTTAAGACTTGATTCAGGAATGAATCTAGACCTAGTGTTTCTCACTTGAACCTAACAAATGGCAAAAACAGAATTGTTATAGATACTAACTGCATCGTGTCCTGGTTATTTTCAACGTAGTGTTCCTTTTTGTTTCCAGTGTTAACTCATTTGACCCTGCACTTCCATCTATCTGCCTTCCTATTTCTCTATTTCCTTTTACTGCAGAATCACAAATGACCCAGATTTCTACTGGCCTACCCTGAACCCCCTGCAGAAGAAGCACAGCACTAGGCACTAGTAATCTAACCTTTGTGTACCATCCCCCCCCCAAGGATATTTTTCAAAGTTCACCTTTATTCTGTTTGCCAAATCGAAGAGACCTTTCCCTAGGTCTTACTGTTTTATCTCCTGCCTTCAAGTAAAGATTGGAAAACATTTGAGTGGATGTTATATTGTCTTTGTGTTCATCCTGGTGCTAAAGGGGTGACATTTATCATTATATTGTATTCATAAACTACTTCGTTAAATGGCAGTCCTTTGTACAACTACTTAAAGGTGATTTAAAAAATAATGAGGTACAAAAGGCAGTAAAAAAAAAAATTACCTTTAGCATCCTAGTTGTCTTTATGCTCTATCTGTTGTTCAGGGTCAGTTTTGCTTCCTGTGTTCTTTGTATCCAGACTACAGAGTTCTTGAGATTCTTTGAAAAGTCTCAGCTAATCATTCCTCTCTTATTGTTCCCCTTATACCAGCTGTGATCACTTCTTTGCCAAATGGTTGCTGTAGACTCCTAAATCTTAGTGAGCTTTTCTGTAATTACTGAAGAATAGATAAGTGGATTAAAATTATGTGATACTTTTCAGAAATGTTCAGCAAAGATTGGTATTCAGAGCTCTCACTAGCTAGCTCCAGTTTACTACCTAGCCACAACTAAGCAAGTATTAAATGCTTTGGGCCTTATTTTCTCTGGTTGTGCTTCATAGGATTGTTTGAGGACCATTTGAATTTTTAAAGTACCTGGAATAGTGCCTGTTACTTGGAATAGTTCTAAATAGCCATTAACTTTATTATTCACCTAGGAAAAAATACAGTTTTGGAAGATTCTGAGACCTTTTTTGTTATCATCAGGAGTTGAGGGTGTTTGAATGTTTCTGAATGTGAAGAAGCATAGCCATAACTGCAGTCTAGGGATTGTAAAGAGATCTTCAAAACTTTTGTATCCTACCTGTATCCTCAAATTATGCCAGCACACAGTTATAAAAACAAAAAAGCAAAACCAGTAATAAATCCTAGTGCACTGAGTAGACTCAACCTTGAATTCAGTCCATGCCTTAGCACTTTCTAATTGATTAAAATGCCAAGGAACAGCTGGTATTTATACATAACCTGGCAGCACTTCTTTAAGGTAGTATAGTAGGGGCATATCACTTGCATTATTATTTTTCAAGTTTTATCTCTTTATATAGTATTCCTAATTTCAGGACAAGCGATGTGTATTATTTTGTGAGCTAGTTATGTTTCTAAATTTTTTTTGTGTGTATACTGGTCCTTGTGCTTGAATTCAGGGCCTGGACACTGGCTTTGAACTTTTTTGCTCAAAGCTAGTGCTGTACCATTTGGGCCACAGCTCTACTTTTGGCTTTTAAGTGGTTAATTGGAGATAAAAGTCTCATGGACTTACCCAGCCAGGCCTGCTTCAAACCATAACTCTCAGGTTTCAGCTTCCTTAGTAGGTAGGATTACAAGTATGACCCATCAGCCTGGCTGTTTACAAAATACTACTAAAAAATAAATATGGTTCTCTCTACCTTTCTCCCCCCCCCATGACTTCTCCTATCTCTATCTTCCTCCATTTATTGAATTGATCCTCTTATATAGGAAAGAAAAATATTGCAAAATGAAATGTTAGCAAACAGGAAGATGTTTAATTATCAGATGTTCAATTCAAAAAGATAAGAGTTGTAAAATACAATACTGATATCTGTTTCATCACAGATATTTTTTTCTTTGGTGTTAGATTACAGGGAAGAGTTTTGCAGATAACTCAGGTGACAATTATATATCCTCAGTAAAGCAATTTTTTGTATTTGATTGTCATATAATTAATATTTAAATATACATTTGTCATTTTAACGAAGTCATATCTAACAATCCGTGTCTGGCTCTTTGCAGAAACAGTTTTAAAGATTAGATGTGTTCAGAGGGTAGTTGGTGTGTAACTAGACTATGAAATTTGTATTTTGAAAAATATCCCTCGCACTAAAACAAGTGCCAGAATGTAATCCTTTAATTTTTTCATGAAAATTGAGATTCATATCAAACACCTTGATTTGATATAAGAGACTACATTCAGTCCTCAGTACCCAGAAAACAAAGCGAACACCAGCAACACAAAACTTAATTCTGACACTCAGCAGTCAAAACTCTTGTTTTATTATACAATATGATAGAACTGGGCAAATATCCTTCATAAAGAAAAGGAGTAATTCAGAGCATGAGTTTCAGTCTAATTTCTATTATTTGCTGCATATGCTTAAGCAGGTTACCAAAAGGTTAGTTGTTTTATCTGTAGAATAGTATATATCTCAAGGAGTGGTTAAGGTAAGTGATTATGTTTTGTTTGTTTGATAACCAGTGACTATGATACTGGTTGTAGCTAGTAAAATATTTGTTGGTCTCTGTGTGCTACTCTTACCAATATAGACTGTCAGTGATGCATATGGCCCACATAAAAATATAGTTTATAGCTATACAACCAGGCAGGTATTGCTAAATCAAATCTTCTTAATTATCTATGCAACTCCAAATTTTATTTACTCCATAAACATGAAAAAAACCTCTCAGTCCTTTTTCTGTTATTTGACTCAATATTCTCTCTGTCCTTTTTTTGTTATTTGACTCAATATTCTCTCTCAGTCCTTTTTCTGTTATTTGACTCAATATTCTCTCTCTTCCTCTCCCTCTCTCTCTCCCTCTCTCTCTCCCTCTCTCTCTCTCTCTCTCTCTCTCTCTCTCTCTCTCCCTCCCTCCTTCCTTCTCTCTCCCTCTCTCTCCCCAGTCCTGGGACTTGAACTCAGGGCCTGGGTACTGTCCCTGAGCTTCTTTTGAAGCTCCAGGTTAGCACTCTACCACTTGAGCCACAGCATCACTTGCGGCTTTTTCTGTTTATGTGGTATTGAGGAATTGAACCCAGGGCTTCATGCATGCTGGGCATGCACTCTACCACTAAGCCATATTCCTAGCCTCAACATATAATTTTAGTCCATTTCCTCAGCACAGACAATAGAATTTGCCTTTTGAATATAGTCTAGGTTCTATACAGTATTTTATATTGTGATGCTGAGTTTTTACTGAGTTTCTATGATTATATTAGGAAGGAAAAAAAGTGGGTATATATTTGAACATTTTCTGCAGAAATGTTACAGAAGACATTTGTAGTTTTACTTTTGTTGTTGTTGGTGGTGGTGGTCATGGGGCTTGAACTGTGGGCCTGGGGGCTGTCCCTGAGCTTAAGAGCCACAGTGCCATTTGTGGTTTTCTGGGGGTTAATTGGAGGTAAGAGTCTCAACAGGTTTTATTGCCCAGGCTGGCTTTGAACTGCGGTCCTCAGATCTCAACCTCCAAAGTAGCTAGGATTACAGTGTGAGCCACCAGTGCCCAGCTGTAGTTTTATTTTTGAGAAATACATTGTGTGTGTG
Source organism: Dipodomys ordii (assembly GCF_000151885.1). Classification (NCBI taxonomy): domain Eukaryota; kingdom Metazoa; phylum Chordata; class Mammalia; order Rodentia; family Heteromyidae; genus Dipodomys; species Dipodomys ordii. The sequence continues at coordinate 10,444,207 of NW_012267313.1, read as the reverse complement.
AGAGAGAGAGAGGGAGAGAGAGAGAGAGAGAGCATGTGTTGTCTCTGAGGTATTTTTTGCTCACGTCTAATACTCTACCACTTGAGCCATATCTCCATTTCTGGCTTTTTTGGTAGTTAACTGGAGATAAGAGATAAGACTTCCCTGCTGGGGCTGGCTTCAAACCACAGTCCTCAGATCTCTTGAGTAGCTAGGAGTACAGGCATGAGCCACCAACACTCAGCAAAATAAACCTTTTTATATAAAAGGAAATCAATACAAATCAGATACTTTTCTTCATTTTTACTATTCTTTATTTTTTTAAGATGACAAGTAAAATTATATACATTTATCATGTACAGCATACTTTGTAATATGTATGCATTGTAGAATGGCTAAATTGAGCTAATTACCATGTTAACATAGTTTGTGTGTGTGTGTTTTTTCCTAATATTTCTGTTTCATTATCTGATGTATATCAAGAAAAGTCTAATGCTGCTATGTAGCTATAATACTCTGACAAATTCTGCACATTTTTTATTTTTGAAATGTTCTATAAAATAATGTACATTCCTATGTCAACATCAGTGTTAGAACAGTTTACTTTATATGAGGACATACTGTTGGGGAAATAGATTGAAGCAGAGAGGAGGACAGTGGTTGATACATAAAATGGAAGGGTATGGATCATGATTTGGTGAACAGGACGGGAGGGATGAAGGGGAAGAGAGAGAAACAAGAAAATGCTTATTTATTTTCCTAAGTATTAAGGAAAAAAAAATCTTATCAGCAAAAGGGAAATAAAGGGACCTTGACCTGTAGATTTGGAATCAGTCATAGCCAATTAAACGTGTTAGATAAGAAATGTAGTGAAAGTGAGATGAAATATTTGCTCTAGTACAACTTGTAAGTTTCTCAAAAGGATTGGTCCAATTGCATTTCATATTAGACCTGAGTTTAAGCGGATTTAGCAGTGGAGTTGATCACTAAAGGATAACAAATAGCAAGCCACTTAGGAGTGCAAATTGGTGAATGCAGCAGTGATATAAGTCACTTGCTTATTTGTTAGATGGTGCTGAATATTTAAATGAAAACATTTTTATAGCAATGGGAAGTGCTAGAGATAAGAAAACAAAGCCATTTTGGGATGTCTGGGCTTTACCCTTGATGTTTTTACTTGACATGTTCCCTTAGTGTCAATGTACTACAGTGCTAAAGATGATTAAAAAAACAAAAACAGTGCTCCTCCATCATATGTAATAAAAACCACCTGAGCAAAGCAACATTTATATAATTTTTAAAGACATGGTATAATGACTAACAGTGGGTTTGGTAAATTAGGTGGGTGTAGGCATTAACCTTGTGCAAAGAATTGTAGTAGAGCTTGTAGTAGATTCTGTGTAACTGAGCCATATGCTCTACCCTAAGAAACTTAGTAGAGGGAGATTAGTGGCAGTTTGCGTTGTGGTTGTAACTATACAGATAATTCAAGTACCTCAGATGAAACATGTTGGAGTACAGTATGTGGATAAAGAAAAATTCTGGTTGCAGAAAAAAATCCAGGCTGAAGGTGGCTCAAGTGGTAGATTGATAGCCAAGTCAGCAAGCAAGCAGGCCACCAGAACCAGAGGCCCTGAGTTCAAAGCCCTTATTGCCCCTCCCCCACCAAAAAAAGAAAAACAATTTAATTGGCCAGGCACTGGTAACTCAACCTCTGTAATCCTAACTACTCAGGAGACTGAGATCTGAGGATCTGGGTTTGAAGCCAGCCTGGGCACGAGACTCTTATCTCCAATTAACCACCAATAAACCAGAAGTACAGCTGTAGTTCAAGTGGTAGTGCATCAGCCTTGAACAAAAGAGCTAAGGGACATTATCAGACCCTGAGTTTTTTTTGTTATGGTTATGGAAAATAGAAGATAATACAGGATGATGAATATTATATATACATACACACATTCCTATTGGCCATTTGAATGTTTTCTTTGAGAAATACCTGTTAGTCTATTGCCTGTTTTTAATTTTTTTTTTTTTGAGGTTGGGACTTCTTTATTCTATGTATTAGCCCTATTAGCCACTTAGAAGATACATGGTTTTCAGATATTTTTCCCATATTCCTGAGGTGCTTCTTAACTACGCTGATTGTTTTGTTTGCTGTGCAGAAAATAAATTTGATATAATTAAATTTGACTTTTACTGTGCTATTGGAGACTTTAATAAATTTTTATCCATTCCAATGTCCTGAAGTATTTCCATATTTTCTTCTAGTAATTTCATGGTATTCTTTATTTCATTTAAGTGTTTTGAAACTAGTCTTGATGAACACTACTCATAATAGCTAAGAAATGAAAGCAGCCTGGGTATTCATCAGCTGCTATGGAGAAAGAAGATGTCCATATACATACAATGGAATACTATTCAGCCATCTTAAAGAAAGAAATCTTCATTTGTGACAACATGGATGGAATTGGAGAGCATTGTTTTAGGTGAAGGAAGCTAGGCACTGAAAGATGAGTACTGCATGATCTAAATCATATGTAGAATCTAAAATAGTTGGTTGCAACGAACTTGAGAGTAGAATGAGGTTACAGAATAGGGAGGAGGATAGACAGGAAAGATTGTCAACCAGTGGGTATTAAGTTATAGTTAAATAGGAGCAAGAAATTCTAAATAATGTGCTATTATTGCACAATAGAGGGCAGATAACATATATTACTGTATACTTCAAAAGAAGTTTGAAAGTTTTCACCCTAAAGAAATGATATTTAAGCAGGTATGTTCATCTGGAATTAAATTGTACACATGTATCAAAACATTTCATATTTCCCACAATATGCACAATTTTTGTATTTGTATTTACCAATTAAAATATACTTCAGTTTGATACCATGTAGCATATCTATAATCCTAGCACTTGGGTGGTAGAGACACTGCCAGCGTAGGCTCCATAGCAGGCCCTGTGTCAATGAATTGATAATCAACAAACTTAATTTTTCAAAAAAAGGACATGGAGGATCTTAACATGGGTCAGGTGGAAGGATGTAACTGTAATAGATATAGTTTAGACTAATGTTGTTAGAGAGATACAAACAAAAATGTAGAGTAAGATTGAAAAGAAAAGTTGAGAGTCTTGAAGGAGACTTTGAAGTTCATGCCTTAAAACAGGAAAATTACTTAGGGCTATACATCAGGACTGTTAGCTTGGTAGACTATGTATAGGAGTGGAGAAGGACTATGGCAGAGCTGATGCAAGTTCATTCTTTCAGCCAAAAAATCTTAATTGACCTTGTCTGTCATAAATTGTTCTAGGCGCTGTGAGTTTAATGGCCTTTCCTGTTCTCTGCTATCTCATTCCCGTGGAGATAGTAGCATAAATAAACTAGCTGTGGGCTTCAAGGAAGCTTCTGAGATCATGGCATTTGAGCAAGACTTGTATGACACACCAGTCAGTCAGCCAAGCAAAGGTCTGACGGGAAGCATACTAATGATAGAGCAAGTACAAAAGCCCCGAAAAGGACAGTCTTCTCTTACTGAAGAAAAAGCAAAGAGGTATTTTAGAGTTTGTGCTGTTGGAAGGTATGTCACTATCCCTTGGTTAGTTGATGTATAGTTATCTCAGTCACTTGGCCAAATAAAACATTATTGTATTAAAGCTAATACATTTGGGGCTGGGATGTAGCTCAGTGGCCAAGGGCTTGCCTAGCAAGTGCACCATCCTGGGTTCAATCCCCAGTACCAAAAAAAGAAAAGACAAAAAACAAAAAGCCCCACTAATATATTTTTAATTCACAGGGCTACCGTATAACAAGATCTTATAGAAAGTTTATATATAATAATTCATCACAATCTCAGGCAGTTGAAATTCTCTAGGACTATCATATAAAATGATTTTTGTATATATAATTAACTTCATGAAACTTGATCTCACCTTTTCCTCTCCTATTCTTACTTACTTGCTAGTTACACGAAATGACATTATTGAAATTTTGCTATTTATATTCTATTGGTATTTTCCAGTATTGTAGAATACCATCTAAGACAAAATGTGTGGAGAGCTGATCAAAGTGTTTGGTTTGTGAATTTTTTGAGTCTACATTGGTATTTGAAAATGAGAATATATGATATCTAAAAAAAAAAAATCTGAAGATGTCTACCTACCTGACTTATACCTGTAATTTCAGATTGGGAGGTAGAAATTGGGAGGATCACAATTTGAGGCTAAGCTAGACAAAAGGTTTGAGAGACTTTCTACCAGTAGTTGGGTACAGTGAGCATATCTGTCATCTCAGCAACATGAAATTGGGAGGAGATAAAGATTTAAGGTCAACCTGGGTGAAAAAGTTCACAATAGGGCTTAAGTGAGTGGTACAGCACCACCCAAGCAAGCTTTTTGATGATTAGAGATAAAAGGCTCAGTTTGTCTGTCCAGGCTGGCTTCAGACAAACCCTCAATCTCGGCCTTGTATATGTATGTGCCCTCACATAGATATATACTGTGTATATGTGTATATGTCTGTGTAAGGGGTTTCATCATGACATTTCCATACATACATATAATGTACCTACCCATGATCATATTCTTCACCCTCATTACTCTATCTTGCCCTTCCCTCTCAGATTTTGGCTCTTTCCCTCAATACCTCCCCCTGCTTATCAACAAACTACTGTGATCTTTTTTAGGTCTTGCTTTTACCTAGCTTGTACCTGACATATTTGAAATGCTTTGTTTTATAAACAAAAGTGTCTTAAGATGTATAATGACTCCCTGAAAGGCATTTAGTTGGTAGAAAAGTATAATAGATTGGGATAATAACTGCAGTTAAAAAAAAAAAGAAAGAAAGGGGCTGGGAAGGTGGCTCAGTGGTAGAGCGCTTGCCTTGCATGCCTGAGGCCCTGGGTTCGATTCCTGAGCACCACATAAGCAAAAAGAAAAAAGCCGGAAGTGGCGCTGTGGCTCAAGTGGTAGAGCGCTAGCCTTGAGCTGAAGAGCTGAGGGACAGCACCCAGGCCCAGAGTTCAGGCCCCATGACCGGACCAAAAAAAAGAAATTAAAAAAAAAAAAAAAGCCTGCAGAGCCTGCAAGGCTATCTCCTGCCTTTATTAACTTTACCCTTTCTTCCTTATAGCTCCCTTGTAGTTTGACTGGCCACTTTAAATTCCTTTTGTTCTTTTTAGAAGTACAAGCCCTTCAGTGGCAGAATCAGGAACTTTTCCCACCAGTACTGATCAGTCATCAAACATTTGCTGTGCATGCAAAAGGTTTTTGTTGGACAATACTGTTGAACCAGTGAGAGGTGTTTTTTTTTGTTTTTTTTTTTTTTGTTTTTTACTTCTGTAAATATGTTTCTTCCAGCTTAGTACCACAACTCAAATGTACCTTACTTTATTTCAGTGTATGGAAATTGAAGTTAGAAATCATGTACAGGAATTTGCATTATTGGAGAAAATGTAACAAAGATACTCAGTGTTTAAGATGAATATGAGCTGGTACTGGTGGCTCACACCTATAACGCTAGCTACTCAGGAGGCTGAGATCTGAGAGAATTGCAGTTCAAAGCTAACCCAAGCAGGAAAGTCGGTGAGATTTATTTCCAGTTAACCACCAGAAAACCAGAAATGGTGCTGTGGCTTAAAGTGGTAGAGTATTAGCCTTGAACAAAAGAATTCAGGGACAGTGCCCAGACCCCAAGTTCAAACCCCATGACTGACCCCCAAAAAAGATGAATATGAAATGTCTGTATAGTGTAAATCTGCTTACATTTTAAAGTTTCTATTTAGTCTCATCTGAAGTCCTCTTTTTTTTAGGTCTGATTTTTATTTATAGGCAGCATAGAGATATTTAGAAGGATTGATACGTATGTTGTTGGAAGTGTACATGCTTAAGACAAAAAGTTTTGATGTTTTAAAGAAAAGTAGTACAGCCATAATAAATACAATTAGGAAAATATATTAATCTCACATAACAAAACAGCAGATAGAATTTTGAAAGTGTCCAACTTTGAATTTATATGCTTAAGATTATGTATCTCTTCACTCTTCCTTTCACTTGCTATATCCTCAGCATTTTCTCATGATGTTGTATCATTTAACCACTATTAAAGAGTAAGATGGCAAAGCTATATACATAAGGCTTGTGACAAAGAATGTGGACCACTTACTGATTCTTTTTTTTTTTTTTGTTGGTCGTGGGGCTTGAACTCTGGGCCTGGGCACTGTCCTTCAGCTCAAGGCAAGCGCTCTACCACTTGAGCTACAGTGCCACTTCCAGTTTTCTGGTGGTTTATTGGAGATAGGAGTCTCATGGTCTCTCCTGCCTGGGCTGGCTTTGAACCATGATCCTCAGATCTCAGCCTCCTGAGTAGCTAGGATTACAGGCATGAGCCACCAGTGCCCGGCCACTTACTGATTCTTAAGGAAAAACAATTCTTTTAATAAAATTGCTTGGTACAAGCTTGGTGTTGGTGGCTTACACCTGTAATCCTAGCTAATCAGGAGGCGGAGATCTGAGGCTCACAATTTGAAGACTCCTATCTCTAGTTAACGATCCAAAAGCTGCAAGTAAGCTGTGGCTTAAATGGTAGAGTGCTAGCTATGAGCAAAAAAAGCTCAGGGACTGTGTCCAGGCCCTGAGTTCAAGCCCCAGAACCGGCATTATGCATGCGCACACGTGCATACACACATTGCTTAGTACATTCATTTTTGTAGAGAATGATAATTTTATTATGGGATCAATGCCTTTTTGTTTTCAAACATGGAACTTGAAGAAGAAATTGGTTGAGAATGTTATACTATATTTTACATAAGCATTTGGAGAGGTTAAAAATAGTTCAATAACAGTTTATCTTTTAGCAGAAAAGTTTTGCCATAAATCTTTTTTTTTTTTTGGTTGGTCATGGGGCTTGAACTCTGGGCCTGGGAGCTGTCTCTCAGCTCTTCAGCTCAAGGCGAGCGCTCTACCACTTGAGCTACAACGCCACTTCCGGTTTTCTGGTGGTTTGTTGGAGATAAGAGTCTCATGGTCTCTCCTGCGGGGGCTGACTTTGAACCGCAATCCTCAGATCTCAGCCTCCTGAGTAGCTAGGATTACAGGCGTGAGCCACCAGCGCCCGGCACCATAAATCTTAATGATAACGTTGTGTTCTTTTGTAGATAATGGAGCTTTGTGGTGCAACAAGACTTGGTTATTTTGGAAGAAGTCAGTTCTATATTGCTTTGAAACTTGTAGCTGTTGCCCAGTCTGGTTTCCCATTAAGAGTGGAAAGTATAAATACAGGTAAATATACAATAGACTAGTAACAGAAATAAAAATAATATTCTAATTACAAATAAAGTCAATAGAACTTTTTAGTCTATCTGATACTATAATGGCACTTGTGATATTGAAATGTCATGACTTTATTCACTTGTGTTTCACATTTGAGAATATTAGAAAAGTATGTGTTTTATGTCCCTGTGGCATAGAATATGTATGTCATACTTTTTTTTTTTTGCCAGTCCTGGGGCTTGAACTCAGAGTCTGGGCACTGTCCCTGAGCTTCTTTTGCTCAAGGTTAGCACTCTACTACTTGAGCCATAGCATCACTTCTGGCTTTTTCTGTTTATGTGGTACTGAGGAATCAAAACCAGAGCTTTGTGTATGCTAGGCAAGCACTGTATTACTAAGCCATATTCCCAACCCCATCATATATATTTGATGATACACTATCTAGCAGTTTTCTTTATAATTCAATAAAAATTGTCTAAAAAGAATTGAGAAGAATGATTTTATCCAAGGTAGTGATAAATTATAGTAACCATCATATATAGCTTTTTTCCCTTTTCTAATATAATAACTTTATACTTTGCAGTCATCTGTTTGGGAAAATATGAAGGCTCTGTTTTAAATTAGAAAGTAACAGCAAAAACTTATTGATAAAAATGATATTAAAATGTTTGGAAAGCTAGAAGTGGAGGTATGGCTCAGGTGATAGAAGTGCCAGCCTTGAGCAAGCCAGCAAGCCAGATGCTGGTAGCTCATAACTATAATCCTAGCTACTCAGGAGGCTGAGATCTGAGGATCATGGTTCAAAGCCAGCCCAGGAAGGAAAGTCCGTGGGGCTTGTATCTCCAATAAACTACTAAAAAAATCAGAAGTGGCTCAGTGGCTCAAGTAGTAGAGCGCTAGCCTTGAGCAAAATATTCAGACTGTGCCCAGGCCCTAAGTTCAAGCCCCAGAACTGGTGCGCACACACATGCAAAAAGCCAAGTGAGAATATGAGGCAGGCGCGCGCACACACACACACAGCTAAGTGAGAATATGAGGCGTGCGCGCGCGCGCACACACACAAACACTCAAACACACACACACAAAACCAAGTGAGAATATGAGGCTTTGAGTTCAAGCCCCAGAAGCAGCATGCTAGATGGATGAAGAGAGAGAGAGAGAGAGAAAAGTAAAATATTGGGAGATTGAAACCTAGCTACAAATATCTGATCACTGTGTAGCCTTAGGCAATCTCAGGCTCAGTTTATTTGTAAGATTTTTGCAGGGCTGATCTGATTATGAGATGAATATGAAGTGACGGGTAATAGAACCAGACAGACCATTCAACTACTTTGAAAGAACAACTTGATTTTACTTCTACTTTGTAGTGATGGTCATTGTGCCTATAGCTGTGTATTGGTTTTTGCTAAAGTTCTACTATGTAACTTATCTCTTCTTTAGTTCTTAATAGTTTAAAATATAAATCTGACAAAGATCCAAACAAGAATCCATGGATTTTGAATAATACTCAACCTGTAATTATTTTTGTGCTTAATAGTAAAGGATCTTCCTCTGCCAAGATTTGTTGCTTCAAAAAATGAGCAAGAATCTCGCCATGCCACTTCACATTCTTCAGATTCTGAAAGTCAAGGGTCTTATTCTGGTGTGATCCCCCCTCCACCTGGCAGGGGGCAAGTGAAAAAGGGATCCACAAGCCATGATCCGGTTCAGCCTCGTGCAGCTGCAGATCAGCAGGTAATTACACCCATGTAAATGTTGCCGGCTGATTTCCCACGTAGACCTTTACACTAGAACATTTATTGGAACTTAAAATGTCTCTTTAAAATAATATTCTTTCTAGGAGCCTGCATCCCCAGTGGTTTCCCCACAGCAGTCCCCACCTACTTCTCCACACACCTGGAGGAAGCACAGCCGCCATCCAAGTGGGGGAAACAGTGAGAGGTCTCTTACAGGACCTGGGCCATTTTGGTCTCCTTTTGCTGAAGCACAATCAGGTATGTAGAGATCCTTTAGAAGTACCAACTATTTAGGTTTATGAGTTGAAGGAAAGTTGACAACCCTTTGCATTGCTTCTAAGACAGTTTTAAACTGTGTTAAGTTAAATAGAAGCATAAGCCAGTTATGAAAATTTTACTTTGAAAACTAGTAATTACGTCTTTCGTTTCTAAATGAATTGTGGTTTTAGCTGAACAGAAAAGACTCCATTTTGGAGATTACTATACTTCATCTTGAGAGTTTGAATTATTCAGAAAAATTCAGAAATGTTCAAAAATATACATTTAGTAGTTTATTTGTCTTAAGTAAAAACTAGTAACTTGATTTTTCTCAACTAAAACATGGGTAAGTATGTTCTTCCATTCTTTTTATAGGGTCTTCTACTGGTGATGCAGTATGGTCTGGGCATTCTCCACCTCCACCTCCACCTCAAGAAAATTGGGTCAGTTTTGCAGATACTCCACCAACCAGTACTCTTTTAACCATGCATCCTGCTTCTGTCCAGGTGTGACATTTTATTGGTATTGCATTTTTATTTGCTTCATTCAGTGTATTGCTACAGTCATTGTTTTTGTATTTTGCTGTTGCATATTTTAGTTCATTCTTTTTAGTTCATTTTTTTTAAAAAAAGAACCTCTACTCTTGTTTTATTTTCAAGACTTTTATCACTAAAATGTTTCACTGAAGGTTTTAGCTGATTTTATTTGGTTTTAATTCCCTAGTGAAGTTTTGAAAGGTTTCTGCATCTGGGAATGTATTCGCTTGGCTTCTTAGCACATTTTTTCATAACTTTATGTTGCTTACATAATTGCTATCATTCTACATGTTTATATAATCATTGTGCAAAAACATATCCAATAACCTGACTGAAACAAATATGTGGTTTGCTAATGACTTCTTACATTTTAAATATCCACACAAAAGTAAGTTTTACTTGCAAGGAAAAATAAAGCAATCATGGTCCTTATAATCATATAGATAGATACTGAGGAAAAAATGTTTCATTGCAGGACCAGACAACAGTTCGAACTGTAGCCTCAGCTACAACTGCCAATGAAATACGTAGGCAATCCAGTAGTTATGATGATCCCTGGAAAATAACAGATGAACAAAGACAGTATTATGTAAATCAGTTTAAAACCATTCAGCCTGATCTAAACGGATTTATTCCAGGTGAGTTGTTGAAAACAGAAGTTCTTCTAGCTGGGACAGGACTAAGTCTCAATTTCATAATCTCAAAGACATTGTTTTATTGGTCCTAAATTTTAACTATAAAAGATTGTAAGTTTTTAAATTATTTGTCAAAAGAGTTGATAATCACTGGGGAACAAAACATGGTGTCTTTACATAATAAGGTTATTACCCTTTTCACAATGAAAAAATGGAAGACTCTTACCTTGCAATCTGTTCTTGGATCTGTGCGTTTAGAGTAACATTAAACAACATTGTTTTAATATTTCAGGATCTGCAGCTAAAGAATTTTTTACAAAATCAAAACTTCCTATTCTTGAACTTTCTCATATTTGGTAAGTATGGTATATATCATTAGTTGGTTAATATGTATTGCTTCAAAGGATTGCCAACATGTATATTTTAGATTCTTAAAGAATAAATTATAGGTGAACAAATGCAACAGTGGTTCTCACTAGACACTATGCTGAAAATGAATTATACAACTTGTAGATGAGGATGGGAGGGAAAAACTAGAAGAGAATGAGGGAAGGGGTGACATTACCTGACTTACTAACCCTTCTGTACATTACCTTTATAATAACAATAAATTAAAAAAAAATTAAAACAGAATAAACTATAGTTGGGTACTGGTGGCTATCCCCTGGGATCTGAAGATCTCAGTTCAAAGCCAGATAGCCTTGACAGGAAAGTCCATTAGACTTTATCTCCAATTAACTAGCAAAAAGCCAGAGGAGGAGGTATGGCTCAAGTGGTAGAGCACAAACCTTGAGTAAAAATGCTCAGGGAGAACACTAGGCTTTAAGTTTAAGATTCAGTACCCATAGTTAAAAAAAAAAAAAAAAGAGGGAGGGGAAGGAGAAACTACAAATAGACAACATCTTCAAAAACATTCCCCATATACTCAGTATACCCTTTGTTTTTGTTTTTTGGGGGCGCTTTGAGGGGCTGGTCATAGGGCTTGAACGCAACACGTGGGCACTGTCCCTGAGCTCTTTTGCTTAAGGCTAGTGCTCTACCATTTTGAGCCATAATGCCACTTCTAGTTTTCTGGCGGCTAGAGATAAGAATCTTGCATAATTTTCAGCTCCAGCTGGCTTTGAACCACAGTTCTCAGATCTCAGCCTCCTGAGTAGCTAGGCCTAAGACAGATACTCGGCAGCATGGCTTTATAACTGCTAATATAATTGATAGAGAAGTGCTTTGTAAACTATAAGATTCCATAGAAACAGCTATATCAACTGTTTCTGTTTACTAGCATAGTGCATGTCATATACGAACATGGTCATTTTTATATTTCTTGGTCTTTATCAAGTTTAATTAGTTCTATAAGTAGCCATACACATAAGAACAATAATCACCTCCTCTGTCAGTCATAGACTAAGACTCAAGATAGCTGCCACATTGTTGAAATTGGCCATTGGAACATAAATTACAGTCTCAAACTACTTTGTGTTTATGTGTGTGCATATATGTGTGCATGTATATGTGCTTACATGCTCAGGTGCACCAGTACTGGGGCTTAACCTCAGGATCTGGGCACTGTTCATGAGCTGTTTGCTCAAGGCCAGCATTCTACTTGAGCCACAGCTCCCCTTCCAGCTTTTTTTGGGGGGGGGGTGGATAATAGTTTTTTGGAGATAAGAATCTCACAGACTTTTCCTTTCCCAGGCTGGCTTTAAACCATGATCCTCAGATCTCAGCTCCTGAATAGCTAGAATTACAGGCATGAACCACCTGCACCCAACACAAGCTACTTTTAAAGAACAAATTATCATGGGGCTGAGGAGTTGGCTCGGTGGTAGAGTGCTTGCCTTGCATGCATGAGGCCCTGGGTTCGATTCCTCAGCACAACATAAGCAGAAAAAAGCCAGAAGTGGTGCTGTGGCTCAAGTGGTAGAGCACTAGCCTTGAGCTGAAGAGCTGAGGGACAGTGCCCAGGCCCATATTTCAGCCCCCACAACTGTCAAAAAAAAAAAGAACAAATTAACATATAAAAATTTTTACTTTATATCAGTACACTTATCTATATTCTAAGTTACTTTGCTAATAGATTTTTAGTACTATAGAGTACTATAATAGGAGGTCTGTAAACAGTGCTGAAAACTGAAAAATGAAGGGCCAGCATTATATGCATATTCTTTATGATTTAAGGCAATAAATTAAAAAAAGGTTGTGTGGCATCTAGGAAATGACAGGGTCAGCAGGGTTGGGAGGCTATATTTTGTATCAGGCTTTGTAGCCTATTCAGTTCTTAAAGTACATGTGTGTTAAACAAAATTTTAAGTAATTTCATGATTATTGTATGTATCTTGCATCAAAACTAATCTCACTGAAATACATAGAAACTAAAGGGCATGTATATGATGATTTTAATTTGAGGGACAATTCAGTATTTTGTTGTGAAAATTTTAAGCATTTATCAATGTTGAAAGAAATGTACCATGAACATCCATGTCCTCACTACCTAGATTCTATTTTAAAACTTACTTTTTATACTTCCTCGGGGAAAGCATTTCTTTATTCTCTTATTGAGAAATAAAAGAATCTAATGCAAAATGAAGTTATATTCATAATGAGTTTATCTTCTAGGGAACTCTCAGACTTTGATAAAGATGGTGCATTGACACTGGATGAATTTTGTGCTGCTTTTCATCTGGTGGTTGCTAGGAAGAATGGCTATGACTTACCAGAAAAGCTCCCTGAAAGCTTAATGCCTAAACTGATTGATTTGGAAGATTCAGGAGGTAAGATTCAGAGTCAAAAGGAACTGATTGCATGCTTTGATAAATGTAATTCTTGATTCTGAAAACAAAATCAAGATAGACATTAAAACTTATCCTAAAACCGGAGTCTGGTGTTTTACACCTATAATCCTAGTTACTTAGGAGGCAGATACCTGAGGACAGTAGTTCAAAGCCAGCCTGGGCAGGAAATTTCATGAGACTCTTACCTCCAAAAAGTAGACTCTTATCTATCCCAAAAGCCAGAAGTAGAGCTGTTGTTCAAGTGGTAGAGTGATAGCTTAGATAGAAAAAGCTCACAGATAGTGTCCAGGCCCCAAGTTCAAACCCCAGGACTAGCACTCAAAAAAAAAAATAGTGTAATAGCTTAGACATTTCATCAAGAATGTATAGATTTGATTTTAGAAAGGTAAATAGAGGGAACCTGGGCTAATTTTCAGTCTACTTTTAGAGAGAGACAAATAGGCCACGGATTAATGGCTCACCCCTGTAACCTAGCTAAGATACTCAAGAGGCTGAGCTATGAGGTCACAGTTCAAAGCCAGCCCAGGCAGGAAAGTCTGTGGGACTCTTATCTCCAGTTAACTACCAAGAAGCCAAAAGTGGAGCTCTGGCTCAAGTGGTAGAGTACTAACCTTGAGCAAAAAGGGCTCAGGACAGTGCCCAGGCCTTGAATTTAGGCCCTAGGACCAGCAGAAAAGAGGGAGGAGGGCAGGGGGTTGAGAAGATTGAGAGGGGGGTGATGGGGAGGAGATAACGAATATATATTCTGTGGAGGAGGGAGATAAAGAATATATTTGTTTTTATTGTCACTTGCTAAGATTTGAGTATTTTACAGTGTATTTCTCTCCCATCTTTAATTGTATTATATATTGTCTGAAATAATATAACTTTATTAAAACTTCTTTCTGTTTAATACATGGTAGCTGTTGGAAGGAAGTCATTTGATTCATCACTAGACCTATGTAATCAGTTTAATTTTAGCTAATTTACTTGGTTAAATAGATTTTGTAGCTGTCCTTAAAAAGCAAAAAGCAGCCGGGTGCTAGTGGCTCATGCCTGTAATCCTAGCTATTCAAGGAGGCTGAGATCTGAGAATCATGGTTCAAAGACAGCCTGGGCAGGAAAATACATGAGACTCTTGTCTTCAATTAACCACCAGAAAACCGGAAGTGATGCTGTGGCTCAAGTGGTACAGTGCTCACCTTGAGCTGAAGAGTGCAGGGACAGTGCCCAGGGCCAGAGTTCAGGCCCCATGACCAAAAAAAAAGGGGGGGGGGGCAAAAAGCTGTCAACAGTAAAAAATAGTATGTCTTTCTTAATTTGGAGGTCAATAAAGGTAGATAGAATGTTATATTCTTAATAAGCCTAATTAAAACCAAATTCTTTTTTGGATATAATACTGGGAGAAATTTTATTTTTTAAAGGAGCTTAACACATAATTTGGCTCTTAAATGGTCATTTAGTCTGTTAAGGCAGCAACTTTATAGCCCAGAAAACATATGTGGTGCCGGGTGCCGGTGGCTCACACCTGTAATCCTAGCTACTCAGGAGGCTAAGATCTGAGAATCGCAGTTCAAAGCCAGCCCGGGCAGGAAAGACCGTGAGACTCCTATCTCCAATAAACCACTAGAAAACCAGAAGTGGCACTGTAGCTCAAGTGGTAGAGTGCTCGCCTTGAGCTGAAGAGCTGAGGGACAGCGCCCAGGCCAAGAGTTCAAGCCCCATGACCGACAAAAAAAAGAAAACATGTGGTCTGATTTCATTGTTTAAGATATATAGAAGTAATTGTATGCCTGAAATTACTGTCCTGAGGATAACAGTGCTTTTGCTTCTAGTTTGCTAATCCATCTACCTGTAACTTTGGGAAAGTTCTATTTATTCCGTTTTTCCTTCTATTTTTGTATCTGAAATACAGAATTGATGCCATTCATATTTTAGGTTGTACATTGACCAAATGTGTTGATTAAAGTGTATTGTTGGGGGCTGGGAAGGTGGCTCAGTGGTAGAGCGCTTGCCTTGCATGCCTGAGGCTCTGGGTTCGATTCCTCAGCACCACATAAGCAAAATAGAAAAAAACCGGAAGTGGTGCTGTGGCTCAAGTGGTAGAGCGCTAGCCTTGAGCTGAAGAGCTGAGGGACAGTGCCCAGGCCCAGAGTTCAGGCCCCACGACCGGACCCAAAAATAAAATAAATAAATAAAGTGTATTGTTGGGCTGGGAATATGACTTAGTGGTAGAGTGCTTGCATAGCATGCATTAAGCCCTGGGTTCTATTCCTCAGTACCACATAAACAGAAGAAGCCAGATGTGGCGCTATGGCTCAAATAATAGAGCACTAATTAGCTTGAGCACAGAGAGGCTCAGGGACAGTGCCCAGGCCCTGAGTTCAAGCCCCAGGACTGGCAAAAAAAAAAAAAAAAGTTTATTGTTTATTTTAGATTTTTGTTGTTTTGGTTTTGGGGGAATGTTGGGTTTGGAGCTGTTTTGTTTTCTTTCTTTTTTTATCTTTTATTGTGAAAATACCGTACAGAGGGGTTACAATTACATGAGTAAGGTAATGAGTACATTTCTTATCAAGCATTGTTGCCTCCTCCTTTGTTTCCCCTTACCATCCCTTCCCTCATCCCCTCTGTCCCCCCCCCCCCACCAAAGTTGTAAAGTTTGTTTTTTGACATAATGTCTTGTACATCTCATTGTTGCCACAGGGCCATCTGTATCCCTATTTTAACAATTTGATGCTGGGGGTTAAACTTAGGTCCTCAAGTATTGCCAGACTTGCTTATTAAGCTGGCACTCTACTACTTGATCCATATGCCTCTAGCCCTGCTTTTCACTGGTTATTTTGGAGGTGAAGTCTTAACAGACTTTTCCACCTGGGCTGGCTTCAAACCTCCCTCCTCCAGATCTCAGTCTCTTGAATAGCTAGGTTTCTATTTTAGGAACATTTTTCTATGGCAGTCTTGGGACTTACTTGATCATTTCAACCTCTAATATTAGGTAAATACTGTAGCTAATTACGGTATATTTTTAGGTAGTTTGGTTTCAAAGTACCTTGATGTCCTTCCTTTCTTTTCTTTCTTTTTTTTTTTTTTTTT
>NW_012267313.1:10383985-10427088 GCF_000151885.1 Dipodomys ordii | reverse complement strand
AAAAAAAAAAAAAAGAAAAAGAAAGTAAAAACAAACACTTTGTATATTTAGGTTAACTGGTATTAGCCAAGAGAAGAAACTTTGGTAGTCACTGTGATACTGTGATAGTTTAAGACTTTTGGTATCTGACTTGAAACTGGACTTTAGAATCAGTGGTAGACATCTATGATCCCAGCTACTCACAAGGCTTTACAACATATAAAGAACCCTCATTTAAAAAAACAAAAACCACAAAATTGGGCCATGTATCTGAGAGTTTTTATTTGACTCGAAGACTTTGATAACTGACCTTAGTGATAAAAAGACAGTTTCAGTCAAGCTTAATTTTTTGTAGTCATTTTGTGGCTGATTGTCTTTTTGTCATCTGTTACATTCAGATAGTTGAATCTGGCTTTTGCATGTAATTTGTATCCCCATCCCCTTTATTTAATAAAAATAAAATCAGTTACTGCCTGAATTTTAAGGCTGATGGTTTAGGAAGAAGTTCTTTTCTGGATTTACATTCCGTTTTTTTATCTGTGAGACTTTTTCTTCCTGAACTGTCGATTTAGCTGTAATTTTAAAGGTATCATAAATTTGGGTGTTTCCAGTTTCAATGTAATTGTGGTTTTCTTGTCTTCCTTCCTTCCTTCCTTCCTTCCTTCCTTCCTTCCTTCCTTCCTTCCTTCCTTCCTTCCTTCCTTTCTCTCTCTCTCTTTTTTCTTTCTTTCTCTTTCTCGCTTTTTCTCTGTCTCTGTCTCTTTCCTTTCTTTCATTCTTTCCTTTCTCTTTTTTTTAATATTTATTTAATTTTTTATTGTGAAAATACTGTACATAGAAGTTACAATTACATGGGCAAGATAGTACATTTCTTATCAAGCGTTGTAGCCTCCTCCTTTGTTTCCCCTTCCCATCCCTTCCCATCCTCCCCCCCGCCCCCCCAATCCTCCCCACGGCCCTCCCATCCCCACACGAAAGTTGTAAAGTTCGTTTTCGACATAACGACTTGTACGTCTCATTGTTGCAATGGGTCCACCTGTATCCTTTCTTTTTCTTTCTTTCTTTCTTTCTTTCTTTCTTTCTTTCTTTCTTTCTTTCTTTCTTTCTTTCTTTCATTCTTTCTTATCTTAGGACTTGAACTTAGGGCCTGGGCACTATCCATGAGCTTCTTTTGCTCAAGGCTAGTGCTCTACCACTTGAGGCATAGCATCACTTCTGGCTTTTTCTTTTTTTGTGGTACCGAAGAATTAAACCCTGGGCTTCTTGCATGTTAGGCAAGCAATCTGCCACTAAGCCACATTCCCAGCCATGTGTGGTTTTCTTTTTTTTTATTGTGAAAATACCATACAGAGTGGTTACAATTACATGGGCAAGATAATGAGTACATTTCTTATCAAGCATTGTTGCCTCCTCCTTTGTTTCCCCTTCCCATCCCTTCCCATTCCCCCTCCCCCCCCAAAGTTGTAAAGTTTGTTTTTCCAAGTAACCATGTTTGTTTTTCTGATTGGGTTCATACCCTGAAATCTTAGCCACTCAAGGAGGCTGAGATCCGAGGATCACTATTCAAAGCCAATCCAGGTAGAAAAGTCCACAACACTTACTTCTATTAACCATTTAAAAAGAGGAAAGTAGAACTGTGGCTCAAGTGGTAGAGCATTAGCCTTGAGCAAAACACTGAGGGACAGTGATTACCCCAGGCCCTGTATTCAAGCCCCAGGACAGGTATACAGAAAAAAACTGTTTTGATTACACAAAATCTGTTTTTTCTACTTACACATAATGAACTTTGGAATTCTGTTAGTTTGTGAATGTGGGGGTAAGCATAGATAAACTTTTTCTTGCACCTATCATAAACCCGAGATTCATATGATAAAGTTCTTTGAATAATAGAAATTGTCCTGTGATACTGTGGGTCTCTCACTTATCTCTAAAAATCATTATACATAGCTGAGTTTTTAGAAGTTCACAAGGGATAAATAGCCAAGTATTTTATTTTATTTTTTTTTGTCAAGCAAATTTGTTTTATTTTGTTCCGAGGGTAGGGTTGTGAATTTTGGTGCGGGGGTGGGGGGGGCGGGGGTGGGGGTGGGGTGGGGTCGGAGGTCGTGGTCGAGTAATCGCCTGCGGGGGGGGGGGGGTGAGGATGGACCGTTATGCCACCTGCATGGATGGCTCGCGTTCCCCTCTGGCTGTCTGGTTGCTGCTGAGTGCTTCAGATATCACCATCTGGTCAGGAAGCAGGGGCTGGACACCGGGAGCCCCGAGCCTAGCCAAGTGTTTTAGTTTGTCTAGTATTTACCATAAATAGCCCTCAGTGTTGGACCTTCCTAACTATAGGCAAAGGTAATGTGTATCTTTGTTTTTTGTTTTTGGGTCTGGTCGTGGGGCCTGAACTTTCTTGGCCTGGGCGCTGTCCTTCAGCTCAAGGCAAGCGCTCTACCACTTGAGCCACAGCACTACTCCCAGCTTTTTTTCTTTTTGCTTATGTGGTGCTGAGGAATCGAACCCAGGGCCTCTGGCATGCAAGGCAAGCGCTGTACCACTGAGCCACCTTCCCAGCCCCTAATGTGTATCTTTGATAATTCATGGCATCTTCTGCATACTACTTTTGATGTAGTACATCACACTGAGTCTGGTTGCTTTCTATTTTCTCACGGTACCACTATTAGCTCCTTATAAAAAGAAGGAAATACATCATATTCACTATAAGTAAATAGAAAAACTTTTTTTTCCATAAAAGAAAGCGTATTAAAAACTAGCTACAGGACTGGGAAGGTGGCTCAGTGGTAGAGTGCTTGCCTAGCATGCATGCAGCCCTGGGTTCAATTCCTCAGCACCAACATAAACAGAAAAGCCAGAAGTGGTGCTGTGGCTCAAGTGGTAGAGTGCTAGCCTTGAGCAAAAAAAAGCTCAGGGACAGCACCTAGGCCCTGAGTTCAAGCCCCAGGACTGGCCAAAATAAAAATAAAAAATCAGCTACAGAAAGTTTCTTAAGCTAAATTCAAGCGTTTATCTTTTAAGAACATTTACCTTCTAAAGAAAGTATTAAACTGCCTACTAGCACACTTAAAATACTGTATTAAAAAATTATGGTGATTCTGTACATCTTAAATTATCTTCAAAGAGGCTTCTCCTTTGTAGGAGTTACAATTGTACATATACTTTTTCTGTTGTTGCTGTGGGGCTTGAACTCTGGGCCTGGGCGCTGTCCCTCAGCCCTTCAGCTCAACCTACCACTTGAGCCACCACCCCACTTCTGGTTTTCTAGTGGTTAGAATAATAGTATCACGGACTTTCCTACCCAGGCTGGCTTTGAACCACAATCCTCAGATTTCAACCTCCTGACTAACTAGGATTACAGGTGTGAGCCACTGGCGCCCGGTTTGTATGTACTTTTATAATTATGTAATACCTCTTCCTCCTTCACTGGCTTATTGGCTCTGGCTTGTTCTGTATATTATCCATCCATCCATTCATCCGCCTACCCCTCAATGCTAGACACTCCTACAATGTAGTGAGTGGATCAGTTTTGATATATGTCAGTGCCTAGCAGAGCATAAATAGAATGCATAAGTAAATAATCACATTTTTGAAATGATTAAATGGTTGAGAAAATGTTTTTTAACTGCTTTCTGTCTCATTTGAGCAACTCAGCATGTGAGTATTTGAGATACTAGGAAGAGGAAAAGGGTACATTTCTTCCTTTGTGCCTGTTTCCTCCTCTGCAATCACTGTTAATAATAATCGTAGTAAATGTGTGGGTTTTTAGAGTGTGTTCTGCAGAGGCTCTAAACTCTAAGCAGTACTTCCAACATTTGTGTGTTTGCCATTGCCAGTACTGGGACTTGAATTCAGGGACTGAGTACTGTTCTTGAGCTTTTTCACTCAAGGCTAACACTCTGCTATTTAAGCCACAGCTCTACTGCTGGCTTTTTGGTGGTTAATTGGAGGTAAGAGTCTCACAGACTTTTCCTGCCCAAGCTGTTTTTGAACTGTCATTCTCAGATCTCAACTTCTTAAGTATCTAGGGTTACAAGCAAGAACCACAAGCAACCCATCTCAACATGAAATTTTGAAAAGTCAAGGAAAAGAAAGTACATAAGACTTTGTGCAAGTAGTTGGCTAGAAATTCATGGAAATTTATTTGAGACATCCTAAGTGTAAGCTAATTGCTGTTAACTTCTCATAATCATCTAAATTTTTTCCACATAATAACTTTGTAAGTATATATACTTATATATATATATATATACTTATATACTTATTATACTTGTGTGTAAGTATAATCATAATACATATTCTTTGTTTTTTGTTTATAATATTCAACAGGCATTTTGCACTTTATCACATATAAAGCTAGCTGTCACATTCTACATTATATATGTCATAAATATTATAGATGTACTTCATTTTATCCAGTTCCTTATTAAAGGATTTTGGGTTTTTGTTTTTTTTTTTTGTCAGTCATGGGCCTGGTCTCATCAGCTTAAGGCTCTGGCTCAACAGCTTAAGGCTCTTGCTCTACCACTTGAGCCACAGTGCCACTTGCCATTTTTCTGGTGGTTAATTGAAGATGAGAGTCTGACAGATGTTTCTGCCTGGGGCTGGCTTTGAACTGCGATCCTCAGATCTTAGCCTCCTGAGTAGCTAGGATTATAGGCATGAGCCACCAGCTCCCAGCTTTAATTTTATTTTTAAAACAGTACTGTAGTGAACATACTTAGACATGTGTATTTGTTTTGTACAAATAACTTAGAATCTTTGTTTTGGAAAATGTATTATCCAAGTCACCTTAGTTGCAGAGAAAAACATAATGGAAATATGAATTAGTATCACTAATATTCCATTCAAGGAGGTTTTCTCAAGCTACCTCTCCTCCTTCACACACACATGCACTATTAACAAGCATTTGATTTCTTTGTAGATGGTTAAGGATTCTGACAAATTACAAATATTGATAGAGTTGTACCACTTGGTTCAAGAAATTAGAACTCCTCATCCTGACAAAGACATTGACAAAAAGGATACATAGTGAGTCTATGAAGATGATAACAGTTGGGCTTTAAAATATTCTGGCTTATGGATTAGTAAGGGTGCATCAGAATAATTAATGATACTCTTTGTTTTTGCAGAAGTGACTTCTTTTTTAAGCTGTGAAAGTTAAAAGTGAATGATTTCTGTCTTCTCTGCTAGGAAGAGAGCTCCATGAAAATGGAAGACTTGTCTTCTTACTTCTTACTCCAAGAGCCTAAAACCTTATGGGCTTTCAGTAAATGGTTGCACTCCTTTTTAACTTTGTTCCCAAATTACCATCCTAATTGACATCTTCCATTCTTTTTTCTTTATACTTAGTTTCACAGTTTTCTGGGTTTTAAGACAAAGCTATAGTTAAATTACTTTTTTTCTCTTTGTGAAATTCTAGTCTTTTTTTAAATGGTTTAATTGGAATGGACTTTTTATGTTTAGTTATCTTTAGATAAGGGTAACTTCTATTTCTATATGTAATAGTCTTTGACATATAATAGCCAAGTCAAGTAGACATGGTATCAAATGTTGATCAATACTAGAAAAAAAAAGTCAACAGGCACAGTTTAATTGGACTTTTGAGTGTTATGTCTCTTTTCAAACCTTTGGAACATACTTTACGTCCATTTTTAAATCTTTGATTTTTAAGTTAAAATTGAGAGACTTTAAGATCTACTTTCTGATAAATTTCTCTGAACTGTGAAAAGTAGAATTCATTTTTGAAAGAGAGCTTAGTTTTTTTATGCTGATAATACTAATTTTAAAAAAAGAATATCTTTTTTTTTGGGGGGGAGGGTCTGGTCGTGGGGCCTGAACTCTGGCCTGGGCCCTGTCCCTCAGCTCTTCAGCTCAAGTCTAGCGCTCTACCACTTGAACCACAGTGCTACTTCCGGCGTTTTCTTTTTGCTTATGTGGTGCAGAAGAATTGAACCCAGGGCCTCATGCATGCAAGGCAAGCGCTCTACCACTGAGCCACCTTCCCAGCCCCCCAAAAAGAATATCTTAATTTCAGTCTTCAGGTTTTCTTTTCCCAAATGCATTGCTTAGCCTTGTCTTTTAATTCTGAGTCAAAAAGGTACCATCAGGTACTTTTCCTTGAAGATTTAAAATTTGTCTAAATCTACTGATTTTTTAAATAGCTTTTTCTTTTTAAGAATAATTTTTAGGGCTAGGAAGGTGGCTCAGTGGTAGAGTGCTTCCTTTGCATGCATGAGGCCCTGGGTTCTATTCCTCAACACCACATAATTAGAAAAAGCCAGAAGTGGCACTGTGGCTCAAGTGGTAGAGCACTAGCCTTGAGCTGAAGAGCTGAGGATCAGTGTCCAGACCCAGAGTTCAGTCCCCACGACCAACTAAATAAATAAATAATTTTTACATTTTAAATAAATAGTAGACATGGCTAATTATGCCTTGACAAAACTAATAAATTTGATCTTGAACCTTTATGACTAAAAGATTTTATAGATTTGTTTTCTTAATGAAAGTAAGGTAAATCCTATAAGGTTAATAGTAACAGGTAATAACTTTTGAGCTATCTTTTTGTTAAGCGTAATACCAAAAAAAGAGCAATTTAAAAAAAAACAAAAAAGAGCAATTTATTAGTTACAAACTGAAATAAACCTGAAATTCTTTGAGAAAGAGAATATTAATCCCGTTCATTTATTATGCTGAATTGAAACCATGAACTTTCTAGACTTTTAATAGCTTTTATTTTTTCCCCAGAGCTGAGGACCGAACTCAGCCTTGCGCTCACCAGGCAGGCACTCTTCCACTGAGCTAAATCCCCAACCCTTTCTAGACTTTTTGAAGCATCTTTCAATGTGATCATACTGGGTTGTCTTTTCTGGACGCACTTTTATACATGGAAAACTTTTTTGCCTAACAGCCCTTTGAGGGTCGACGTTAACCAATAATTCAGGCTCATGCTCTTCTTTTTCAGCCCTGATGCTCTGATGATGTCAGGGGCAGAGCAGAACCCTCAGAGGGAGGCAGGGTTGACACAGTGTTCCAGAAGGAGGCTAGGTTGGAACACTGCTCAGGTAAGAGTAAAACTACATCCCTGCCTCCAGAAGGATGTAGTTCTGAAGCCTGATGTTTTGTGGGTGGGCAGAAGGCTTTTTACTGAAGTATTTACAGGGATAGAGTTGAAGGAGGTACAGTTTATTTCCAGATCTGATGCTGCTTCTCTTCACAGGCCTAATTGTTGGTTTCCAGAAGACAGAAAATTTGCTCTGCTCCTACTGTCATTTGTTGTTCTGTGTATGAAGTAGGAAAGAAACAATGTACAGCCTTGCTAATTTATCCCATAAATCATTGGATTTTTTTTGAACAGTGATTTTTCAAAATTAAACTTACGAACCTTTTATAGTCTTTAACAATTGTGGACCACCACGGAAGCCTTTGTTTATGTTAATTGAATCTGTAAATACTACTCATTAGAATTAAAACTGATACTTTTTTTCTTATTCTTCATTACCCTTATATTTTAAAATACTTATTACCTTATTTTAAAAGAGCAACAATAAACCCTCTACATTAGCATTAGCATAAATAGTTCAAGAAAATAA
This sequence comes from Dipodomys ordii, assembly GCF_000151885.1. Lineage (NCBI taxonomy): Eukaryota > Metazoa > Chordata > Mammalia > Rodentia > Heteromyidae > Dipodomys > Dipodomys ordii. The sequence continues at coordinate 10,419,517 of NW_012267313.1, read as the reverse complement.
CTATTCTCTAAAGTAAAACAGCTATGAAAAGACTGGCATTGTTTTACATCTATGCAGATCTCTGTACTCTCTGGATTAATGGAAGTCTGCTAGACTGCCATATTTGTTTCTATATGCAGTCTGTTGGATAGATTATATTTGAGGTGAACAAGAAGTTTGAAAACTAAAACTGTTTCCAGTTTGTTGCCTGTTTTTTTAATATTCCATAAACTGTAAAATGTTTAATGTTTAAATGTTTAATCACTAAAAATAATAAAAGAGGGCTGAAAGTGCAAGCAAGCTAAGAAAGTGTGAGGCCCTGAATTCAAATCCCCGTACTGACAAGAGAAGAAAGGGAGGGAAGGAAGGAAAGACACTTAACTTTCTGGTTAAAACAACTGATCAGGCACTGGTGGCTCATCCTGTAATCCTAGCTATTCAAGAGGCTGAAATTTGGAGAATTATAGTTCAAATCTAGCCTGGACAGAAAAGTCCTAAAGACCCATGTGCTACTAATTAGCAAAAAAACAAGCTGGAGGCATGGCTCAAGAGAGCCAATTAAGCAATCAAGCCAAGTAAGTACAAGGCCTCTGGATATTAGCAGAAGAAAAGAGGAAAGGAAGAGAGGGGAAGGAAAGAAAATAAAAAGAAGGATATTTCATTAGACATGGAACATTATGAAATTCAAATTTTAGTGCCCATAAATAAAACTTAAGGACTGGAGAAGTGGTTTGAATTTCTCAGCCAAGAGCAAGAAAATGTAACTAAAACCTAGCCATGCTCTGAATTATCTGGCTGTCTTTGTTCTATAATGGCACAGTTGAATAGTTAGAAACAATATAGTTTACAAAGCCTGAAATACTTTGTCCTTTTTAAAATAAAGCAAATGAAGGATGTCTATTAATAAAGTACATGAAGAAAATCTAGCCTAATACAGTAAAAGAAAAGATTAATTTGTAGTAACCCTTAAAAATGTATTCTGTGTAGGGCTGGGAAGGTGGCTCAGTGGTAGAGCACTTGCCTTGCATGCATGAGGCCCTGGGTTCAATTTCTCAGCACCACATAATTAGAAAAAGCCAGAAGTGAGCCGGGCGCTGGTGGCTCACGCCTGTAATCCTAGCTATTCAGGAGGCTGAAATCTGAGGATCGGGGTTCAAAGCCAGCCTGGGCAGGAGAGACTGTGAGACTCCTATCTCCAATAAACCACCAGAAAACTGGAAGTGGCGCTGTAGCTCAAGTGGTAGAGCGCTCGCCTTGAGCTGAAGAGCTGAGGGACAGCGCCCAGGCCCAGAGTTCAAGCCCCATGACCGACAAAAAAAAAGAAAAGAAAAAGCCAGAAGTGGTACTGTGGTTCAAATGGTAGAGCGCTATCCTTGAGCTGAAGAGCTGAGGGACAGTGCCCAGGCCCAAAGTTCAGGCCCCATGACTGACCATAAAAAGAAAAGTTATCATAAGTATTGAGTCTTGAAAGCCAAACCAAAGCTCTAGATTGTCCTAAGATGATGTTCAATAGTGAAAAAATGGAGCCCTACTTTGAATTAGGGTTTTTTTTAAATTATTTTTCCTGTGGGTAATACTAATGTAAATTCATTTAGTTGTCTTTAATATTCACCTGCTTCGGGGAATCACTTACAAAACACCTTTCCGTGCCTTCTCCTTCTGGACAGCCTTTCATGTTTGGAAAGCTGTACTGTCTGTAATTTCTTTCCCTTCTAGTCATGGTCCAAGATGTTTATTCCCACAGAAACCTCAAACTACCCAGTAAGGAATTTCCTGCTACTATTTATTAAAACAACTCATTTGAAATCTTCATACAATAATACCTGAAGGGGCTGGGTAGGTGGCTCAGTGGTAGAGTGCTTGCCTTGCATGTATGAGGTCCTGGGTTCGATTCTTCAGCACCACATAAGCAGAAAAAGCTGGAAGTGGCGCTGTGGCTCAAGTGGTAGAAGGCTAACCTTGAGCTGAAGAGCTGAGGGACAGTGCCCAAGCCCAGAGTTCAGGCCCACAACCAACAAAAAACATAATAATAATAATACCTGAAGTCTTCTGCAGTTCATGGTTTTGCACTACCCTAACACTGTTATTACAAAGATGTTGAATTAAAAAAGAGAAAGAGCTCCTGATCTTAGCAGTAACAAGTCTAAATGTGATGCTGTACAATAAACTAGAACTTTCAGTGTGGTATCATTTTAAAGATGTAACATCAGGATAAGTAATGGAAATATTACAGGAGTCATGTAACAGAACAGGCATCAGGAAAATCTTGAAAAAATTTTCAGCTATCAGTAAAAAAGAATGAACACTGCCCAGCAGTGGTGGCTCATACCTGTAATCCTAGCTACTCAGAAGGCTGAGATCTGAAGATCATGGTTCAAAGCCAGCCCGGCCAAGGAAAGTTAGTGAGACTCTTAGCTCCAGTTTACTACCACAAAACAGGAAATGTGGCTCAATTGGGTGAGTGCTTGCTATGAGCTGAAGAGCTCAGAGAGAGCACCTAGGCCCATAGTTCAAGCCCACTACCCCCCTCCAAAAAAAAAAACCCCACAACTAACAACTTGTTATGAATATTTGAATGCTAGTAAGTATTTGATCCTATGTTAGGCACTACATCTTGAGAGATGTATTTATTAATGTGCTGAAAGGTTGAGGTATGCATTGATAGGCAATATTAAGTGAATTATCTGTTTAGAATTCTTAAGTACACCCTGTTGGCTCACACTTGTAATCCTAGCTACGAGGAAGATCTGAGGATGGTGATTCAAAGCCAGCCTCGTCAGGAAAGTCTGTGAGACTCTTCAGTTAATCACCCAAAAGCTGGAAGTGGAGCTGTAGCTCAAGCATTGAGCACAAAAGCTCAGAGACAGTGCTTTAGCCTAGAGTTCAAGCCTCAGGACTGGCACAAGAAAGAGCGAGAAAGGAGAGAGGGAGAGAGAGATCCCAAGTATAGGGCTAACATTTAATGTCATGTCTTTGTTTCTGATGGAGAAAGTCAGATGACGTTTTATCCAACTTGCTTATGGCTAAAAGAGAAAAGTAAAAATTAGAAAAAGAATAAGAATTTATTTACCATTGAAATTCTTTGTTTTGAAATACAATTTTAAAACTATCTTAAGACATACAATATTTTAAACACCATTTTGTAATAGTAGCATGAATTTGTAGCTCATTTAAGTTTACAAATGCCAGCGATAATGATCATGATAAAAGGTTAAGTTTCAAAGCTAGAGTGTGACTCATTGGTCTAGCATGTGCTTGTAGTGCCTTTTAATCCCCACCACCTCAGACAAAAATTTGTTTCACGTGACTTTGTTGACTTTGTTTTTTTCCAAGACCTATTTCTAAGACTGAATTCTGGTAGCTTGGAAGATTTGTAGGGAAAACATGAATGAATTAGTAGCCATCAGTAATTCTCAAACTATGTCCCAACGGAACATGGAGAGAAAAACTGACTTAAATGAAGTTTATTTACTCTGGGACATCACAAGTTTGACATACAGATGTGTAAGAGAATGGTCCCAGCAGGAAATTATAGTATCCCCACGCTTATTTGAACAGAAAACCCAACTTTTCAAAATCACCTTACAAATGAGTATTCCATGGAATATACTTCAGAAAACTAATAGCAGAAAATGATTCATAGTACGTACTCTTGCACTGTTATCTGTGTAACATTTCTTACTAACTAGTTCTTTCTTTTGGTGAAAAGTTAGGAAGTTATAATTTCATTCAGGTGGACCATAAGGAGTATCAGTAAGTAGTATTGCCTGTTAATAGCTTTTAGGAACACAAGGAAAAGAAATTTGGATTATAAATTAGTATATATGAAAACCATCTGTTAGTTTTTATCAGTACATACTCCAAACTAAAATATTTTGTTAATAGAAACTTTCTCTTTTTAAATTGTAGATGTTGGGGACCAGCCAAGTGAGGTAGGTTATTCCGGATCTCCTGCTGAAGCACCTCCAAGCAAGTCACCATCAATGCCGTCATTAAACCAGACTTGGCCTGAACTGAATCAGAGCAGTGAGGTTAGCAAATCTTTCCTTTTCTTTGCTTAAAACTTAACTTTTGGGGGCTGGGGAGGTGGCTCAGTGGTAGAGCGCTTGCCTTGAATGCATGAGGCCCTGAGTTTGTTTCCTCAGCACCACATAAGCAGAAAAAGCTGGAAGTGGTGCTATGGCTCAAGTGATAGAGTGCTAGCCTTGAGCTGAAGAGCTGAGGGACAGCGCCCAGGCCCAGAGTTCAGGCCCCATGACCAACCAAAAAAAAAAAGAATTAACTTTTTAAGGTAAAAAGTTCCTAAAAGGATAATTTCTACATAGAACTCTTTCAGCTCAAATGTACAATTTAGAGAACCATCACTAATAATACTGTGAAAGATAACCCATGTGATTTATTGAGGCTTGCAAAATACGTAAGCTATTAAATGTTTCCATACTTCATCCCCACTAAAATTTCACCTTTGGGAGTTACGTAGATGGGGCAGATGAACAAAATTAAAACATCAGAAAGTAAATGTTTTTGTTGAGATCTCATGTCGAGAGAGGTTCAAGAACTTAGGCTTGTATTAATACAAGTCCTTTGATTTCTAATCAACGTGGTGTCCACTGAGTCACACTGCAGTCTAAGTCCTTCAAGCCAGTTATTTGAAAATACATTGGGAATCTTAACATTGGAAGTAATTAGAGAGTGGTCACTAGTCTGGCTTTCCACATAGCAATAACATTTCTATAACTGAAACTATATTTAGTTTTACTTAATACAAAATGGAGTAGATTTACCATATAAATGTAACTAGACACTATGCAAAACAATTGGAACAAATACATTGCTCCCTAGTTACTTTGGAATTTTAGTATACATACTTAGTGTTCATATTACCTGCACTGCTTTAGCCTTTGAACAGTTTTCTGTTTGGTTTTTTTTTTTTTTTTAACTTTTTTGTACTGGGGTGGTACCCAGGACATTGTACTTGCTAGGTAAGTGCTTTGCCACTGAGCTACATTCCAGCCTTGAGCAGTTTTCTTTGTTACATTTTTTTGTCCTTAGGAGTTTATGCCTCACTTTTAGGCAATGCAACAAAAATGTTTGTTGACTTTCAGGGAAAAGTAAGCTTCTGTGTTTCACATGGTTTTTAAAGCCAGAAAAGTACTGAATTTAAGAGGCTAGTTCATTTCAAATAGTTGAAAAAGGGAGAACTGGAAGTCTTGCACTACTTGCACCTACTTTATAAAGACCTAACTGTAGTAATGAAACACTAGAACATTGTACCATCTACCCAACCATATGTACTAATGGTTTAGTAAACATTTTTTTTTGAGGAAGGAATTAAGCTTTGGAAGAATTTGCTAGTACAGGGGCTTATAGAGAGCATGGTCAGTGTTCTTGAAACTTTTATTTATTTATTTGTTTGTTTATTTATTTGTTTATTGCTGGTTCTTGGTTCTCATGGCCTGGGTGCTGTCCCTGAGCCTCTTAGTGCTCAAGGCTAGCACTCTACCACTTGAACCACAGTGCCACTTCCAGAATTTTTTTTTTTTTTTACTCTGAGTAGTTTATTGGAGATAAGAGTCCCACGTGGACTTTTCTGCCCAGGCTGGCTTCGAACCGTGATCCCATAGCCTCCTGAGTAGCTAGGATTACAGGCATGAGCCACCAATGCCTAGCTTGTTTTTATATTTTTTTTAAAGCAGTACCAAATAATAAAGAGTGTTTGCTAGTCTATTATTATCAGTTTATAAGTAAAAGCATCTCACTTTCTAAAGCCCATGTTCATTCTAAATGAAGGAGTGTGTTTTCATTGAAGACTAGGTATAGATCCTCAATTCTCCGGTAGTTGCATTCTCTCTAATACATATTCCCACAAGGTTTTATTCAATAATATTTGGTAATGTAATTATAAATACCACAATTTTTGTGTATATTAAAAAATTCTAATGAGACATTGATTTTAAGCTAATTTGATGCAATCTATTAAAATATGTACTTAGGAAATAAAATTTAGATTATGTTTTTGTCTTCCACAAGCACTGATATTATTTCAATGTGTAATTTCTTTAGCACCTGTGGAATGGATGAGGCAAAGTTATTGTAACACACTTAGAAAATTTGGTAGAAGGAAATTCATATTACAGATAGTAAAGCCAAAGTACAGGTTACATTACTGACCCAAGTGTATATCATCCAACTTGGGTTCCAAGTCTAATTCCAGAGCCTGTTACTCCTAACCATTACAGAGTCAGGAAGATGAGGCTATCTGCCCTCCAAATAGCTTATATACAGTTTTGTAAAACTGAGTTAAACTTCATGCATGCAAAATACATAGGTGAATGCCTTCTTTTAGGCAATTTCCTACTGTACACTTTTTTCTTTAGTTAGAGAACTTTGCACTTGTTTGGCAAGTACTCCACCACTTGAGCCATACTTCCCAGCCAGTAATTAGAATTTCAGAAATTCCTTCTGAGTTCTTGGATTAATAACTATTGAAGAATGAACTATATCACTAAATATTGGTGAATCACTTCTATGAAGTGATATCCCAAAGTAATGAATTCTTGGGGCCCTTTATTCACAGAACACTAAATGCATGAGTATGTCTCCATATATCTTAATTACCACATTAAACTAAACTGTTGGAAAAGTTGTTTAGTGATTGTAGTGGCCATTTTTTGTAGTCAGTTTTCAACAGTATAATCATACACTAATATCTTAATTTCTATATCTTCTCAAATTGGATATATCACTATTTTAATTAGTAAGTTGAACTTTGAAGCATAAAATGTATACCTTCTTAAAATGAATTGTAAAAAGGATTTTGATTAATGGAGTAATTGTGTCTGTGTGTAAACATGTGTATGTATATATGTATATGTGTAGATATTTTTCCTCTTCAAGGAACAACTGATTTTTAAGACTCAATTTAAAGAACAGTTTTAATACAAGTTTGTTATAAAAATTCTATATTATCTTGTTACTAAAATTGCTAAAACAAATGAAATTGATTCTACCTATTTTAAGAGGTATGATATTTCTTCGTGTGCCTCATTTAGAAAAATAGCACTTCATATGCATCTTCTGCATATAACACATACCCAGATGCTTGATTTGCTCTCATGTGGCCGCATTCTGATATTTTCTAGCATGGGGAGGTGGGTACCTGATTGGCAATTCTGTCTTGTGGTCTGGCATGGCCTTTTGTAGTGCTGATGGGAGGATTTGACTTGCTGCAGATTGACATAAGCTCAAACATATACTCCATAATTTATTGCATCTTATTTCAATTATATTTTGTTAAATATCTATGCATATGTATAAAGTGTGCACGTACATAATAGAATCATCTTTCAGGGGTCGCACTGGCAAGTACACTGACTTGCTTTGTTTTGATCAAAGCTTCAATTCATTGGCATCACAAATGCTTTAAATTTTTGTGTTTTTAAAGAACAATTTGGAGTTATTCTTCCATTTAAGACAGATTTCTTTATTGTCTTACTTGGTGGCACTTGACCATTTATTTAACTTAACACTGTGTTGCTATATAGGTTTGTTTTTGTTCTTGTTTTTTTTGAGCCTTAGTTCTGTAAAGCCTTGAATCTCTTCCATAGAGATTGCATTAAATTGCTCCCCTGCATTGTTTGTGAGGCTGTTCAGCTTACATTACAAGTTGACACCCTAGATAAGTATAAAAATGGTTGTGAAAATTAAAATTACAGAATTTTGTTAAACCTGTGCAACACAACTTGCAATGCAACCTCTGAACGACTTTGCTAGATCTTCTCCAGTGATCTTCTACTCCATCTTTCTCATCATGCTGACTTGTCTCTCCTCTGTCTGTTCAGCAGTGGGAGACATTTAGTGAACGCTCTTCAAGCTCACAAACTCTGACCCAATTTGATTCTAACATTGCACCAGCTGATCCTGTAAGTCAATCACTTAGCTTGCTTGTTTGAAATTAATTTTATTAACCCAATTTCCATTCATTGTGGTTTTTGCTGATATGCATGATTCCGTGTAGTGCTTAGAGGGACCTGTTGGCAGGCTTTTCAGTTTTTGTGTGCTTTATTGTAGAAAGAACATTTTTTAGCCATTCCTCATATTTTCTAATTATTTTGGTGACAGAAAACTATGTTTTGAAATCTGATAGATGTGACTAAAGAAGCATTTGTGACAGTTGATTTGGTTAGTAACTGTGTTATCATTTGTTAATTATGTGTATGTTTTTGTAATATATTGCTTATTTCAGTGTAGTGACATGTAAATATTTTTGTATGTTTACTCATTATGTAATTTTGTAATATGTACTGTGTATTTTTAGGCAGTGTCATTTTTTAAAAAATATTCCCAGTGATAATAAGCCTTTAGTATGTTGAGTTTTGTTAGAGAAGATGAAATTCAGCAAAATAGCACAGCTACTGGTTAGCCTCCTCTCCTACACAGGAGCCTGTATTGTCTTCTTGTGACTTACTATATTGCTTTGAAAATGCTACAAAGGGGGCTGGGAAGGTGGCTCAGTGGTAGAGCGCTTGCCTTGCATGCATGAGGCCCTGGGTTTGATTCCTCAGCACCACATAAGCAAAAAGAAAAAAGCTGGAAGTGGCGCTGTGGCTCAAGTGGTAGAGTGCTTGCCTTTAGCTGAAGAGCTGAGGGACAGCGCCCAGGCCCGGAGTTTAAGCCCCACAGCTGGCCAAAAAAAAAAAGACTAAGATCTCTTGGGAAGTGATAAGTTCTATAAACTAAAAGCTTATGTATAAATTTCCTTAAGCTTTCACTTTTCTATTTATTTCTCATAGTTATTATGCAGTTCAGTTAATTTTACTTTTTATGGGAAGGAAGGTTTGAGTTAACAATAAATGAAGTTATTTTCTAACCCTTACAAAACATGTAAATAATTATTCATAGTAACATGACTATCTAAACAAGACAAGAGCACTATGTGTAAAAATCTACCCTTGGTATCAGTGACTCATACCTATAATCCTAGCTACTGAGGAGCCTAAGATTTGAGGGTTGAAGTTTGAAGACAGCACAGGCAGATAAATCCAAGAGACTCTTCCCTCCAAGTAACATCAAAAAGCTGAGATGGAGGTGTGCCTCAAGTGGTAGAACACTAGCCATATTAAAAAAAAAAGTCAAGAAAGTGGCGCTGTGGCTCAAGTGGTAGAGCGCTCGCCTTGAGCTGAAGAGCTGAGGCCCAGAGTTCAAGCCCTATGACTGACCAAAAAAAAACAAAAACAAAAAAAAGTCAAGAGAATGGAAAGGCCAAAGTTCAAACCCCAGTACCAGCACCAAAAAAAAAAAAAAAAAAGTAAGACTTAGAGGCAAAATAAATTGACTCAAGACTGAAAGAAAATACAGATATAAATATTTAGCTTAACAATGATGATGTTCTTCTCACTTCTTAGGGAAAAAAATCACAGATGTATGAATGTCAGTTCTAGTGTTTAAACTTTTATGGTCAGTCCTTTTATTTCTATGGTTGCAGAAAGCTCTAGGAAAATAAAGAATGGTTAATTAGTATTTTAAGCTTGAATTTAGACTTCAGAATTTGGAATAGTCAGTCATCAGCAAAGAATAAAACTGAATGAGAAATCACTAATTGCTACCAGATTAGCAAAGATTGTCGATATATAAACATTGTAAATTAGGAAAATAGAATATCATATATAAAACCATGTTTTTATAACCATAAATATAATTGAGTGCTTTTAATGTATTTTTACAAATATTTTCTTGAGAATCTCTCATTATTTTATGAGAAATCTAAACTTTTTTTTCTGTATTTACTGATCTTTGTAACTATAATTTTAGTGTTATAGGAGAAGTGTTCTTTATTGATTAATTGAATAAACTTCCAGGCACCCATGGCTCACAATTCTAATACCCAGGAGACTGAGATCTGAGAATTGTGGTTTAAATCCAGCCCAGGCAGAAAAGTTCATAAGACTATCTCCAATTAATCACCAAATAGCTGGAAGTGGATCTGTGGCTCAAGTGGTAGAGTACCCACCTTGAGTGGAAAGAGCTAAGGACTCCTCAGTTTAAGCCCTAGTATAGGCAAACACATAACACAAAGAATGAACTTTGTTCAGATTCTCACTGGTTACGGCAGAAAATTACTATGAATGATTTTATCAAGATAGTAACTATAAAAAATTTGTAATAAATTGTTTGAATGTAGGGATAATGCAAGTAAGCCAAGAAGATCTGTTAAATAAGAAGCCATATGTAGAAATGTAATTCTCCCTCTCAGAAGGCTGAGTGTTAACTCAGTATTATTACCAAAACAATGTCCAGTGTAAAATAAAAGTCAGTATCTTCCACACTACATTGTAAACTCAGCTGATCACCAGATACTTAACATTTAAGGATTTCGAGTTCAGTTTTTAACTACAGAACATAAAAAGTATGGAATGATTCCTCATGTTCTCAGCCACTCTGTTACTGTGGAGCCAAATATTTATGTTTCCCAGAGTTCAGATTTACTCCTCCCCCAGTGGTCTAGGCCCAAAGCTAGGCCTCCTGGCTGCCGGAGCCTGCTCTGTTTGCCTTCCCTTTCCGAGATGCTACTGTTTGTTTCATCTTCTCTTCCTTGTCTTTTCTCTTTCCAAATCCTTTTTGATAGTCAGTACTACTAGCTGTGTTACTCCTATAACCAAAATTACCTCACAGAAAGTCTAGAAATATCTGACATATTATAATCATAGAATTGGTGTAAGTATTAGCATATTAGAGTAGGAGTCTTGGAGTTTTTTTTTAAATAATACTTTGTGAACATTTTATACTAAATTTAAATTTTAAAATCTTATCTAAGCAGTTTGAAATAATCAGTAGAGAGTATGTATTGAGCCTACTATTGAAGGAGAGCAATCATCTAATTATCTTTGCTTAGTACGTGAAAAAAAATCATCAAATTTTCTTTAACAGTTTAGTTAAAAAAAAAGTGTTCATTCTGTTAGTCTTTGAGTTTTCATGAAGCAATTCTGTGTATCTTAAAATTAACATTTTTATAATTTCATCAAATTGTGCCCTGCTTTGCTTTTGAATATTTTCTTCAACTATGTTTTATCAGGGCACTTTCTGTGCAAATTTTTAATCACTCAATTTAAGATATACTTCATAAAATCAGATTATTCTGCTTATGCAGTAAACTTGATTTCAATAAAATTCTAGAGCTTTTAATTTTAATTTTTTTCTCATTTTTACTGTAATGCTATTGGTGTCTATTCACCATCTTTTAGTTTTGTTAGTTTTGATCATTTCATGGTGTTAGCTTGGCATTTTTAATACAGTTTGTGCATTTGTCTCTAGGATACTGCTATTGTTCATCCAGTTCCCATTCGAATGACTCCAAGCAAAATCCACATGCAGGAAATGGAACTTAAAAGAACTGGCAGTGGTAAGGAGGTTGTCATTAGGATGTATTTCAGTTTCATCTCTAAAATGGCTAATTATTCTGTGAAGGTTCATATTTCTTCATAGTTACTTTTTTTTCCTATTTTTTTAAATTAGTGGTGATTGCTTTTTTTAAATTCAATACTAAGTATAGTGTATGAGTTTGCACACATTTGCTTATATTGCAGTTTTAAAATTACTAGTGATTTTAAATGATAAAATTTTAACATGAGATCATTTGAAAATATGTTTCTGCTACTCGAGACTTCTAGCACTATTGTAATTTTATATCTAATGTATATCAGTCTTTGAAGAGATATATATTAAAACAAATTTTGGCCTCTGAATAAATTTTTGGAAATTGTATGCTTTATTTGAACTTTTGGAATTTCCTCTCATTTTAGACGAAGTGTTGTAGTTAAAAGTTTCTCCAAGGTAAATATGTCTTCTTTTCCATATAAAGCAGCACAAATTACTTCTATGGTCTGTGTGTAGGTGATTAAAGGGATGAGAAGATGCAAACTAATTTTTTTATTATAAGGTATTTTCCTTATGGCAGTTAAAGAGATTGTACACAAATAGGCTTAATTTGTTTTATTTAAAATAAAATATTATGCAACCAGCTGCCATTGGTTCATGCCTATAATCCTAGCTACTCAGGAGGCTGAGATCTTAGGATCACAGTTCAAGGCTAGCCTAGGCAGAAAAAAAGTCCCTGTGAGACTCTGTGTCCAATTAACCACTCACATATCGGAAGTGGCACTGTGACTCAAATGGTAGAGCACAAAGAGGCTCAGGGACAGTGCCCAGGCCCCAAGTTCAAGCCCCACAACTAACAAATAAATTATGTTGCCTGATATCACATAGATTTATCTGACACTTAGAAATATCTAAATGAAGTCTTGTGCTCTGAGTTTTTATGAATGTATGGATTTAGATGCCTGTATTTTATATTTTTACTTGTTAATTCTCTACTAGATCATACCAATCCGACTAGTCCCTTACTTGTGAAACCATCTGATCTTTCAGAAGAAAGTAAAGTCAATTCATCAGTGAAATTTGCTTCTGGAAATACTGTAGGTAAGTGAAAGATAGTGTCACATATCCCATATGATTTTATGAAGTCTGGATTTAGGTTCTGAATAATTTAAGTGTTATAGCCATTTAGTATTGTCTTCACTGAGTAAAGTGGATAATAGTCAAGTCTTTTATTAACACTACCAAATTTTTATTAAATGGCCATCCATAATTAACACCTGCTTTAAGGCAGGCTGTCTGCTTGTCATCTTTCTCAGTTTAGTCTCTTGGCTCTTTCTTATGGCTGTTTTCTCAGAAAACATTGGGAATGTTCATTCATTAAGCCAATGTCAATGCTCTATACCAAGTTTTGATCACTGTGGTAAACAAAGCAAAAAACAGAACTCTTTGCCCAAATAGAGTTTGATTTCTATAAGGAAGATAAAAGAAGAGGAGGGAAAAATAATTTGTGAATCAGCAGGTAATAAATCCCATGGATAAAAATAAGACCAGATGACCCCAGCCCTAGTGTCTCACACCTGTAATCCTGGCTACTCAGAAGGCTGAAATCTGAGGATTGCAGTTCAAAGCCAGCCCAGACAGGAAAGTCCATGAGACTCTTAGCTCAAATAAACTACTCAGGAAAATCCAGAAGTGGTGCTGTGGCTCATGTGTTAGACTGCTAGCCTTCACACAAAGAGGCTCAAGGGCATTGACCAGGCCATATGTTCAAGCCCCAGATCATCAAAAAAATAAAGCAAGGCTGGATGGAAAGAGAAGTGCCATTTAAGAAGATAAAGAAGGCTGTATTAAAAGATAAGTTCCAAGAGTTAAAACTTGAAGGAACTGAGGGATTTAGATGAGAGAATTTTAAGTAAAGAAGACCAAGACGTAAGAACAGCAAATATAAAGCATTGAGGTAGGAAGTTTGCTTCTACTGGGACAGTAAGCAGATCTCCGGAATAGAATTAGTTGGCATATTTTATAGCAGAAGTACTACATAACAGAATAGTAACAAGAAGGTACGTAAGACTGATTTGTTCTGAGTGAGATGAAAAGCAAAATTTCAAATGGAGGAATGAAAGGATCTGACCTTGGGACTTGAACATAGGGCCTGGGCACTGTCCTTGAGCTTTTTTTTTGGGCTGAAGGCTAGCACTCTACCACTTGAGCCACAGCGCCACTTATGGCTTTTTCTGTTCATGTGGTATTGAGGAATTGAACCCAGGAATTGCTAGGCAAGCACTCCACCATTATGCCACATTCCTAGCCCCTGACCTTTTTTAACAGGGTTGCTCTACCTGTCTTAGTGATAAGCCAGAAGAAAAGTACTGAAACAGGGAGAGACAGTTTAGGAGATGGTTACAATAATCTAGGAAAAGAGGATGGTGGCTCAGTTATAATGGGAACAATAGAAAGGCTGAGAAGTGGTCACATTTAGGGGGCTGTATTTTGTACATTATGTAGGTACTGGCCACAAGGTTTGCTTATTTGTGTGGTGTAAGGTATGAGAGAGGAGTCAGGGCGACTCCAGAGCTCTGGGTCTCTACAACTAGAGATGAGAAAAGCTGTGAGAGCAGCAGTAGTAAAGGATAGAGTTCCACCTCAGTCATCTACAATTTGAGATTTCTATTAGTTCATCCAAAAGGAAATATGTTCACTTTGGCATCTTTCTTTTATCAACCAGTTTGTGATTTTACAGAAGATAGGAAAAGGCTGAATTTTGAAATGAAACTAAATGAAACACCCAGTCTCATCTGTTGATAATTCGTAGAAGCATGTCAAGTATCCCTCCAAAATGTAGAGGATAGAGTTGTTGTTTTTTTTTAATTCTGTCACAACTCCTACTAGTTAGCTTTTGGGATACTCTGCTGCTTCCTTAGACTTTGAGGAAATTGAAATTGATGTTACTTTGAAGGAAAATCAGGGGCCTCTGACATCATAAGTTCTATTTTTGTTTAAGAAATTTTATTCTATGTCAGATTCTTCTTTTTTTCCTTTGGTTATAGGGATTGAACTCTGTGGTTACTGTTTCTGAGCATCTTTGTGCTCAAGGCTAGCACTCTATCACTTGAGCCACAGTGCCACTTCCAGTTTTTGAGTGGTTAATTGGCAATAAGAATCTCATGGAGGGGCTGGGAAGGTGGCTCAGTGATAGAGCGCTTGCCTTGCATGCCTGAGGCCCTGGGTTCGATTCCTCAGCACCACATAAGCAAAAAGAAAAAAGCCGGAAGTGCCACTGTGGCTCAAGAGGTAGAGCGCTAGTCTTGAGCCGAAGAGCACAGGGACAGCGCCCAGGCCCAGAGTTTAGGCCCCATAACCGGACCCCCCCCCCCAAAAAAAAAAGAATCTCATGGAGGGGGCTGGGAAGATGGCTCAGTGGTAGAGTGCTTGTCTTGCATGCATGAGGCCCTGGGTTCGATTCCTCAGTACCACATAAGCAAAAAGAAAAAAGCCGGAAGTGGCGCTGTGGCTCAAGTGATAGAGCGTTAGCCTTGAGCTAAAGAGCTGAGGGACAGTGCCCAGGCCTAGAGTTCAGGCCCCATGACCAGACCCCTTCTCCCCCCCCCCAAAAAAAAAAGAATCTCATGGAGACTTTAATGTCCAGGCTGTCTTTGAACCATGATCCTCATTTCAGCCTCCTGAGTAGCTAGGATTACAGGCGTGAGCTACCAGCACCCGTCTTCTTCTTTTTTGTTTTTAACATTGTTTTTTTTTCCTTGAAATGACTTTTTCACATTTATAAACAAAATCAAGAAAATAATTACTCATATTTACAGTGTTTCACAAGTGATCATTTGTCCAATGGTTGTCAGTTTTTATCCTTGTCCTATGCACTTATAATGCAAGGTTGAACAATCCTAATCTGAAAATACAAAATGTGATGTGTTGATTTCACATGACAAATGAGAATACAGACATACTAAAAATGCTGTGTGAAATCACTTTCAGACTGTGTATTTAAAGTAGATTTGAAGCATAAATGAATTTCACATTTTGCGCTTGGACTTGGGTCCTGTCCGCAGGATGTGCACTGTGTAGAGGGGAATGTTCTCCTTCAGAACTGCCTGAGGCTGGTGATCCTCCTACCTCCTCCTATCTGAACTTCAAGTTCAGATATCTAAAATCTGAAAGAACCTGAAACATTTGTGGCCCAAGCATTCCTCAAGGCATACTTAGCTTATAATTACATTTTTCTATAATGTACAATCATAACACATTATTTTGTGATTTCTTTCTAATATTTATGTCATTAAATATTCTCTCTCCTGTATGAATATGCATGATTTATTTGGTTGATATTTAATTTTTTATAGTTAGTAACTGTTAGCCTGTTAGCATTCTTTGGATATCTCTGACTTAAAGCACTATCACTTATTTGTTGGGGGTAGATAGAGCAAAAAATAAAGAATGATTATTATTAAATAGGACATATCCCATTTGTCAGCAGATGGTTACAGTAGTTCAGACTCTTTTACTTCTGACCCAGAACAGATCGGGAGCAATGTAACTCGTCAAAGGTCAGTATTTGTGCCAATAAAAAGTGTGAAATATTGATGCATTTTAATTTTCAAGTTATTTAGAAGAAAGAACAAATTATTTTGTTTTCTGGAAGTTTTTAGATTACTTACCTATTGGTTTATGTAAAAGATAAGTGATTTTGTTCATTCCAAACTTGAATAGAAAAGGGGACCCTTGCTTTTTTTTTCATGTGCCTTATAGAAGATCTAAAAAGAGTAACTTTTTTCCTCTTTTGTGCCAGTATACTGGGGTTTGAACCCAAGGCCTTGTATTATTGCAAATTTTTAGCTTTTCTCTCAAGGCTGATGCTCTACCACTTGAGCCGTACCTCCACTTCCTAAAAAGAGTAACTTTTCAATAGAAGTTTAACAGTGTCCTCTTTTGTAGTTAAACAGTAAGAACATTGAGAGTCTGTTTAAATGTTAAATGTGTAGTCAAAGGAATTGTCTGTATTAAAATGTTCAAAAGCC
This sequence comes from Dipodomys ordii, assembly GCF_000151885.1. Taxonomy (NCBI): domain Eukaryota; kingdom Metazoa; phylum Chordata; class Mammalia; order Rodentia; family Heteromyidae; genus Dipodomys; species Dipodomys ordii. The sequence continues at coordinate 10,403,135 of NW_012267313.1, read as the reverse complement.
CAACCCCCTGGTAGCCTACCTCTGAAAACCTACATTACACATAACTTTACAGGCACAAACAAAATGTGTGATTGGGCACAGCATGACAAGAGGTTCGTCTCCAGGGCTTATACATCCATTAAAAGCTGTGAGCAGGACAGAGGCCTCTTTCTCCCCTCCCTTTGGCATGTTGCAAGTATCCTTTTGCCACAGTGCCTGGGGCTGAGGATGTAGAGACTACAACGTAAAATTTCCAAAGAATTTACAGAATCGGAAAAGCTGTGTGCTTCCTTTCAGATTCTCCATGTATTTCTTCCTGTGTTTCTCAGCATTTTCAAACGGTTGGATTTAATCTTTTTATCCCTATATGTGAAGGTCAGACTGCCAGAGTCAAGGGAGATACTTTTCAGAGTTACAAGGTGTGACTCTAAGGCAAGGAGCTTCTGTGTAGTCACCTGCAGTGAGACGGCCCGACCCCCATGACCAACAGTGAACGGGTTAGCCACACTCAGCCCCAGCCACCATTTCTGAATTTTCATGAGTTGAAAAGTAACCCTATTTGAAATAGTTTCTCATTTTGAAAATATATTTTTCGAAGTATTACTACCTTAATTGAGTGCATTGCCCTAAGTTTGTATCTTGAAATAGTTACAAATATTTTCTCCTCACAGCTTTGGAAATTTTGTATATAACTTTACAAAAACAAATTTTTGGCCATGCACACCATTTGTTTCAGACATAAAATAAATAGCACCACATTTAGTTATTTAATACTTAGACAAATACTGCTTTAAAAACTCTCATGCTAATAAGATCCTTACTGCTTAGCAGAATTTGAATGCTTAAAATACAAAAAGGAGCCAGACACTAGTGGCTCACGCCTATAATCCTAGCTATGCAGGAGGCTGAGATCTGAGGATTGTGGTTCAAAGCCAACCCCAGGCAGAAATGTCTCTGTGAGACTCATCACCATTTAACCACTCAAAAAACAGAAGTGGCTCTGAGGTAGTGTGCTAGCCTTGAGCAAAAGAGCTCAGGGATAGCGCCCAGGCCCTGAGTTCAAGCCCAGTGACTGAGAAGAGGGCAGGGATAGGGGGAGGTATGCAAAAAGTTCCAATATCTGTGGCATGACCAATTGTGACAAGGTGAATTTTACAATGCAGGTCTCATTCAGGAACATCACCTGATAACACTGCACCACCACCTCCCCCTCCAAGGCCTCAGCCTTCCCATTCTAGATCATCATCCTTAGATATGAACCGGACTTTTGCAGTCACCACAGGTATGAGGTGTTTTTTGCTTGTTTGTTTTTTGGTGTTGGTCCTGGGTGCTTATGTTCAAAGCTAGTGTTCTACTACTTGTGCCACAGCTCCACTTCTGGCATTTTGGGAGCTTACTTGGAAATAAGAGTCTCACAGACTTTCCTGCTCAGGCTATCTTTTGAGTACCTAGGAATACAAGCATGAGCCACTGTGCATGGCTTTATTTTGTGTTTTTGGAGAGTCCTAACTATGTAGCCCAGGCTGGCCTCACTCATGATCCTCCAGTCTGAGAGATTACAGATGTTTACCATATGCCCAGCTTATAACTTAATTTTAAAGTTTATCTAAATCTCATCATTTTCTTTGCATTTTTCTTTGTCTTATTTTTGAATTTATTTGTATTAAGGATATAAAATGAGAGGATATGTTTTTTTCATAGTGGCTATCAAAAGTGTGTTTGAATACAAATAAAAAAGATGACCTAGGAAATTTTTTTAAAGACTATGTGGTAATGTGGGGCCAGGTGATAGGCCTTAAATTGGCTAATGAAGGACCAAGAAGAATCATGACTCAAAGATTTCAGTGTTTGTACAGCTGACAGTATTGTTTCAGTCTTGACTAAAACAGAAACCTTAGAGCAAGAGAGTGATGCAATCAGTTTGGAATGGTGAGGAAAAGTATGAAGGATCAACAGGCCACCGGACATTTGAGCTAATAAGTAAGACTGATGTGCTACTTGAGATGCTTTGCTATAACTAGGGATGGTAAAGTATTAGATAAAAGGAAAAATTTGAATGTCTCATATCTGATTGCTAAGAAGCAAGCAAAAACATAGAAGGGGGAAAAACAAGAATATATACTTCTATGGAAACAGGAAAGACTTATCAAGAGGCTCATGTAGTTGTAGAGGTGACAAGAAATGAAGTTGAGTCAGGTTTGTGAGATTCGGCCATTAAGTTACATGTAGACCATTTTACAAGATAGTATCTACCTTCTAATATTTACCAAGTATTGCTTCCATGAAGTCACACTCATTTGCCTGTTTTTCCTGTTAGCAAAGTGATTGTACAGTTACCTAAAAAGAGTTGTGTATTCACACAGGCCAGCAACAGGCTGGAGTCGCTAGCCACCCTCCTGCAGTGCCTCCCAGACCTCAGCCCTCACAGGTAACTCCCCAAGGCACTCACTACACACGCCAGCTACTGCAGTTACTTGAGCAGTCAGGGCTTACCTAGTGATTGTCCTTAAAAGCACTAAATTTTTTAAGCTAAATATTATTATTTTGAAAGATGAAAATTTCGGTAATTACCTGGGTTTAACTTGAAAAATGAAGCAGATGATTAGCATCTTGATAAAAGAGGATTTAGTGGAAAGAACAATGGAGCAGGAGATGGGAGGTATCCATTTGTCCTGGATTGAGCACGTGACTCACAGTGACCCACTTTGCCTCTGACTAAGTTACTATATCAGTGAAATAAGCATTAGGTAACTTCTAGTCTGCATCCCTTTCAGGTCAAAATTGACGGGCTGCAGTGGATGTATTAGTAGAATAAGTTAACGTGAAAGAAGTAAGGCTTGTATGTTTAAAAGACCAATTGATACTTAATGGAGAGAGGACATTCCAAACAGAAGGAATGTCATTTTATGATATGTTTTCAAAGACAAGGCTACTGTGTAACACTGTGAATGCAATATGAGGTTTGTTGTTTTGTTGTACACTGTTGTATAGGCACCTGGTCCCACTGTGCATCGCCCAGTAGATGCTGACGGCCTAATAACTCACACTAGTACCTCACCTCAGCAGATTCCAGAACAACCAAATTTTGCAGATTTTAGCCAATTTGAAGTATTTGCTGCATCAAATGTAACTGAAGAAGATGATGATGACGCTGAGAAACATCCAGAGGCTTTACCGGTCAGTTCTCAAGGGCTTAGCTAGTTTGAGGTAGTCTCTTCCCATATCACACTTGTAAAGCCTGGCTGTAAACAGGACTCCTGGAAAGACAGATAGAATTATACAGGATATCAGTGAAATGTCTGCTTCTGCCTCTTTTAAAGGTTTTTATTCCCTAAGTCAGTGTTTCTTAACTTTTTGACTGGCCTTCAACACTTGTCTGCAGTTTTTGTTTTTTCTTGGGGGAGGGGGGTCTGGTCGTGGGGTCTGAACTCTGGGCCTGGGCGCTGTCCCTCAGCTCTTCAGCTCAAGGCTAGCACTCTACCACTTGAGCCACAGCGCCACTTCCAGCTTTTTTCTTTTTGCTTATGTTGTGCTGAGGAATCGAACCCAGGGCCTCATGCATGCAAGACAAGCGCTCTACCACTAAGCCACTTTCCCAGCCCCTTGTCTGCAATTTTATGCTTACTAAGAAACTAAATCTGCTTCAGGTAGATAGGGTATGATAGACATGTACATCTACGTAATGTGGCCCAACTGAAACATTGCTCTGGAGATTCATTGCTAAGGCTCTAAACAAGTGAGTTGGTAAAGATTTCCATAAGGTAAGAGGCTATGATGACTACAAATATACACAGTTTGCATAAGTCACCTTAGTTAAGTAAAATGTTCACAATGCCAGAATTTAATCTTTGTAGTCAGCATTCCAGGAGACTAGCAGCAAGGAATGTCTCTAAGAATCTAAATCATCAAACATTAATACAGAGTTGGAGAGGCCAGAGGAATGCACTTTACTTGACCCTTCAGGGAATGGACTCCTGCACCTAGGGAGGGGAATGAGCCTGAGGGCAAGTACAGGTGTGTCCGGGACCTAGTGCCTACGCCCCTGGATGGTACCTCACTTCCCCAGCCACAGTACTTCCCTGTACCTGGACTGGCACAGTGTGATTCCGTCCTCACTCTGTTGCTCATAGCCGGTACCTCGCTCCTTCTCTCATTCTGTAGTTGAGAAAGTCATTTACCTAGAATTTTTAACGTTCCTTGTTATCCTCAGATTTCATGAGAATATTTTCTTGATATTTTAATCTGTTATTTTTTATATGCTGTATTCATAATTATGTTATTTATAGTTAACGGTTGTGATACTTTCATCTGTAGGTTGAAAAGGCCTCTGATCCTGCAAGTTCTCTTCGAGTTGCCAAAACAGATAGTAAAATTGAAGAAAAGACAGCTGCTAGTACCCCTGCCAATGTGGTATGCAAAAAGTCTTAGGATATAAATAGCTTGTGTATGTACAAATTAAGTGAGATGATTTTCAGAAACAAAGAGCTAAGTGAGACATTGGTAGCACATACCTGTAATTCCAGCACTCTTGGGAAGGTTGGAACAAAAGACTCAAGAGTTCAAAGGGTGGTCTGGATTACACAGTGAATTCAAGACTAACTTGGGCTCTATAAGGAGACCTGGTATCAGAAAAACAAAAAAGGGCCAGGCGCCAGTGGCTCATGCCTGTAATCCTAGCCACTCAGGAGGTTGAGTTCTGAGGATCATCGTTTGAAGCCAGCTTGGGCAGGAAAGTCAGTGAGGCTGTTATCTCTGATTAATCAGAGGAAAAGCTGGAAGTGTTAGAGTGCTAGCCTTTAACAAAGTTGCTCAGGGACAGCACCCAAGCCCAGAATTCAAGCCCCAGTACTGGGGAAAAAAAAAAAAAGAAGGGGCTAGGAAGTTGGCTCAGTGAATGAGTGCTTGCCTTGCATGCATGAAGCCCTGGGTTCGATTCCTCAGCACCCACATAAACAGAAGAGGCCAGAAGTGGCTATGTGATGTAGCACTAGCCTTGAGCTGAAGAGCTGAGGGCCAGAGTTCAGGCCCCACGACCAACAAGAAAGAAAGAAAGAGAGAAAGGGAGGGAGAGAGGAAGGGAAGGAAGGGAAAAGAGATGGAGGGAGGCTAGAAATGTATACCTAAGTGCCAGAATTAGAGGCATACACCACCATACTTGGCTTACTCTGTGTTTGGGTTTTGTTGTTGTTGTTGTTGATACTGTATTTTTGGTTTTGGCAGTACTGCTTAATCTGTGTTTGGGTTTTTGTTGTTGTTACTGTATTTTTGGTTTTGGCAGTACTGGAGATTGAACTCAGGGCCTTGGCTTGCTAAGCAGGTACTCTGCATCTGAGATACACCTCCAGACCCTTTCTGTGTTGATTACTTTCAGGATAGGGTTTTGCTTTATGCTTAGGCTGACTTAGACTGTGATTTTCCCTGAGATGACAGGCTTCTGTTACTGAACCCAGCCATTGACTGAGATGGAGTCTCGTATACTTTCATGCCTGGGCTGGCCTCAAACCATGGTCCCCTAAATCTCAGCCTCCCAAATGGTTAGGGTTACCGGCTTGAGCCACACCTGGCTATGATCTTAATTTTAACTGTTTTAGAGAAAATAAAATTCCTCCAACAGTTTATGATGAAAAAATTTAAATATATAGAAAAGTTGAGTTAATTTTCAAATGTGCATCATTAATCCCATTGCCTTGATTATCCCAATACTATTTTGCTATGTTTACTTTGCCAGGTATTTTTCCTTCCCTTCTGCCAATTCTTACCTCATTTATGAGGTTTATATTGCAAATATTAATACACATGCCCATAATGGAACAAGTTTAGTAACTTTTTTTGTATAATCTTCCAAACATACCTAATAGCAACGTGTGTTTCTGGAAGGGCTTAAGTTGTACTTTCTGGATACTTGTACTTACTAGAATAGTAAGGGGGGATTGCTGGCGTAGAAATTCTTTAGATAATGATGACTGCATGTGTCTGGAGACTTCCTTTGTTGCTAAAGGACGCATGATTCATGTTTATGTTGAAACTTACTTTCGTAGCCTAGAATCATATTTGGACCTCAAGGAACTTAGGCATATGGTCATGATTGTGATGTCAACTAGAATCATCTTTCCTATTGTACATTGTCTCCTCATGCCAACAAATAAGCACATTTTTTTCTTTTTTTGGTTGGTCACGGGGCTTGAACAGCCTGGGTGCTGTCCCTGCGTTCTTCAGCTCAAGGCTCACGCTCTACCATTGAGCCACAGCCCCACTTCCAGTTTTCTGGTGGTTTATTGGAGATAGTCTCAGTGGGAAGCCTGGTGTCGTGGCTCACACCTGTAATCCTAGCTACTCAGGAAGCTGAGATCTGAGGATCACGGTTCAAAGCCAGCCTGGGCAGGAAAGTCTGTGAGACTCTTATCCCCAATAAACAGCCAGAAAACCAGAAGTGGCGCTGTGGCTCAAGTGGTAGAGCTCTAGCCTTGAGCTGAAAAGCTGAGGGACAGCGCCCAGGCCCAGAGTTCAAGTCCCACAACCGACCAAAAAAAAGGGGAGTTACTGCCTGAGCTGGCTTTGAACTGTGATCCTCAGCTCTCAGCCTCCTGAGTAGCTCGAATTATAGGCATGAGCCACCAGCCCCCAGCTAACAAAATATTTTAAGTAAACAACACTTAATTTTTTTTTAAGAACAAGTAGCTTAAAGAAAGCAAATGGTGTTGTAGAGTTCTAACCAACCATGGGTATCTTCACAACTGGTCATTATTAATGGTATCTTGTTTTCTAGAGCAAAGGCACAACACCTCTTGCTCCACCACCTAAACCTGTTCGGAGAAGATTAAAATCAGAAGATGAATTAAGGCCGGATGTGGATGAGCATACACAAAAGACGGGCGTCTCGCCTGCTGTTCTCGCATCACAGCCTTCTATTCCCAGGTAACGTGATTGAGCCATGCTAATAAGTGAAAAGGTAATTCTCTCCCTTCCATGCTTAGAAATAAGTCAGAAAAGGCTGGGGCTGTAACCCAGTGGTTGACTTCTTGCCAACATGTGCAGACCTTGAGTTTGATCCCCTAGCATCACAAGAAAGAAGCAAAATCAAAAAAGGCAAGGCATGGTGGCACATACCAGTAACCTCAGCTTCTCAGGAGGCGGATTGGGAAGGTGGAGGGTTGGGGCCACCCCTAAGCAAAAAAAAAACTTAGCAAGACCCCATTTGAAACAATAAACTAGGCTTGCTAGCATCTGTCTGCAGCATCAGCTGCCTCACGGGCAAAGGTACGAAGACTGTGCTGAGATGTTCTAAGGCTGGAGACATGGCTCAAGTGGCCACACGCTTGAGGCTCTGAATTCAAATTTTGTGCTGCCAAAATGAGAGAGGGGAAGCAACTTTGGGGGGAAGGTGGTTGTTTTGAAGAAATGAAGATCATGACTTTTGTCTCCTTTATCTCCACAGATCTGTTGGGAAAGATAAAAAAGCTATCCAGGCATCAATTAGACGCAATAAGGAAACCAACACAGTTTTGGCCAGATTGAATAGTGAATTGCAGCAGCAATTAAAGGTAATAGGGTTTCTGAATCTTTTATTTGGGAAGTCTCATGGAGTCAGAGCTCCTCAGATTTTCAGGAAAAGGTGAAAAGTGATCCAACAATTCCTAGGCTTACATTGAAACTTTACTCAAACTGGAGCTAGGCTCTAGTGGCTCACAGCAGTAATCCTAAATACTCAGGAGGCTGAGATCTGAAGATCACAGTTCAAAGCCAGCTTAGGCAGGAAAGTCCATGAGACTCTTCTCTCCAATCAACTACCCAAAATGCTGGAAGTGGAGCTGTGGCTCAAGTGGTAGAGCACGATCCTTGAGCAGATAAAGCTCAAGGACAGCGCCCAGGCCCTGAATTCAAGCCCAAGGACCAGTACCAAAAAACAAAATGTACAAGCCATTGAATCTTAGGAATTTTTAACTCAATTTTATTACAGATTGCCTTATTCTATGTATATATAAAGCATCACTATTTCTATAACATTTTTAATTTTTATTTAAAAAAAAAATTGACGGGTGCCAGTAGTTCACATCTGTAATCCTAGCTGCTCAGGAGGCTGAGATCTGAGGATCATGATTGAAAGCCAGCTGGGGCAGGCAAGTCCAATTAACCACCAGAAAACCAGAAATAGTGTTGTGGCTCAACGTTGTAGAGCCCTGGCCTAGAGCAACAGAGCCCAGAGACAACACCTAGGCCCTGAGTTCAAGCCCCACAACCGAAAGAAAGGGGAAAAAAGAGAAGAAATGAGTATTTCTCTTTGGAACTAGAACAGTGAGATTCAGAAATTGCTATAATCAGATGTCATCACTATACAAAAGAATCAAGGTTAACAAATTGTTCTAATAAGTTAGGGGACAAGCTTTATGCAGAATTCATGCATTGATGCTCATCTGTTGCAAACACTGGTTTTGTGGTAATTGGTGTTTTATTACCTGACTTAATTGCTAGGATCTTATTTTAATACCATGAATGTACAAAGAAATTGACTTTGTACAGTGACATATACTTGTAAAATAGGAATCTCTAGCTGAGTACTGGTGGCCCATGCTATTAACAGCCAATTGCCTGTTGTTCATGTCTATAATCTTAGCTACTAAGGAGACTGACATCTGATGATTGAGGTTTGAATCTAGCCTTCACAAATCTGTGAGGCTTTTAACTTCCAACTAGTCAGCAAAAACCTAGAACCCTGTACCAGCATCCCCCCTCCAAAAAAAATACTATGAAATCTCTGTCCTTTTGAATCTTCTGGACAAATATGAATTGTTTTCTTAACACAGAGCTCATTAGACATGTGTTAATCTTTTTATATATTTTACAATGTAACTTTGCATGTTTTTTCAGGATGTTCTTGAGGAGAGAATTTCCCTGGAAGTTCAACTGGAACAACTTCGACCATTCTCTCACTTATAAACCAATTGCCGTTAACTGTGAACATCCCCATTTGTAAGTGGTTTGGGGCTCGAAGCCATCTTGGAGACCCAGCCATGAAACTCACTGCTTAATTCAACATTAAATTTTATGATTCTGTTTTGCCCTATATGTTCACCATTGTATTTAAGTGTCTTTTATTTTTTAATTTCAACAATAAAAAGGGTCAGGATGACTTTTCTGGAAGGTGTGGTGTGTTTGTTGGCATACCCCTATCATTTCTATTCCATTGCAACAATAATGTGTCATATTATCTGTTGTACTTATATGACCAAAATGCAGTGATTGGATTTCAGAATGGGTTTCTCATTTATATCTCAAACAGACTCAAATTTTTGCAAAAGAAAAAAAAACCAAACTATCATCTTCTTGCATTTAGAGATCACAAAAGGCATCCACATTTTTTAAACAACATTATGAGGTATTATGTTTTGGCAGTACTGGGGGTTGAACTCAGGGCCTGTGGCTTGCTTGGCACTCTGTCACTTGAACTGCTCTTCCTGCCTTACAGTGCTTTAGATTTACTGTAAAGAACTGGAATAGATAACACAGATTCCACTAGAAGCTAATTTACTAGAAAAGTTTCCTCTCTCTGTTAGTCAGTATTCTTCAGAAGTTACCAGACTTCTTTGCACATAAGCTTGGGGTCAGGTTGTACACTTTCCTTGTCAGAATTTGATTACTTAAGTTACCAGTGACTTAGGAATGTTGTGTTTAATTTAGCAACAGTCATGTAAACAGGAACAAAATGAAGACGGATATGTAATTATCCTCACAGGTGAAAGGAAAGTGAAATGCTTACATAAATTCTGTCTACCTTGAGACATCACTAGTTTGTGCGTGATTAATGCCCCTTAGCACTGTAAGAAGGTTCTACATAGTATTTTCAAGTAAGATGTTATGAAACTCCCAAGTTTATCAGTTACTGATAGAAGAAAGCAGTGGAAGTTCCTTATGATTTCTAGTTTACCTTCAATTGTGTTGTCACTTTCATTGTCTTCCATGTAAGCAGATTCCCCTATTAACACTTTTTGAAGTGTGCTGTGTTTAGAATAGTATGCTGTCTGAGGATTTGTTTTCTACTATGTCATAGGTACATTTGAACCACATTTGTAAGCTTGCATTCATCACTGTTAGCAGATGATACCTTGAAGTAAATTCTGTCTGTGGGACATGACAATCAGAAATGTGATTTTTATACCAAGAAGATAGTACCGTATTTTAACTATCATATATTTTTAATCAGAATTTAACTTTTAAGTAAAGAAAGCATGTATAATTTCATTATCCAAAGGTATATACCAATGGTTCACAATCCTAGATTCTGTTATTTTAGGGGATTGAAGGAAAATGTCAATTTACAGCCTAAAGCTTCCAAGATTAACACATGGTACTTCATCTATCACTGAGGAAAACTATTACTGCTGCATACATCAGCTAAAAGTTTTCAGGTGCCTAACAAGTTGTAGCTACAGTTTGTTAAAAACACAGACAATGGCTTTAAAGCCCAGCTTTCTACTGTTTATTTTAAACATAATTGTCTAAGCCAGGTGCCGGGGGCTCACAACTTGTAATCCTAGCTACTCGGTGGCTGAGATCTTAGGATCATGGTTTGAAGCCAAACCTGGCAGAAAAAAGTCCATGAGATTCTTCTTCTCTAGTAAACCACCAAAAAGCTAGAAGTACAGCTGTGGCTCAAGTCATAGAGCATAAGCCTTGTACACAAATGCTCAAGGATAGCATCCATCCCCCAGGTTTAACAATAATAAAAATATAACTGTCTTCATTTTTATTTCATTACAAGCAAGCATTGCTAGATTTCTGCTTCTTTGTATTGTTTGAAGATTGTTCCCCAGTGGTCTTCTAATTTATTATTGCCAAAATATTTGTAAAGCTTACTGGGGAGATCTAAGAAGTTTAGTTTTTCAGCAAAACAATACTTGAGAAATATTTTTTTAAAAAAAACCTTTTCAGCACTTTGTAGTGGTATATTTTTAATGTTCTGAAGAGGAATATATATTCATAAAAGGCATATTTTTGACAAGTGTTTGAAAAAGCTTCCATGAAGTCTTTAAGATGGTAGCTAATCACCAGCAAGTTAAAATATTTTTCTAGAATGATCATTTGTGAACATTTTTTCATTCTGTCATTTTTTATCTTGCTCTCTTTGAATTCTTCATAGCATCCATCAGATGACAGCTTGCTGTTCTAACCGTTCCATGGGATGTTACAGGTGATAAAGTTGACAGTCGGAAGGAACCTCCTAGTCACCTGGGTTCTTCCTCTCATCATGCCTAACACGTGTGAGCATCCTTCTTCCTGTCTTTGCCAGGAGGGCTGGCACCTTGATCTGTTCCTCAGGTCTCGTCTCACTTCATGCTCCTCCTGATGGTGTTCTGGAGTGCTGAGAGCCACAGGAACTTCTCAACTTCTGCCTCAGTAGCACAAATCCATTCATGTTTTGGACCTTGAAGAACAAATGCATTCTTGACATCTGTAAAATCATTTAAGTATGATTACCTATCTTTGCAAGCAACACTCAAGATAGAAAAAAGGTTTAATTCAAAACTCATCTTTTTGAAATGTAAAAACAATTTTTAAAAGTACAAATCTGGTTTAGAACATTGCTTCCTACGATGTCTAAAAATTAGAATAACCTAATACAGTGAGATAGTTTGTTATAATCTAATGTACTATATTCCAATATAGTCTATATTATAATTGTCAATTGCTTTAAGACCAGATGATGTGCTGTTTTATTTCTTTTTGCCAATCGTGGGGCTTGAACTCAGGGCCTGGGCGCTGTCCCTGCACCGCTTCTGCTCAAGGTAACACTACCACTGGAGCCACAGTGCCACTTCCACCTTCTTCTGTTTATATGGTACTGAGGAATTGAACCCAGGGCTTCATGCATGTTAGGCAAACACTTTACCACTGAGCCACCTTGCCAGCCCTGTTTCTTTGTCCAGCCGAACTGGAATCAGAGAACATCTTTATGTTAAGTCCCAGTCACTAATACATGCTATGAGCTACACAGTGACAAAGCCAGCACTATCAAGTTAGACATGAATGTTATGAGCATTAATCATTTAAACAAATGATTATCATAGTGGGAAAAGAACTGAAATGTGTTTCACACAATAACCCTACCTCATGATTGTGGTTGACTTTTTACTTAAAATTGCCCTTGGAGGAAATACATATTCTCACAGCTGGATTCATTTTTTTTCTCAAGCTCAGATTTAGAATAGGGCTCAAGCTATTTTATTTAGGTCAGTTCCTTTTCAGCGACCTTGGCTCCCACTGTAACCTAAGTACTATCATTATGCACAGTGAAAACTATGAGAAAGAGGCTGTCACACTTGGATTTAGCCTAACAAATACAGGCAAGCTTGGGAGACAGAACATAGGTATTTCTGTAGTTACTTCAAAAATAAAATGGTGTAAGTTACAAAGTATACTTAATAAATCTATTGATTCCTTTATCCCAAACTTAATTCTAATATAAGGGGAAAAGGCACAATCAAATTTGTAATAACCACTTAGTCCTAGCAGAATAGAAGAGCAATGGATAAACCTAAATAGTGCAGCCAAGTACCAATGGCTCACTCCTGTAATCCTAGCTACTCTGGAAGCTTGAGATCTGAGGATGGTAGTTCAAAGACAACCCAGGCAGTAAAGTCCATGAGAGTCTTTTGATTAACCACTAAAACCAGGAGTGGAGCTGTGGCTAAAGTCATAGAGCACTAGCCTTGAAGGGGGGAGGAGGGGAGCTCAGGGTCAGCTTCCAGGCCCTGATTTCTAGCCCCAGAACTAGTGTGTGTGCATGCACACACACACACACACACACCCCTAGTGCTTCAGGCCCATAACCTGTTAGACAACATAGGAGGTGGTGAAGGACTCCCAACTGTCAGGTATCAGAGAATTCATGAAGATGCAAGTGCAGGCCTGTTTTTGCAATTTGAAAGCTGTTGACCTAATGTGTAGGATATGTATCTGACCATACTAATGCTGGCACTTGTTAATTTTGCTGTTCGGAAGTAGATGAAAGTTAATGAAATCACAGTTTGCTAATTATTTGCAAACTCAAAAATTGTAATTCTAACCTTTTTCCTACATTTAAATATTACTAGTTACTAGTTCATGAGCTTTGTGGAGATATTTGAGTCTTGAAGGAAAAAACAATACATACACTTGGAATCTGGAATATCTTCCACAAATAAACTATGAAGCGTGACTGCCGCAATGAAGTGGTAGGTGGTTTTTGGAGTCCTCTCAAATGGCATATGAGATGTGGCCCGACTTGAAACAAGCAGCAGATCATTGAAGAGAAAGAGGCTGAGATCGTGGATTTGTTCATATAGCCTGTGTTGAAGTAAAATGTGCATTTGTGCATGACTCAAGTGGTACAATACTTGGCTTAGCAAGCATGAGGCCTTGAGTTCAAGACGTGATACCACTAAATGAAACAGAGCTAGGTGCCAGTGGCCCACACTTGCAATCCTAGCTACTCAGGAAGCTGAGATAAAGGATTGCAGTTCAAAATTCCTGGCAATAAACCAAAGGTTCAAGAAGCTCAATGAACACAAAAATATCTAGACCTAGACATAATGCACTCTTAATTCCAAAAATCAAAGGGCAGCTGGGAAGGTAGCACAGTGGTAGAGCGCTTACCTTGCATGCATGAGGCCCTGGGTTTGATTCTCAGCACCACATAAGCAGAAAAAGCAGGAATTGGCGCTGTGGTTCAAATGGTAGAGCACTAGCCTTGAGCTGAAGAGCTAAAGGAAAGCACTCAGGCCCAGAGTTCAGGCCCCACAACCCCCCCATCTCCCAAATAAAGCAAGTCAAAAAGCTCAAGTCCCAGAGTTCAAACTCAGGTATCAGCAAAAAATTTTAAAGTAGCCTTTCTTCAAAAATCAAAGGGAGCATTTTGATAAATCCAGAGGACAGCGCTCTTAAACGTGTAGAGCAACAAAGCTTTAAGTATGCTGGGTTCAGCTGGGAATGTGGCTTAGAGGTAGAGTACTTGCCTAGCATGCATGAAGTCTTGGGTTCAGTTCCTCAGTACCACATACACAGAAAAAGCTGGAAGTGGTACTGTGGCTCAAAGGGTAGAGTGCTAGCCTTGAGTATAGAAAGGCTCAGGGACAGTAGTGCCCAGGCCTTGCGTTCAAGCCCCAGGACTGGCAAAAAAAAAAAAAATATATATATATATACTGGGTTCTCTGCAGAACCATTCCAGCAGGAAAAGCATAGAGGGAAGCAAAGTAATCCAAGAAGAAAAAAATCTAGTATACCCTTCCATTTGGTTGCTATGTGTTGAATCTTTACCTTCCCCTTAATATTGAAAACATTTTGCCAATTTTCTAAAGCAGTGACTAGCAGACTAGGGACCACTAAATAAAGTTTTATTGGAACACAGTCATAGTTTATTTATGTTTGTTGTATGACAAGTATTGTTTACTAAAGAAAATATGACCAGCAAATCCTAAATAGTAACTGAATCTTTTTTTCTTTTTTTTTTTGGGTCCAGTCATGGGGCTTGAACTCTGGGCCTGGGCGCTGTCCCTCAGCTCTTCAGCTCAAGGCTAGCGCTCTACCACTTGAGCCACAGCACCACTTCTGGCTTTTTTCTTTTTGCTTATGTGGTGCTGACGAATCGAACCCAGGGCCTCAGGCATGCAAGGCAAGCGCTCTACCACTGAGCCACCTTCCCAGCCCCTGTAACTGAATCTTTACAGAAAAATGTGTCCATCCTTATTAGTGACATCCATCTTTTACATTCTCTGAGCATTGTGCCAGCTAGATACATTGAGGTCTTCACTGACCCCCAACAAACATCAGAGGTTCATAAACTAGTCTCTTTCTTTCTTAGGATTGATCTCATTGGTATGAGATTCCATATCACTAAGATCTTACCTCAGTAGGAAAGTGAGCAAGCTCAGGAAGTTCTCCTTTTATAGAGTCTGTGGTCTATAATGTGTCCGGCGCAGTACTGAAAGCCAGGGACACAAGAGTAAGACAGACACTTTTTCAGGAATCTCCAGCCTCAGGACAGTTGGCCGCTGCTTACCTTAAAGAAAAACTGACTCCCTCATCACAGCAGTGGATCTGGGCTACGTCTTGGACTCTAATCAGATATCTGTTTACTTCTGACAAAACCTATAAAATTGAAGAAAAAAATGAAATTAGGTAATAGAAGTTTAATAAATGCTACTGCTGAGACAGTTTATACACTAGAGTATGCAAATATTGACTAGCACTTTGGTTATTTCAAAGATATTTTAACTTTTTTTTTTTTTTTGGTCAGTCGTGGGGCTAGAACTCTGGGCCTGGGCGCTGTCCCTGAGCTCTTCAGCTCAAGGCAAGCGCTCTACCACTTGAGCCACAGTGCCACTGGCGGTTTTCTGGAGGTTAACTGGAGATAAGAAGAGATAAGAAGCGCACAGACTTTCCTGCCCCAGCTGGCTTTGAAGGGTGATCCTCAGATCTCAGCCTCCTAAGTAGTTAGATTACAGGCATGAGCCACCAGCACCTGGCTTGAAAGTGTGTTTTATAAATAGTGAAAATAGTGGGTGCCTGTGGCTCATGCCTGTAATCCTAGCTACTCAGGAAGCTGAGATTTGAGTTTCACAGTTCAAAGCCAGCCAAGGCTGGAGAGTCTGTGAGACTCTTTTCTCCAGAAGTGGCGCTGTGGCGCCAGTGGTAGAGTGCTCACCTTGAGCTGAAGAGCCCAGGGACAGCGCCCAGGCCCAGAGTTTAAGCCCCACAACTGGCCCCCACCCCCCAAAAAATCACTTTCTTTAGATAGACCATAGCATTGACCATGAAGGGCTTTTTTGAGGATGTTCTAAATTTTCAACTTCTGCAATTAATATTCTGTTTGTAAGTGCTCTCCTACCGTCGAGAACCTAAGTGAACAGGGATCAAAAGGGAGCGATCCAGGGCTGGGAAGGTGGCTCAGTGGTAGAGCGCTTGCCTTGCATGCTCGAGGCCCTGGGTTGGATTCCTTAGCACCACATAAGCAAAAAAAGAAAAAAGCCGGAAGTGGCGCTCTGGCTCAAGTGGTAGAGCGCTAGCCTTGAGCTGAAGAGCTGAGGGACAGCGCCCAGGCCCAGAGTTCAGGCCCCACGACCGGACCCAAAAAAAAAAAAAAGGGAGTGATCCAGAGAAAGGAGCAAGTGACTTCTTAGTGCGGGTTAAGGGTCAGGCCCTTGTACTGATTTTACATGGAGATGATTTCTTGATGTAGAAATGAAGCTTTGCAAAATTCCAAGAGTCAGAACTCCAACTGCTCTTTCCCCACCAGACTGTACAGAAACTCCATCTTGCTTCCTCAGTTGACAAATAAAAATAATTATGTTTAATAAATGGCTATTTTAGTTCAACACCATTCACATATTGAGCTCCTACTGAATGCCAGGTATTAGAAGACAGGTAGGTCATAGTTCACACATGATAGAGCTCCCAATCTTGGGTCCCATGTCACATAGTAAATGTTCAAACACCAAGGAAGGGACAGCTCACAGCTAGAGATACTGGGCATCTCAACCCCATGCTTGTAGGCACTACTAAACCAGGATCTTGTGCATTCAGGTACTCTTCTGCAAATGTGGACCACAAACTGAAACCATGATCCTCCAACTCTGCCTCTTAGAGCTGGGATCACAGATATGTACCACCATATCCAGTGTGAGTTTGTTTGTTTTTTATCTCACCTACTTTAGTCCAGGCTGGCTTCGAACTTTCAATCCTCCTACATTCAATTCTTTGTTGTTGTTGTTGTTGATCATGAGGCCTGAACTCTGGGCCTGGGCACTGTCCCTCAGCTCTTCAGCTCAAAGCTAGCTACCATTTGAGCCTTAGCACCACTTCTGGCTTTTTCTGCTCATGTGGTGCTGAGGAATCGAACCCAGGGCCTCATGCATGCAAGGCAAGCCCTCTACCACTGAGCCACATTCCCAGCCCTACATTCAATTCTTAAGTAGCCGGGATTACAGATGTGAGCCACTATATCCAGTTTTTCAAGGGTGAGTAGTATTTTTCCAGCTAAGTAGGAAAGGAAGACAATTTCAGAGAAGGAAATTTATTGCAAATGCATATAGAGTTAGGTACCAGTTGCTCACACCTGTAATCCTAGGTATTCAGGAGGCTGAGATCTGAGGACCATGGTTCTAAGCCAGACTAAGCAGAAAAGTCCACAAGACTCTTACCTCCAATTAATCAGTAGAAAGTTGGAAGTAGAGCTGAGGCTCAAGTGGAAGAGTACCAACATTGAGTGAAAAAGTTAAGGAGTGTGCCCAGGCCCTGAGTTCAAGTCCCACTACCTGCACCAAAAATCATATAAAACAGGACATGAAAACTGGGCACCACTGGCTCACACCTGTAATCCTAGCTACTCAGGAGGCTGAGATCTGAGGATTGTGATTCAAAGCCAGCTCAAGCAAGGAAAATTTGTGAGACTCTAATCACCAATTAACCCACAGAAAACTGGAAGTGACACTGTGGCTCAAGTAGTAGTGCACTTGCCTTGAGCTGAAGAGCACAGGGACAGTGCCCAGGCCCAGAGTTCAAGCCCCAGGACTGACAAACACAAACAAACAAACACATGAGTCTATGTTATTAGAGAATGGAGAGCAGGTCTGTATGGCAAGATCTTTGGATGGTCAGAGAAGCTGTCAGGCAGAGAACAGGGGACTATTCTAGAGGCAACATCTGGTATTTTAGGGACTTTCTGTGTGTTGAATCTTGCACCAGGAACATGTGCAGGGAGATAGGAACCAAGTGGGACTCGGAGCTGCTTGCCCCAGAGGGGTCAGATCAGCATCACAGGACCTCCAAGCAAGGAGCCCAGACTACAGAGAAGCCGTGGACACATCAACACCACACGTGCCTTCAAGGGCACCCCTTGCAGGCAAGGGCAATGTGTCTCTTTTGCCAATAACCTGAGGTGACGCAACACGACGCACAGATCATCAGAATACATACCGGGCATCCCCTGACAATTTTCTGTATATCTGACAGCTGTTCTTTTCTTTTAATGTTTTCTTTCATCTAGGAAACAAAAGCAAATTAAAATTATGGCATTTTTTTATTCACAGAATAGGTGAAGGTATCTTATGGGACTTGGTATGGGACTTGATACTTCTATAGAAAACTCTCAATTATCTGTACCCCACGGGTTGCTTTAAAAAGAAAAAAGACAAAACAAAAAGGCACCTTGCAAGCATGAACAGTTTCTCTTCTACCCAGATCCTTATGGCGTGCACGATGCCATGGTGGCAGTTCAGAATGAGAATGCGAGGGACTGTGACTGCTGTGCTTGGAAAGGCAGGAAAGCTGTGGTTGCATTTGAAAGTGCTTTCAGAATCAAAGGATTTTACTTTTTGTTTCTGTCGTTTAGTTAGCTGCAAAAACCATCCAATCCTGAACATGTTTGCATGAATAAAGGCCTTCTTGCAATTGGACATTGAGCAGAAAACATTGTCCAGCTTAGAAGAGATGCCATTAGTGTTCAAACATTACCCCCACGATTGCTGTGGCGTGCAGAGGATGAAAGATGGAAGTGAAGAGCAAGAGGAGATCGAGCACCTCGGGCTGGCACAAAAGCATCAGAACATTTCTGAAGGGCCTGGGCGCTGCGGACAGCCCACCTGATCTATGAAACCTTGATAGGTTTTGATTTGGTTAATTGCAGTGGTCAGGTCCTCCCGGTCAACGTGTCCAGCCGGCGTATGGAGCCGAAGAGCGTAGAGAAGACTAGTATATTCCTCAAATCTCCGGGATGGGCGCAGAAGCAGCTCTGGCAAGCTGGCAGGGGCAGAGAGAGGGGGCCCATCTCTATCTGAAGGTCAGAAGTATCTGTCCCTGGGGGCCAATGTTCTTGCCCCCTCGGGAGCTCACCTCAGCATTTTGGTAACGATGCTCTTCTCTCGTCTCTTCAGGAACGCTCGGAAGGCTGGGAGCATGTCTCTGCACTTGAAGATGAGAATTACATTGTCAAAACTTTGCTCTAGGTGGGTGCCCATGGCCTGGAATCCAAGCTACTTAGGAGATGGAGTTCAGAGGACTGTGCTCTGAGGTCAGCCTGAAGTGAAAGTGCCAAGAGCCTCCATCTCCAATTAACCAGCAAAAAGGCAGATTGGCAGTGTGGTAGAGCACCTGCAGTAAGAAAGCTGAATATCTTTTTTTCTGGGGGGGGTCCAGTCGTGGG
>NW_012267313.1:10371081-10383455 GCF_000151885.1 Dipodomys ordii | reverse complement strand
TCGAACCCAGGGCCTCGAGCATGCAAGGCAAGCGCTCTACTACTGAGCCACCTTCCCAGCCCTCTAGCCACTGAATTTAACCTTTAGAGACCAATACCATCAGGTCATTCTGGATTAGAACTAGAATAAATTAACTATCTGACATTGTCAAGCTTAACTTCTCTGAGTCTCAGCTTTCTCCTCTCTAAGACCTATATCTTGCCTAACTCATGGTGAGGAAACTTTATCAATAAGGCGCCCATGTCAGTAAGAGTCATTTCACTTGACTGTCAATATTCACCTTTTAGTTTTTGGTCAGTTGGGGCTTGAACTCTGGGCCTGGGCACTGTCCCTCAGCTCTTCAGCTCAAGGTTAGTGCTCTACCACTTGAGCCATGGTGCCACTTCAGGTTTTCTGGTGGTTAACTGGAGATAAGAATCTCACAGACTTTCCTGCTCAGGCTGGCTCTGAACCATGATCCTCAGATCTCAGCCTCCTGAGTAGCTAAGATGATAGGTGTGAGCTCCAGTGCCCAGCCAATATTCACCTGTAATACTGCTGTTATTCATGTTCTCTGTGGTGAGCCTGAGACAGCTCCACTGTTCTTACTATATGTTATAAATGTACTCATTCATTACCACTAGGCTACCCATGAGTCTCCTCTTTCTACTTCTGTTAGTGCATGTCTAAAAGATGTCAGGAACACTAATTTCCACAAATAGTCACTCACTGTAATCATATTAATAGCGAATGTGCCAAATGCTTACGTATGCACACTATGCTATTGAAATAAGCATCATTTTAAATCATAGATATAAACATGTTGCCACCCAGTTGTTTCTGATTAATGTGTCTCTTTGCCCCAGTCCTCGTCCTCAAGGTCAGTTCAGTTCTATGAAATCACCTTATTCGTGCAACTTGTGCAAAATCAAGTTGTCCATAGAGAGGAGCGTGTCAACAGTGTGTTTGAGGATTAAAATCAACAACCAAGTAGGTGTTCTGGGCATTGCTTTGTGATGCATGAGCTGAACCCTGGGTGAGGGTCCCTTTCCCCCAAGAGTTCCCCGGACACAAGAAGAGACCTGGAAGCAAAGAGCAGAAAAGCCACCCTGCCGGTTACCTATAGCTGTCTGGTGGACTTGCACTCAGCACAAGCTCAGGAGAGCTAATAAAATGCCAGGGCTCACTCCACCACCTACCTTCTCAATGGTCTTGAGGACAACAGAGTAGTTGTTGAAGAAATTGGTGTATGGGGTCCACTGGCTCCCAAACCTGGTGAAGATGTCCCCCACACAGTGAGCTGGACCCCAGTCTTGGAGTCTGTCTCTCAGGTTATCTAGAAACTGCCTGCAACACAAGGAGAGCAGTCTGACCTGTGACGATCCACACACGTATGCAATCTAAGCTGCTGTCACGAATGCAGTCTTTTTCCCCCTACTCCTTTATGCGAGGACTTGATTTTAATCAGCTTCTTGTTTTCTTAACACAGAGCAGCGCAGATCTGATAGGACAAGATTGCTGGGCCGTGAGGAGGAGATGGAGAAGCCCACCTTCCCCTCACTCCTCATGTAGGACCCAGACTACAGCCAGCCCGCCGGGCCCTCCCACAGACAGGCAGATGGGACAGACCTATCTCATCCTTCTCAGAGGAGAAGGACAGCTACAACAACTTCCACACTCAATGTCATCATCTGAACTGGGCCGGTGTCCCCGTGGACCAAGGGACCCTTCCAGCCATCAAAGGCCTTGAAAACCGGCAATAGGCTTTGCCAACCTCTTCCCTGCGTGAGGAACCGGCCCTAAAATGCCTAGCGAGTCCTTATCAGAGACACACATGCTCCGTTTACCTCCCTTTACTATGGGTAGAAACAACCATGTTGAGCTCATGTCGCACACACAACCACATGCTGTTCTTCAACTGAAGCCAGCCGTGGGCTCTAAACAGAGAAAGGCTAGTTGATTCCATTAGATCTTCTGTCCCTTCCCATTACTCGCTAAAGCATCGCTGGTTAAAAAACCATTCTGAGACCAGGTACATTGGTGTATGCCTATAATCCCACTTTCATGGGGTGCAGCAGTGGGAAGATCATAATCTGAGGTACTCTGGAGACACACACACACACACACACACACACTGTTTGAAAAATAACTAAAACAATAAGGGTTGAGAGTATGACTTAAGTAGCAGAGTGCCTTCCAACCACTTGCGAGCCCCTGACTTCAAAGCCCAGCTCTACAGAATCAGGTCACTTGATGATGGGGCAGGGAGAAGGAATGATGGAAGGAATGATGTAGATCCAGATGCACTGCTTAGAAACTGACATGCTAAATTGAGAGCCCTTTGTACAACTACTTAAAGACAGTTAAAAAAAAACGGTGGGGGGCTGGGAAAGTGGCTCAGTGGTAGAGCGCTTGCCTTGAATGCATGAGGTCCTGGGTTTGATTCCTTAGCACCACATAAGCAAAAAGAAAAAAAGCCGGAAGTGGCACTGTGGCTCAAGTGGTAGAGCGCTAGCCTTGAGCTGAAGAGCTGAGGGACAGCACCCAGGCTCAGAGTTCAGGCCCCACAATCGGACCAAAACACAACAACAACAACAACAACAAAAACGGTGGAATTAAAATTCCTTCTTAAAACTACTTAAAATTAAAAACTTCAGACAGCTCTCCTTTTTCCTTTGCATGAATGGCCCACAGACTATAGAAGACCCAGACACTGAACTCCAACTCCGGGCACGTGGCTGCAGTCTGGAGAGGAGGTGACCCCGGGAATCACTGCAGCTAAGTGGCTTGCTGAGGAGTCGCTCTGCGACATGGGTCCCCAAAAGAATAAGCCATTGTCTGAGACTCCCTCCGCTTTGGAGGTGAAGTGTAGGTTCTTCCCACTACCTGTAGAATATACATACATACGTGTGTGTGTGTGTGTGTGTGTGTGTGTGTGTGTGTGTATCTGGGAATATGGCTTAGTGGTAGAGTGCTTGTCTAGCATGTGTGAAGCCCTGGGTTCAATTCCTCAGTGCCACATAAACAGAAAACACCAAAAGTGGCACTGTGGTAGACTGCTAGCCTTGAGCACAGAGAGGCTCAGGGACAGTGCCCAGGCCCTGAATTCAAGCCCCAGGACTGGCTAAATAAATAAATACAGATTCAGACTCAGGTTTTACCTGTGGAGACTTAAAATCTGCAGGATATCAGCGAAAATAATCTGGACATTTGCAGCACTCAGGATGGCTCTGTTGGAGCCCAGCGATGCTCTCAGTGGCCTCACATAAACATCTCTCACGATTTCCAGCGTTTGCACGTACCGCCTCTCACTCTGCAAGAGTTCCAGGACAACTCTAGCTCGCATGTCCACCGAAGCCCTCTGAAGCTTCCTCTCCTGCAGAGAAGCATGGAGAACCAGCTCACAGGAAAGCACCAAGACCTAGCCCTCCGCAGGGCCAACAAAAATCCACCCAGGTCATGACTGACAAGGATGGTCCTGGTGGAGGCGATGAGGGGGAATGGAACTCAGGGACACCTCGTGGAGCGCAAGTCTCATCCTGGGTAGATGGGGTCCCGGCTGCAGGCCGAAGCTACAGGAAGATGTCCCCTGAGCCCCTACTGACACAGCCAGGACACACTCCCCCAGTGACCACAGCAGTTTTCTCCATATTTTTGCATTCTTTTCACCGTCGGAAACAGATAAAATAAACAGGTATGGAAAGTCATTGGTGGATTTGCACAAGATCTTTTCTGTCTCCTAAATGACCACTGGTGAAGGTATGATCACCGGCAAATGCAGATGGGATGGTGAAAGGGGGAGCTCGTGGGAGGGGGAGGGGAATGAGCTCCTCCAGAAAAGCTGGAGCTCTCTGCTTCATATGCCAGAAACCGCTGTGCTCTCGCCGTTTGACCAAAACACACTGAGATCCTCACTGGGAAATGTCTACTGAGCAATGTGGGTTTGTGTGTGTGTCTGTGTGTGTCTGTGTGTCTGTGTGTGTCTGTGTCTGTGTTCTCATTGTAAAAGTAAAGACAACCTTATTTTTCTTTCTTCTACATCATTTCTTTCTTCTGCATAGCTCTCATGTAGGGCAATCGGTCTATAAATCAGGAAGAAAAAAAATCACTCCACAAACTAAAGTCCTAGCCAGGATGTACTGGCACATGCCTAGAATCCCAGCACCATGAAGCAGAGGCTTAAATAAACTTGTTTAAAGTGAAAGCAACTATAAAAACACAAAACTTAATCTATGTAATCTTCGCTGCAATGAGTCAGTTATGAAAAATTCTCAGCGAAAACAAAGGACTAACCAGGATGAAAGCAAAGCTTCAGGATCATTAGTAAAACAAACAGATTTCACATTATGTAATGAATGGCTCACCAGTTTAGCCAGCACTTTGACATTTAGATTGCTTTTGCTGAGACTTGATTTGGGATCCTCAGAACTGTCTTCTGTGATGGTTTTTTCCTGAAAGTCAAATAGAACTCAACTACTCGGAGGTGAACTTGGGCCGGGGGTGAGTGGATGGGAGGTGTGGGGGAGTGGGCAGGATGCCCGGTGTCTCTGAAACCCCATACAAGCCCCTTCCGTGCTTAGGCATCCACATCATCCACATTCAGGTCTTGGCGTTCTCCCCATCCCCCACACACCTCCCCCACCTCCCAAACACACACCTGCTCACTGGGGCTTTGGCCACCTTGACTTCACAGCAGCTCGGTTTTTAAATGGAAATGGTTCTTTGGGAATAGGAAGTTGATTCGCCATTATAACTTTATTTGATGCTAAAGACAGTAACTTGTCTCCTTTATATTATGCATAGCTGCAATGGTGAAGATTTTCAGAGCCCATTTTAAAATCATGATGGTACCCCTGATTCTGTTTTTAAGAGATGAACTCAGAGGCAATAACAGGGCAACACATTCTGCAGATCTATAAGAAAATGGTGGTATGGGAGGGTGGGCCTTTGCCTGAGCCGCTCACAGGCCTGGGCTTTTGTCACATAGCAGATTTTCCCTAGGATGAAGCAACAATCATTCCACACTTGGCTGTTTTCCCAGAAGATATTATGTTGCCTGGACCAGGGGCGAGAAATAACTGTGCAAGCATCTCGTAACGCTCAGGAATGACTGGAACCATGGCTGTGACCCATCACCATGGTTTCAGAGAATTGGTGTAAACACAACACATTGCCCCCCACACACATACACACAAGCAAACCAGGAGTGATTACTGCTGACAGCAAGAAAATAGGGACTGATAATGGTGATGACTAAGGTCCATGGTGATGGAGATAGATAAACAGGTAAGTGGTGATTGTGGGGATGAGGAGTGTAGAAAAGGCTGCGTGTGCTAGTGCACACTTGTAATCCCAACACTCAGAAAGTCAAGAAAGGAAGGATGTGAATCTAATGTCCTCCTGGGCTAAACATCAATATACTGTTTCAAAACAATGAGAGAGTGAGCAAAGCAGAGGGTGGGGAGGGGGGGTTGAGCAGAGGGCGGGGAGGGGGGTTGAGCAGAGGGCGGGAGGGGGGGTTGGCGAAAGATGGAACAATGCAGGTTAGCTTGACAGAGGGGGTGGCCCAGCGGCCCTCCCGGTCCACCCTTGGCCTGCTCCATGCTGTCCTCCAGTGAAGCACTAACAAGAACTCCCAGAAAATCAGGCTTGACAGAGCAATGATTTGCTACTGGGGGACTCACCAGTCTATCCTAATTCTGAGTTGGGGAACAGGGGTAGCAATGAGGGCTGTGCTAAGCCTTCAGACGTGAGAGGTGGGTATCTTTTCTCTGAGCATGAACTGATTCTAGCGTGAGGTGTTCGTCTAGACAGCAACCAGAGGAAATGACTGTACACTCTGCTTTTTGAATGTAGGCATTCTGACTCTAGCCGACAGCTGACTCTTCATTTGCCTTCTTGTCTGAAGAACTAGCTTCAAGCCTACGTACTCTTGTTTATAAATTTGAATCTCAACCAAGAAAGAATGGACCATCCTTAGCGTTATGGGCAAAAAAGGTGAGGGTCGCTGGGAGCCGGTGGCTCACACCTGTAATCCTAGATACTCAGAAGGCTGAATCTGAAGATCGAGGTTCAAAGCTAGCCCAAGCAGAAAAGTCCCCGTGTGACTCTTATCTCTAATTAACCACTCAAAAACTGGAAGTAGAGCTGTGGCTCAAAGTGGTAGAGCGCTTGCCTTGAGCAAAAGAGCTCAGGGACAGTGCTCAGGCCCTGAGTTCAACCCCCACGACCAACCAAAAAAAAAAGAGCGGGATGGGAGGGACGAATCTCCTGAACTGCAAGTGAATAAAGTTGGGTTTTATTCCCCCCTCAAGTTTCCCAGGACTCAGGTGAATAATTGGCAAAGCAAAAACCCAAATCCAATTCCAACCCCCCATGACAGAACAGTTACCCAAGTGGATACAGTAGGCTTGTGCTTTGAAGCCGCTAAAATCTCACATTATGATGCCTACCATAAAACACCTTTTCAAAGAACAGTCGGTAGAAATGATGACAGAGGAGACATGACCAGTGTCAAGGTTCCCAGGAATAGAGTCACGCAACGACTTTGCCACACAAGGTAGTCCCAGGGAAGCCGCGTCTAAAGGCAGACGCGCCTTTACCTTCACCAGTGAGCCGAAGGTCTCTTCAGGGTCACATTCCATTAGAGTAACATTTCCTTCAGAGTTGCTGCTCTTCTTACCACATTTCTTCAGCAGAAAATGTGATAAAAATTCCAAAGGTTTGTCCTGAAAAGTTATACCCCACCCCCCCAAAAAAGTAATCCTCTTTTAAAAAGACATTTGGAATGCAGGTCTTCAAAAAGCACAGTATAAAGAGAACAGTTTTCAGCTTAGTTCTAATTAAACTGCCTAATTCATTTACACGGAAGCACGCTAGAGTCAGCAAGGGGACTTCCTAGTTAATCCCTTAGTCTGGTCACCATACTTTAGCTTGCTTCTGTTTCTTTTTCCTTTTTGTAGTCTTGTGGAAGAGTCTCAAGAACATGACCCCCGACATACAGGAGGAAAGTAGACCCAAAGGACCGGGTAGCAGAAAGCAGGCCTGGAATCAAAGAGTCAGCAGCAGAACAGCCAGCAAGCCCACCGTGAGCTTCCCTGCTTTGCTCCTCCCTCAGAATACAGGTTTAAGCACATCGAACTTACATCAGGGCTGGGAATGCAACTCAGTGGTAGAGTGCTTGCCTAGCGTGCATGAGGCCCTGGGTTCGATTATATCACTCAATGTCCTTCCTCTACGAAGCAAGGGTAGCCATTCTTTGGGATTTGGGAGAGAGTGCAGGATCTCTCCAGGCCTCAGCGTCATCTCTGACCATCCCTGCTCATTTTACCAGTGAAGCTCAGCAGGGTTTTTCTTGCTGATCGGGTTTCCTAGGCATTGGACACTAAGTCCAGAGACAAACCACAGCTGACTGCAACTGGATTTGGGAAACGGAGCAGGGAGAGGCAATGTGGGCGGAGAATGTTAAATTCTCTCACCAAGGAGGCTTCACCATAGTGGAAGACAAGAACTTGAGAATCTTTCTTTGAAAAACTTAAGGCTTGGTTAGCATTGAGAGAGCAACATCATCCATGTTCCAGTTCCTGTCTCGTTTCTGACTCTCCCCAAGTTCCCCCAAAGATGGAGCCGCAGGCTTTATTGTCTGTAGCCTGACTGTCGCCCTAGGGGTAGGAGAGGTCTGGGACCAAAGGCTCCTGGTTTCCTGAAATGTGACTGACTTTTCCTGGAGAACACCCACAATTGGTGGTGAATAACTGTCTCTTTATGCCTCAGCCCACCTGACCCCAACAAATGGCTGACTTTTTTCTGTTCTTTGTTCTTTCTCTCTTGTCTAGTTAACTTTTCCTTCATCATTTTGGAAGTGGTTCACACATTTTTTTACTTTTTCCTTTCTTATACTAATAATTATTCTCCTTGATAATGCTTGTGTAAATTATCAGGCTAGGGACGTGTTTGTGGAGCAGTCAATGCTGACTGAAATTAAACACAAGGCAAAAAACCCTACAATGTTAGAAACTTTAACACACAGATTTTTCTGCTTGTCTGTTTTATAACTTTTATTTTTTTTGGGTCCGGTCATGGGGCCTGAACTCTGGGCCTGGGCACTGTCCCTCAGCTCTTCAGCTCAAGGCTAGCGCTCTACCACTTGAGCCACAGCGCCACTTCTGGCTTTTTTCTTTTTGTTTATGTGGTGCTGAGGAATCGAACCCAGGGCCTCTGGCATGCAAGGCAAGTGCTCTACCACTGAGCCATCTTCCCAGCCCATGCTTGTCTGTTTTATGTACTTAATACAATCTTGAGCACAGAGTCTCTCTTATGAAGTGGTGTAATTTCGCTACGTGCTTATGCCTCTAAAGAAGTAAAATACTACAGTAAGATAAAATACAAACTAAGAACTGACTAGAGCTGACTAAGAACTGACTAGAGCTGACTAAGAACTGACTAGAACATGCTAGAGCTTCTCTAGTAATGAAACACTTACAGAATCCTCCTTTGACAGCTCCACCAATCCATCTGCCAGAGCTTGTGCAGTTTCTTGGATATTCAAAATATGGGCCAAATTCATAGTGTCAAACAGAAATTTCCCTGTAAATATAAGGTCACATGACCCATAATTAATTTATGGAAGAAATATGATTTAAAAAATGAAAGCAACTTGATCATCACAGCTACTCATATTTATCTCAATAAATATGAGTAAACGTATTAGACAATAAAGAGTTCTGTATGGTAAAATATAAAATGGCAACAACGAGTTAAATGTGTAAAAAAAAATGTGTAGCATTCAATAGTACCCACCAGGAAAAATACACTGAATAAAATCTATAAATGGAGCTGGGCGCCGGTGGCTCACATCTGTAATCCTAGCTACTCATGGTTCAAAGCCAGCCTGAGCAGGAAAGTCCATTAGACTCTTATCTCCTATAAACCACTAGAAAACTGGAAGTGGTACTGTGGCTCAAGTGGTAGAGCGCTCGCCTTGAGCTGAAGAGTGCAAGGACAGCGCCCAAGCTGAGTTCAAGCCCCATGACTGACAAAAAGAAAACCTATAAATGGAACAAAGTGAGCACATGAAATGAAACCTCCTAAGTTCAAATGTTACATTCACAACCCCTCCAAAACTCCTACATACTGTCTTAATCTTAGTGCTCAAAGTAGAAGTATTTTATGTCCGCAGGAATAGTATACAAATAGACATCTTTTGATTTTTTTTTTGGCCAGTATAGGGGCTTGAACTCAGGACCTGGGCACTGTCCTTGAGCTTCTTTTGCTCAAGGCTAGCACTCTACCACTTGAGCCACAGTGCTACTTCCAGCTTTTTCTGTTTATGAGGTACTGAGGAATAGAACCCAAGGCTTCATGTGTGCTGGGCAAGCATTCTACCACTAAGCCACATTCCCAGACCCCTTGATTTTCTTTTTTTTTGGGGGGGGTCTGGTCGTGGGGCCTGAACTCTGGACCTGGGCGCTGTCCCTCAGCTCTTCAGCTCAAGGCTAGCACGCTACCACTTGAGCCATAGCACCACTTCCGGCTTTTTTTTCTACTTATGTGGTGCTGAGGAATCGAACCCAGGGCCTCAGGCATGCAAGGGAAGCACCCTACCACTGAGCCACCTTCCCAGCTCTCCCCTTGATTTTCTTAACATTTCAAAGAGCATACTGTAATTTGAAAACAAGATGTTGGTTTTTTTTCCCACTGATTCTTCAGTGACTATATATATCATCAAACATCTACATTTCTCTAGCCCTAAATAGCTGTGAAATAACCCTGAGAGAAATTCCCTGGTTTATGGCTTAATAATTATTTTAAAATATTGGTTGGACATCTACAAAATATGGTAGAATAGGTAGAACAAAGAAATAAAAAGAAGCTAGCCTAGTGGCTGACACCTATAACCCAACTTCTTTGGAAGCAGAAACTGGAAAGATTTTGGTTCAAGGCCGGCCTGGGCAAAAAGTTAGCAAAATTCCTTCTCAATAAACAAGCTAGAGCTGTGTGCCAGTGATTCACACCTATAATCCCAGCTACTCAGGAGGCTGAGATGTGAGAATCACAGTTCAAAGCCAGTCTGGGCAGGAAAGCTGATGAGACTTATCTCCAATGAACCCCCAGAAAACCAGAAGTGGTGCTGATGCTCCAAGTGGTGGAGCACTAGCCTTGAATGAAAAAGCTCAGGGATAGTTTCCAAGCATGGTTACTACGTGCCTGTGGTACCAGGTACCACAATTCTAGACTAGCCCCAGGCAAAAGTTCAAGACCCTGTCTGAAAAATAATCAAAGCAAAAAAAATTTTGGTGTTGTGGCTCAAGTAGTAGAACATGTGCCTAGCAAGTACAAAGCTCTGAGTTCAAATGCTACTACTCTCTTCATTTCCTCCAGAGAAAGAAAGAAGTAGGAAGAAAGGAAAAAAAGAAAGGGCTAGTAAATGCAAGGTCATGAGTTCAAACATCATCAAAAAAAGAAAGAAAAGAAAAGGTAAAGATTAGGAAAGAGGAGGAGAATGATAAAGGGGTAACATTGATCAAGATGCACTGTACTCAGAACCGCTTGTTGAATTGGAACCTCTTTGTACAATTACTTAAAATTTTAAAAAATACAAATAAGAGAAAAGAAGGAACAGAAAAAGGAGGAAAAGAAAAGAAAGAAAAATACATGGAAGATCATGGTTTGAGGCCACTCTTAACCAAAGAAGTTCACAAGCCTCCATTTCAACCAGTAGCTGGTGTGGTGTCATGTAGCTGGCATCCCATGATTCAGGGAAGCATAAACAGGAGGACTGCAGTTCAGGCCAGCCTGGACATAAGCCATATGCCATTGTAAACCACCAGTGGCCCATGCCTGCAATCCTAGCTACTCAGGAGGCTGAGATTCAAGGGTCATGGTTGGAAGTTAGACTGGACAAGAAAGTCCATGAAAGTCTTACCTCCAATAAGCTACTCAGAAAAGGCCAGAAGTGGAGCTGTGGCTCAAGTGGTAGAGCACTAGCCTAGAACAAAAGAAGCTCAGTGATAGGCTCAGGCTCAAGGACTGGCAGAAGAAGAAGAAAGAAGAAGAAAAAAGAAGAAGAAGAAGAAAGAAGAAGAGGAAGAGGAGGAAGAGGAGGAGGAGGAGAAGGAGGAGAAGGAGGAAAGAAGTTGCAGCAGCAGCAGCAGTTACCAAGAAACTCCAGGTACCTAAAGAAGAGTGCAAAATCAACCTGAATATTCTTTATATTATTATTTGTTATATTATTCTTTATTTTTATACTTTATTTTCATTTAGTATTCTTTATATCATTTTATTGATAACTTTTTTTTTTTTTTGGTCATGGGGCCTGAACTCTGGGCCTGGGCACTGTCCCTGAGCTCTTCAGCTCAAAGCAAGTACTCTACCACTTGAGCCATAGTACCACTTCTGGTTTTCTGGTGGTTAAGTGTCATGGACTTTTCTGCCCAGGCTGGCATTGAACCTCGATCTTCAGATCTCAGCTTCCTGAGTATCAGCTAGGATTACAGGTGTGAACTACTAGCGCCCACCTTTTGAATCGTGATCTTCAGATCTCAGCCTCCTGAGAAGCTAGGATTACAGGCATGCATTATTTGTACGCAACTAGCTTCAGGATTTTGAACACAAATTTGTTCTTGGTATTTGTTGCATTTTAAAGAAAATAGAAAAACTAAGGAGACAAAATTTCCTAAAGTTCTGTAAATTACATTTTATTTGCATACTCCTAATCTTGCATACGCCAACCTGCAGAAGTGCCCAGAGTCCTTACCTACCATCCTGCCGCTGATATTCTTCTGCAGGTCCTTGAAGAGAGGATTTAACTCTTTTCTCACTGATTTCAAGGTGTCTTCCAGGGAGTCTGAGAGGTTGGACCATGTCTGAAGCTTGGATTCATTGAAGTAGATGGTAGGAGGAAGTTGGAGCCACTCCAGTCCCAGCCAGTCACTGAAAACTGACAGTGATTACTTAAGACTTGAGCTTAGCTGGGAAAATTCGATTTCTTGTTTAAAGTATGACAGACTCAATGGTCTTTAGGCCAGGTGGATTTTATTTTCTCCTTTGAAGAATAAGACAAGCAGGCCCTGGTGGCTTATGCTTGTGAGTCTTGTGACTCCAGAAGGCTGAGATCTAAGGATCACAGATCAAAGCCAGCCTGGGCAGAAAGGTCCATGAGACTCTTATCTCCAATTAACCAGCAAAAAGTGAAACTGTGGGCCACAAAGCAAAGCAGAAATATTGAAGTTATACCTTGCATCCTCTCTG
The DNA here is from genome assembly GCF_000151885.1 of Dipodomys ordii. Lineage (NCBI taxonomy): Eukaryota > Metazoa > Chordata > Mammalia > Rodentia > Heteromyidae > Dipodomys > Dipodomys ordii. Next base: position 10,371,227 of record NW_012267313.1, on the reverse strand, counting down.
ACCACAAGGGAATAAAATTAGAACTCAACACCAAAAGCCACCAAAGAAAGTCCGGTATCACATGGAGGCTGAACAACACACTGCTGAATCATGAGTGGGTCATGGAAGAGATTAGAAAGGAAATTCAAATGTTCATGCTATTCAAC
>NW_012267313.1:10347918-10367351 GCF_000151885.1 Dipodomys ordii | reverse complement strand
TTTTGCTTATGTGGTGCTGAGGAATCGAACCCAGGGCCTCATGCATGCAAGGCAAGCGCTCTACCACTGAGCCACCTTCCCAGCCCCAATGAATAATTTCTTATGCCTGCCTTTTCTTTGATAGACAAGGCTGACATATTCTATTTGAAATAAAAAAATTAAATAACTGCTGTCTTGTGCTTTGGGAATCACAGTGGTCTTCTTAGTAAGAATATAGTATATTCTCTTTTCATTCTAAAGATGAAAATCCAACTTCTCATTTCCCATTTCCTCACTATGCCATCCAAAGTCTACCCTACGGTTGCCAACCTTGTGTTTTTCTGAAACTAGGTCAAACTGCTGTCTTTCTCTGCAAATATTTCTACCCAGCTGTGGTACATAGCTAAGAGATTTTCTGTTCTTGAAAAGCAATTACTGCATGAAGTGACAAGTTCCTTTTTTCTTTTCTGTCTTGAATGGATAGAAAGACATGTTTGCTTTATTTTCCTGCTCTTGCTTAGCATTCTCTGCTTGGGCCACACTTCCATTTCTGACTTTTATTTTCTGGATAGTTGGAGATAAGAGTCTCTGGATTTGTTTCCTTTGGATTTGTTTCCTTGGGCTGGCTTCAAGCTGGGTTCCTCAGGTCTCAGCTTCCTGAGTAGCTAGGATTACAGGTACTGTCACTTGGCCTCCCTGTTTTATTAAAGAGCCCCATGTGCGAGCATTTGGCAATTATCTAAACCAAAATAAACAAGTGATTTCAGCTTCAAAACAGCTTCAAGTCATTGTGCTTTTTGTCATTCCTACATGGAATCCTTCCCATGATTTTCACAATCATGCCAGCTTTCCCCAGTCCTGGAAGGTAGCAAACCAAAGCTTTTGTTTCCTCCTCCTCCTCCTCCTCCTCCTCCTCTTCTTCTTTATCTTCATCTTCTTTCTTTTTCTTCCAGCTTGGGGCTTGAACTCAGGGCCTGGACACTGTCCTTGAGCTTTGTTGCTCAAAACTAGCTTTCTACCACTTGAGCCACAACTCCATTTATGGATTTTGATGGTTAATTGGAGATGAGAGTCTCACAGACCTTCCTGCTTAGACTGGCTTTGAACAACAATCCTCACATTTTAGCCTCCTGAATCGCTAGGATTACAGATTGGAGCCACTGGCGCCCAGCAAGAACCGGTGCTTTACATTGTTTCTACATTTGTCTAGGTCTCATTTGGTAAGAGGCAAAGGAATGTTGGAGAGGGAAATGATAGGGTCACTACAGCAAAGCTATGTGGCTCTCCCATGACCAGCCAATGGCATGCTTCCCAATATTTGCAGGCTTAACATCTCAAAGTAAGCTTGTTTTCAATTATTTCTTCTCTTCAATTTCCCTTTCAGAGAAGGAGTAGGATCTAAGCAAGCGTCTCCTCATCTCTTTCTTGCTGCAATCCATGTCCCCAGATAAAGTCATTTTGATTTTATATTACCAGGGAAAACCATACTTCATACTTACTATTTCTCTAGATTAACCACTGTATATCTTTGCTTAACTCTTTTTTTTTTTTTTTTTTTTTTGTCGATTGTGGGGCCTGAGCTCTGGGCCTGGGCGCTGTCCCTCAGTTCTTCAGCTCAAGGTTAACACTCTACCACTTGAGCCACAGTGCCTCTTCTGGCTTTTTCTGCTTATGGGGTGCTGAGGAATCGAACCCAGGGCCTCATGCATGCAAGGCAAGCACTGAGCCACCTTCCCAGCCCATATCTTTGCTTAACTCTTAAAGATGATGTTTTCAACAAGGTTTTGGTAAATGATGCTTTAGAGGAAAATAAATCATCTTCTACACAAAGCGAGTCAATGATGTGAAGTTGTTGCATTTTTTCTGAGAAGGCAGCGTTATGAGCCGCACTGCCCTTCAGTGATGCTGGGGTTGGCGTGTGTTACTGCACACAAAGGGTAGTGTTGTCCCCCTCTCCCAACCCCAAACACTTACTGTGTTGGTAAGAGCCAGTCACAATCCCAGTGGGAGCAGTAAAGAATGTGCCAGTTAGTTGAGACAGCTGAGAAAGAACTTCTATGCCTTCCTCTATGCAGAGAAAAATACTTGCATTAGTTTACAATAGGTCTCTCTAGGTTCAGTTAAATATTACTTACAAACAATAACGTCCTGGCACAAAAAAAAAAGCCAGTAGCAGTTTTTACCTTCCATTCAATTCCTCTATCAGCATTGAAAACACAGCTAAAAAGCTGGGCCCTGGTGGCTCACACCTGTAATCTTAGCTACTTGGGAGGCTGAGATCTAAGGATTGAGGTTCAAAGCCAGCATAGGCAGGAAAGTCCATGAGACAATTATCTCCAATTAAGCCCCAGAAAACCAGAAATGGCACTGTGGCTCAAAGTGGTAGAGTGCTAGCCTTGAACAAAAAATCTCAGGAACAATGCTCAGGCCCTGAGTTCAAGCCCTACAATCAACAAAAACAAATAAACAAAACCCACTAAATCCAGAAACTGAAGAATTGGATTTAGCAGAACTAAACAATAGGTTGAGAAAAGATAGCATAGAGTTAGAACTAGTGTTTTTGTTTTTCAAATATGGAATATTTATTTAGCCCAAAGACAATTATGCCTACTTTCTTTTCTTTCTTTTCTTTTTTTTTCTTTTCTTTTCTTTTCTTTTTGTTTTTTGTTTTTGTTTTGTCGGTCATGGGGCCTGAACTCTGGGCCTGGGTGCTGTCCCTCAGCTCTTCAACTCAAAGTTAGCACTCTACCACTTGAACTACAGCGCTACTTCTGGCTTTTTCTGCTTATATGGTACTAAGAAATGGAACCCAGGGCCTTATGCATATGAGGCAAACACTCTACCACTGAGCCACCTTCCCAGCCCCAATTATGTCTATTTTCTAAAATAGTTTGACTCAAAGGAGACTTTTCATTGTCAGAAGACAGAGGTAAAATAGTTAAACACAGGATGGCTTCCAATGGCTGAAATTTAGTGTGACATCAGTTTTACCACCTCCTTGATGACACAAACATAGATTGGACTATAAAATTCAATGTGTCTATTGAATTACTTGGGCTGACTAGTGTAGTGAGTAATGTAGTGAGTAATGTATTTCAGTTCTTTGTGGTCACTGAATAAATGCTTTGAACTGCTTGGAACCAGAGGGTAGAGTCGAAAAGCTTTGAATATCTCTCACTGGGTGTCTGGTGTTTTTATTGATGGTGAAATCAAGAGAGTCCATTCGCTGTGGGAAGAATAGTCTTTAAAAGAAAAGATGTTGGAAAAATTAGATATCCATATGTTAAACATTGAATATCATATACATGGGTTCCTGGAAGAATGGATAGTAAGAATCAAGAATCATTCTGATAGGGGCTGGGAAGGTGGCTCAGTGGTAGAGTGCATGCCTTGCAAGCATGAGGCCCTGGGTTCGATTCTCTCAGCACCACATAAGCAGAAAAAAAGAATCATTCTGTTTGCTGTTTTTTTTGGGGGGGGTTGTTTTGATTTTTTTGGCCAGTCTTAGGGCTTGAACTTCTTTTGCTCAAGGCTAGCACTCTACCAGTTGCCACTTCTGGTTTTTTCTGATTATGTGGTACAGAGGAAGAGAACCCAGGGCTTCATACATGCTAGGCAAGCATTCTACCACTAAGCCACCTTCCCAGCACCACTTATGGGAGCTGAGGGACAGTGCCCAGGCCCAGAGTTCAGGCCCACAACCGACCAAAAAAAAACAAAAAACAACAACAAAAAGAATTGTTCTGGTAAAATGACATAAATTGTGAATACAGATTAATTAATTAAAATTAATAATAGATTCCACGGTGAATTTGATTGATGTTTCTGCAGTTTCCTCTCCTGCGTGAAGTCAGCTCTATGCCGCAGCGGCAGCCACAGGCAGCCTTGGTGATCATCATCCATGCTTGCCTTCACTCAGCTCTCCACTGGCTTGTTGCTTTTGATTATTTTATTTTCTTGGTGCCAGTCCTGGGCCTTGAATTCAGGGCCTGAGTGCTGTCCCTGAGCTTCTTTTGCTGGAGGTTCATACTTTATGATTTGAGCCACAGCTCCACTTCTAGATTTTAGTAGTTTATTGGAGAATATGTCTCATAGATGTTTCTGGCCAGGCTGGCTTCAAACTAGTAGTTTATTGGAGAATATGTCTCATAGATGTTTCTGGCCAGGCTGGCTTCAAACTTGTGATCCTCAGATCTCAGCCTCCTGAGTAGCTAGAATGACAGGTATGTGCCACTTGGCTTTTCCATTGATTTTTTTTTCAATTGTGGGGTCTGAACTCTGGGCCTGGGCGCTGTCCCTCAGCTCTTCAGCTCAAGGCTAGCGCTCTACCACTTAAGCCATAGCACCACTTCCAGCTTTTACTGCTTATGTAGTGTTGAGGAATTGAACCCAAGGCCTCATGCATATAAGGCAAGCGCTCTACCACTGAGCCACCTTCCCAGTCCCCTCCACTGATTTTAATGTTATTGAAGTACCAAAATATTCGCAAGTCCTTAAGGCCTATAGGTGACTTTCCATGAGGAATCAGAGGCCCACAAACCCGCCTAACAGACAAGTACTGGCCTCGTGTCACCAAGTTCCTGCTCACCCAGGGTCAAGACACCACGGAATCAGTTTCCTCACACTGCTGCACAGCCAGCTCCCCGACACTATGCAGCCCGGTTTTAATCGTGTTCTTTCATAATACACAGAAATAATGTCAGTGATTCTCACCACTAGTGACTCTGTTCCTGCAGAAATCATTTCCTCTGGGCACTATCCCTCATCCCCCTTTCCCACACAACGTGGCCACGCGAGGTATAAACTGGCAAAGGGAGACCCGGATGCATTTCACACCATCGCCAAACATCACCGTGGAGTGGGCGTGGCCCGCCCCCATCCTGTGCCCGGAGCTGACCAGATGAGCCAAGTGGCACAAAGATGTCCACGTGTCCTCCTTCTTCCTCAGTGGCCACAGAGCTCCCTAATTTCTCCCAGAAGTCTCTCACTTCAGGCTTCAGTAAATTCTTAATAGCAATTTCATAACCTGAGGGGAGGGAAGACAAAAACATCAGAGTCATTTTCAACATTATTATGAACGGAACCATACCAACATCATCCACCCTCCCATAAGATGCCGTGTGCCAGGCTGGGTCGCTAAGGTGAGGAGGACGCCGCGGCCACTGACTCCTCCATCTCTCTGGGTTGTTGGCATGCAGCGTTCTTGGGCATAGAATACAACATTTCCGCCTGCACCATACAGCAGAGGAGTCCCCAGAGATTCACCTTATGAGGTTTAATAATGCTACGTAACAACTAGCACTTTTCTATCTGTTTAACATTTCTCTCTCTCTCTCTCTCCTCTCTTCTCTCTCTCCTTTCTTCTCACTCTCTCTCTCTCTCTTTATCTCTCTCTCTCTCCTCTTCTCTCTCTCTCTCTTTCCTCTCTCTCTCTCTTTCCATGCCAGTCCTGGGCTTAAACTTGGGGCCTGGACACTGTCCTTGAGCTTCTTTTGCTCAAGACTAGCACTCTACCTCTTGAGCCACAGCGCTACTTCCAACTTTTTCTGTTTATATGGTACTGAGGACTCAAACCCAAGGCTTCATGTATGCTAGGCAAGCACTCTACCACTAAGCCATATTCCCAGCCCTTTTATCTCTTTTTATCTAATTAATATTACTTAACAATGGTTGAACTGGGTGCCGGTAGCTTGCACATATAATCCCAGCTACTCAGGAAGTTGAGATCTGAGGACTGAGGTTCAAAGTCAGCCCAAACAGGAAAATCAGTGTGAGAGTTTATCTCCAATTAACCACCAGAAAACTGAATATGGCGCTGTGATTCAAACTGGCAGAGCACTAGCCTTGAGTGAAAAAGCTCAGGAACAGTGCCCAGGCCCTGAGTTCAAGTCCCCATGACCGCCAAAAAAAAAAAAGATGGAGAGTAATTTTCAAGTTGTGTTTTTAATCATAGCTTTAAATTTTTTATCATGAAGATTATTCTACTGCTGGGGTTGGGAAGGTGGCTCAGTGGTAGAGCACTTGCCTTGCATGCATGAGGCACTGGGTTCGATTCCTCAGCACCACATAAGTAGAAAAAGCCAGAAGTGGCGCTGTGACTCAAGTGGTAGAGCACTAGCCTTGAGCTGTAGAGATGAGGGACAGTGTCCAGACTCAGAGTTCAAGCCCATGACAGATTAAAAAAAAAAGAAAATTATTCATAAAGCCAAACACTCCTTACAAAATCAGCACCAAATAAACAAGTCAGTAGTGTTCTTTGCCAATGGCCAGCCTACCTTTGAGTAAGTTGATTCCTCTGCTGTCTCCATCACTAAATATCCCAACACTGTGTGCCTTCTGGCCATGCAGAGCTCTGTCTACAAGACAAAGCAGGCTCTCCAAGGTCATGCCGCTGTGTTCATACACCACAGCAATGACCCCTGCCTTAGTACTGTCCACCACCATCTGCAAAACAAAGCGCCAACTCTGGGAATCATACCCACCATTTGAACATCTTTGTTAATGAAAGAAACTCAGTAGATATAGAATATGCTGTCATTTCTAGAGACATTGAGCTTTCTCCTTATTGGTTTCTCCTTAAATTATTTTATTTTTTACCTAGTCATAAGAGGAGAAAGTTCAGTTAAGTTTTAACTCCATCACCCACAGATAAATAGTGTTAATGGTTTAGATTATTTTCCTCTAGGCATCTCATCTTTGTATACACAATGCACAGAGACATATACAAAACTTAAAAAAATTCTATAATAGGGGGCTGGGAAGGTGGCTCAGTGGTAAAGCGCTTGCCTTGCATGCCAGAGGCCCTGGATTCGATTCCTCAGCACCACATAAGCAAAAAGAAAAAAAAAAGCCGGAAGTGGCGCTGTGGCTCAAGTGGTAGAGCGCTAGCCTTGAGCTGAAGAGCTGAGGCACAGCACCCAGGCCCAGAGTTCAGGCCTCACGACCGGACCCCAAAAAAAAAAAAATTCTATAATAGATTTTCTAAGTTGATTTAAAATCTGTCCATGTAATATTAATATTACATAGTAATGTTAAATATTAATAGTAATGTTAAAATATTAAAATATATAACCTCATCATATAATGAACAAATTTTAATGTAATGGCATCTTCTTTAAATAGATCACAAAATGGAACTACTAACATTCTTTTTTTTTTATTTGTGAACGTACTGTACAGAGGGGTTACAATTACATGGGCAGGATAATACGTACATTTCTTACCAAGCATTGCAGCCTCCTCCTTTGATTACCCTTCACATCCCTTCCCAGCCTCCCCCACTACTAACATTCTTGAGAGCTGGTGGTTACATGATATTATTAAACACTTTGGGAATTCTAAAAAAAAATTGAAACTATGTTTTGTCTGAGCAACGACCTTATAGCCTAGTTCAGTGTTGCACTCACAATCTTCCTTGCCAAAGCCTCAGGAGGTACTGGGATTACAGATGTGCATTACCATACTGCTTCCTCCTTCTCTTCCTCTTCTTCCTCCTCCTCTTCCCTCTTCCTTCTTTTCTTGTTTTGTTTTGTTTTTGCCAGTCCTGGGGCTTGAACTCAGGGCCTGGGCACTGTCCTTGAGCTTCTTTTGATCAAGGTAGCCACAGTGCCACTTCTGGGTTTTTCTATTTATGTGATACTGAGGATTGAACCCAGCACTTCATGCATGGTAGGCAAGGACTCTACCACTAAGCCACATTCCCAGCCCGTCTTTTCCTTTTAGACATGATCCCATAAAATAATTCTCAGTAAGTGTACTTGCACACTAGGTATGTAGTTTATGCCTCTAGTCTTGCAAAATATACTGATTATAGTTTTCTTGATGGCTTCTAATATTTTCAGGAGATGAATTGCTTTCTTTTTTTTTTTTCATTAGTCCTGGGGCTTGAACTCGGCGTCTGGGCTCTGTCCCTGAGCTTCTTTGTGCGCAAGGCTAGCGCTCTACCACTTGAGCCACAGTGTCACTTCTAACTTTTTCTGAGTAGTTTATTGGAGATAAGAGTGCCATGGGCTTTCCTGCCTGGACTGGCTTTGAACTATGATCCTCAGATCTCAGCCTACTGAGTAGCTAGGATTACAGGCGTGAGCCACTGTCACCAGGCTTTGAAATGAATCATTTCCATACACAAAAGACATATCCTCTAATGTAGATGAAAAACCCACTCCAAAAGGGCTAGCCAGTAACACAGTGTGTACCTCATATGCAGGAATCCGAGATGATATTAGTATGACATGCAGCTGAGAAGTATGTGAAGAGTTATCCTCATTTTCACAAACTCCATGCAGTGTTTTCTTCGATAATAGAGGATAGGAATGGCTTCCAGAAACATTGCTTCTGTATGGAGCAAAGGCGTGTCAGTGAAGTTCTCATTTCCTGCTAACTTTCACTTGTAAGCACCCACATCCTCCAGATGTCAGCCATACTGAGCAAGGCCTTGGGGTCTTAGGCTCTCCCTGCAGTTTGGAGAAATGGAGCCACATCTACCCTGTAGGTCTCTCCCCTTCCATATAAAGGGGGTGGGAAGGATCTCCTGGAATTTACTTAGCAAAATTAATGTTATTATATACACTTATAAAGCCAGAATTTCCCTGACTCAGATAATAAAAGAGAATTATATTTGAATGTACAAATATAAATAGGAGCTACGTTTAGATCTGCTTTGATACTGCCTCTGAAGTGACTCCTAAAGTCTCATAAGTTAAAGGCTTAGTCCTCAGCCTGGCAGTATTGGGAGATGGTGGAAGGCAGTTGTACAATTGGGTGTTTAGTGCTCCCATCATGATATACTGCCCCGCCACAGGCCCAAAGCACTGGGCCAAATGGCCATGGACTGAGGCCTCTGAAACCATGCTCCTTCTAAACTGGTCTATCCCAGGTTAGAGCAGGAAAATTAACACAGTTACCATTTGGATGCTCTTATTCCATAAGGATGGCTTCTGGGAAAATATTACCTTTGTTCCAATAACTTCAAACAGAAAACATACTCCCTAAGGTAGTCTGTTTGCAGGACTAAGAAGATATTAAATAGAGGTTGAAATGTCACTTGTTTTTTTCTCTTCAGAAAACGTTTTCAAGAGTGCTATTCTTGAAAATGAACTATTTCTTAGACTTGAAACCACACAATTATACAAGCTCCTTACTGCTAGCCAAACTATTCTAGAATGGAGTCTTGGTGACACCAGTACTCTAGAGCTCCAAAAGGTGGAAGTTTACTCACCGCTTGGGCAAAGCGTCTAAGGATGCCAAAACGAGCTGTTTCTCCAGAGCTTCACAAAGTCCCTCTCGTTCCTGCCTGACCTGGGAGGGCTGTGGCTGGTGGCTGAAGCTCACCAGCCTGGAGCAGCACGCCCCACTCCCCCAAGGGGGACGAGCTTTGAATAACTGCTCTGAAAAACAAACATTAGCTTCTCCCAGCCATGCCAACATAGATAAAAGCATCAGAAATCAAGCTGAGACAATGTTCCATTGACAGTAATTAGAGCCACTTTTATAGTCTTGGTTAGTGTTTTGTCCCTCAAAAACACTGTCCACTAGGGCAGGGAGATGACAGTCATTTAAGGCCAAGAACCAAAGCACAAGCAACTCTTCCATGGGGCCCATTCATGCCTCAGCTGCTTAACCATTTCTGCCCTTCTTGGCTCCAGGTTAATGTCTCATCCGGAGAGCTCAAACCTGCTTATTGCTTACTTTTACACACTGTGCACACTAGAAGGCTTGGTGTGCACCATTCCTTGTCCTCACTTTCTTCTTGTTCTTTTTCAAAAAATGCCATTGCTCCTTCATCGATTCCTCTTGTCATGATTCCCTTCCCACCAATCTCGGGCTGTCTGTTCTGCGCCCATGTCATACCTTTTGCGTGGATTTCGCTTTTGGTAACACTGGGATTTGTACTCAATTTGTACACTTGCCAGGCAAGTACTCTACCACAGGAGCTACCCCTTAGTCCTGTTTAGACTTTCCTCCTTCTGCTTTGGTCTTCCAAACCCAGGAGGAACTGGGACTGATGTCGGTCGCATATATCTCATCTGACACTTTTGTATTTATTATAAATAGCTTAAAATATAACAATAAAGAAAAACAGAAGTAGCCACGAGCAGGTTTTAAAGCAAGCCCCACGTGTCATCTGTCCCATGGTGACATGGGCACCACATGGGAATTGGTGTGGAAATCCATTTGTTTTTACAAAATACTTGGGGAAACGATAAAGTCTTTAAATGTTACTTACTCTTATGTAGTGCAATTTTCTCCCAGATAATTTTCCTTAGGTACTTTTCTCTTCGCCTCTCCTGAAGCTCCTCATCCTCTGTTTTGGGTTCATTTAGTGTTCCATACACAGCAGCGGCTTCCCTGGGGGTTAGCCAGTCCAGATTGGATACACAAGCAATATAATGGCGCTTCCAAGCACCATACTCATTATCTGTTGGAGTATAGGGCAGAAACCATCCAAATCTAACACATTTGGGCATCCACAAGCAATCCTGCAGGAAACGAACAAGAAGGAGATGAGTTGACACTTTTTTTTAAAGGATAATTTTCTAGCAATAACTTTTTCAGGTACATATCTGTTACATTATATTTCTGAGATAAGCTGGGAGCTGGTGGCTCACATCTGTAACGCTAGCTTCTCAAGAGGCTGAGATCTGAGGATCATGGTTCAAAGCTAGCCCAGGAAGGAAAGTCTGTGAGACTCTGATCTCCAATTAACAATCAGAAAACCTAAAGTGGCACCGTGGCTGAAAGTGGTAGAGTACTAGCCTTGAGTGAGAGTTCAGGGACAGTGCCCAGGCCCTGAGTTCAAGCCCCACAAACCCCCCCTCCCAAAAAAAAACAGATTTCTGGGGTAATTTACATCTAAACTTTGAGAAATACAAACTTTATCTTACTCTATAGGAACGCCGTTCCTTGATAAATGCATACATACATACATATATATATATATATAAATACATATACATATATATATATATACACATATGATAGTCATCTTTGTAACACTTACCCATGTTCCCTTAGCATCTGGTTACTTTTACCCTATATTATGAGAACTCAGCTTTTAATACTGGTATGATAGTTTGTTTCAGAACAAGAACTTTTACTGAGCCTATTCTATTACCAATAGGTTACTATGCTGACATAAGAAAATAGTAATTTCGTGGGTTTTTGTGTTTGTTTTTTGTTTGTTTGTTTTTTGTCAGTCATGAGGCCTGAACTCTGACCCTGGGTGCTTTCCCTCAGCTCTTCAGCTCAAGGCTAGCACTCTACCACTTGAGCCACAGTGCCACTTCCAGCCTTTTCTGCTTATGTGGAATCGAACCCAGGACCTCGTGCATGCAAGGCAAACACTCTATCATTATGCCACCTTCCCAGCTCCTGAAAATAGTCATTTCATGTGGTTCTATCTAATCAGGTATCTAGACAAAGCATCATAAATACTTTTTGAAGCTATGTGCTGATGGCTCATGCCTGTAATTCTAGCTACTCAGGAGGCTGGGGATTGAAGTTCAAAGTCAGCCCAGGCTGGAAACTGTGTGACTCTTATCTCCAATTAACCACCAGAAAACCGGAAGTGGCACTGTGGCTCAAATGGTAACGTGCTCGCCTTCAGCTGAAGAGCAAAGGGACAGTGCACATGCCCAGAGTTCAGGCCCACAACCAACAACAACAACAAAAAAGATCTCAGAGTAAAGGGAAAACTAGAGATAGCCTGATCTTACTTTTGCCTCAGAGTATTTATCAATTGCACAATAGAGCTTGGTAGAATGAGAAGCTGAGTAGAAGATTAGAGCAGATAAACTTGGAAGCACCAAAGACTTTCAGGGATTCTCATATATGGTAAAAGGACCACCAACTGAGATTCGGGACCAAGTAAAGGAGATCCTTTCCAGGAAGAATGACAGAAAATTACACAAACTATCCCAAGGACTGAAGCCAGCTTTGGAATAGCTCTTTCTGATTCAATTTACATGGTCTGTTCCTAGCCAAACCAAATGCCAGAGGCTAAGTAAGCTCTCTGGAGGCAGATAGCACCATCCAGAATACTCAAGTACTATGGGTGTTTTATACACATATCTGGTAGTCAACCAAAAACAACAAGAACACACAATTAAAAAAAGAATTTTTTGTTTCTTCTTTTGTTTTTTAGTAACCATATAGAAACCCTTAAGAAACAGACAAATGTAATTTTGAGACATAAACTTAAATCAACATAAATGTATGTATGTATGTATAATTTATTTGCCTAAAAATATAAATGGCCAAGTGAAAATTTTGGCAAAAGAATCAATTAATGATCTAGAACTTAAAACAAAAATGGAAATTTAAAATTCAGTGAGTTTTACAAAAGATGAGTCTCAAGCTAAAGAAGTCATTAGTAAACTGAAAGATAGATAAAAAGAAAATCCAGATTTAAACACTGAAAGCCAAGAGAATGGGGGAAAAAGGCATGTAAGAGTACACGGAACACAATGGGCCAAAATGAATCATGTAAGTATTGGAATATCAGGAGAAAAAAGGCATAGAGTAGAAGCTATACATGAATAGATAACATCTCAAAATTTCCCAAAGCTGATGAAAGACATTGGTGCTGTGGCTCAAGTGGTAGAGTGGTAGCCTTGATCAAAAGAAAGCTCAGGGATGGTGTCCAGGCCCTGAATTTAAGCCCAGGATCAAGACTGGCAAAAAAAAAAAAAAAAAAAAACCTTGAGGCCACCTTGAGCTACAATAGTGAGACCTCCATCTCAACAAAAGAGCAAAGTACAAGATAGGATAAATATAGATGTATAATACACCTATATTCCTAAGTACATAATAATAAAATTGCTAAAAACAAAAGACAGAAAAAGTCTGAAAACACAGCTAGAGATAAGGCATACTGCCTTTAAAATTATGGAAAAATAATGGAAGCCAGTAGACAGTGAAATATTTTCAAAGTTTTTAAACTAACTTCAAACCTACAATTCAAATTCACCAGGTGCCGGTGGCTCATGCCTATAATCCTAACTACTCAGAAGGCTGAAATCTGAGTGAAGATCATGATTTGAAGTCAGCTTAGGCAGAAAAGTTTATGAGACTCTAATCTCCTATTGACTAACCAACCAACAAACAAACAACAAAAAAAAAACCATGAGTGAAGCTATGGATCAAGTAATAGAGTACTAGCCTTGAACACAAAAACTCAGGGACAGCACCTAGGCCTTGAGTTCAAGCTCCAGTTTCAGCATAAAAAAGAAAACAAAGAAAGAAAAATAAAAAGTATAGTTATATATAAATATAGTTATGAAGACTATGTAAAAGAGTAATAGGGGTTTTTTTTGGTTCTTTTTTTTGGGGGGTCCGGTCGTGGGGCCTGAACTCTGGGCTTGGGCACTATCCCTCAGCTCTTCAGCTCAAGGCTAGCATCTACCACTTGAGCCACAGCGCCACTTCTGGCTTTTTTCCTTTTGCTTATGTGGTGCTGAGGAATCGATCCCAGGGCCTCAGGCATGCAAGGCAAGCGCTGTACCACTGAGCCACCTTCCCAGCCCCGTAAAACAGTAATGGTTTTATGAGGAATGTCTGTGTATTTTATATTTTTGTATATATACACATATATGTACATATGTGTAAATACATACATATATATACATATTTCTGCCTACAATTGGCTATCTGTATCCAAGGTAATTAGGTATTATAAGTAATCTAGAGATAATTTAAATTTACAGGAAAGTTCAAAATGTACATGATTCTCTGGAAAGATGATATTACTTTATATAACAGACTTGGACAGCTGTGGATTTAGGTATCTACAAAGGGAGTAGAGTGGACTCAAATCAGCCCCTGTATGTCCTCAAGGGCAGCATTTATCAGACACACACACACAATCACACACACACACAATCTCACACACACACACAATCACATACTCAAACATTTGCCAACAAAAGCACAGAAACTGAGCGGAGGCTAAGTGGAGTTGAAGGGTTATAAACTCCTCGCATTGTCTTGGAAGTGACAAGATATTGAATATTTTGAAATTAAAAAAACATTTCTGCACAGCCAGGCATCAGTTGCTCATACCTGTAATCCTACCTACTCAGGAGGCTGAGACATGAGGATCCCAGTTCAAAGCCAGCCCAGGTAGGAATGTCCATCAATCACCAGAAAACCGGAATTGGTGCTGTGTGTCAAGTGAAAGATCACTGGCCTTGAGCTGAAGAGCTGAGGGACAGCACTCAGGCCCAGAGTTCAAGGCCCACAGCCAAATAAGTAAATAAATAAATAAAATAATTCTGCATTATTGGAATAGTAAATATCTCCTCAGGTACACTATAAATTATTATATTCACTTGTCTCCTTCCTCTTACAGGTACGTACGCTAACCACACTTTGGGCACCCTCAGCATTGTCTTCGAGGAAGATGGATTACAATTGTATTTGTACTATCATTAAGAAGTGGCAGACAGTAAACCTGTTCCGTTAGAAACTTCCAGGGCCAGCTGACTTGAGCAGCTGCACACAAGTCTTTCGGGTTCAGAAAGGAAAAGATGTACAGAGCGAGGCGGCGCGGGAGCACGGTACAGAAGTCCACTCTCGCCACTTGCTTCCTTTCTGCAAACCAGTCTTGCACAAACCTAAAGGGAAAGATATAAAGTTTAGTTCAAAGCACCAACATGCGACATTAATTAAAAATCCAGTAGAAATATCGGTCATTGTTCTTTCTCCAATGTTCTACCTGTAAACATAACTAAATCAAGGGTTGCCAACATCAATCAAGGATAGATTGCTTGGTTGGACTATTTTGGTGCCAATTATTTGTTCAGAACCAAGCCACCAGATTGTTAGTTATATGTATATAATAACTGCTAGATCAAGAAGATTGGAGGGCTGGGAAGGTGGCTCAGTGGTAGAGCACTTGCCTTGCATGCCTGAGGCCCTGGGTTCGATTCCTCAGCACCACATAAGCAAAAAGAAAAAAGCCAGAAGTGGTGCTGTGGCTCAAGTGGTAGAGCGCTAGCCTTGAGCTGAAGAGCTGAGGGACAGCGCCCAGGCCCAGAGTTCAGGCCCCATGACCGGACCCCCCCAAAAAAAAGAAGAAGAAGAAGAAGATTGGAGCTGAGTACAGTGGCTCACCTCTATAATCCTAGCTATTCAGGAGGCTGAGATCTGAGGATCACAGTTTAAAGTCAGGGAAGTACATGAGACTCTTATCCCAATTATCCTGCAAAAACCTGAAGTGGTTGAAGTTGGAAAGTGCCAGTTAACCACCAGAAAACTGCAAGAGGAGCTGTGGCTCAGTGTAGTACAGCCTTGAATATAAAAAGCTAAGGGACAGGGCTGGGAAGGTGGCTCAGTGGTAGAGCACTTGCCTTGCATGCATGAGGCCCTGGGTTCGATTCCTCAGCACCACATAAGCAAAAAGAAAAAAGCCAGAAGTGGTGCTGTGGCTCAAGTGGTAGAGCGCTCGCCTTGAGCTGAAGAGCTGAGGGACAGCGCCCAGGCCCAGAGTTCAAGCCCTGCGACCGACAAAAAAAAAAAAGAAAGAAAAGTGAGAAGAGAAGAGGGGAAAGAAGAAGAGAAGGAGGAGGAGGAGAAAGAAGAGGAAGAAAGTTGGAAATAATCCAGACAGTGATAAATCCAGCTTTTCCTTGGAAAGTTCAGTGAAATTGCAGATAACTGTGAGCAGTTTCACAGCAGATTGGATTTTGCCTCAGTTCTGTTAAGTGAGAACCCAGCACAATTCATTTCCCTTAGGCCTCGGGAACTATGGAACTTTCTCCCAGTGCTAAGTGGCTACTGCTGTCCAGTGTGACTGTGTCCTACAGACACAGATGAACTCACTGAAAGAAAAGTCTCACCTAAACAAATCTTATCCTGAAATGGTTCTTTCATTCTTCCTCTTCCTCCTCTCCCTCCTCCTCCTCCTCCTATTGCCAGTTCTGGGGCTTGAATTTAGGGCCTGGGCACTGTCCCTGAGCTTTTGCTCAAGGCTAGCACTCTACCACTTGAGCCACAGCTCCATTTCTGCCTCTTTTTTTTGTAAATAAGGGGCGTCACACATGCTAGGCAAGCACTCTACCACTAAGTCACATTCCCAGCCCGGTGGGTCTTCTTTCACATGAATTTCTACTGAGAAATAAAAGTGGCATCTCTAAGGATGAGGAGACCTTCACCATCTTCATGAATGGGCTGCTGAGCATCCAACAGGCCCAGAGATGGCCTTCACCACTAACTCCCCTAACCTGTGACTGAAACTGGAGCCTCACCTACAAGACTCAAATCCCCCAAACTGTAGATTCACTGGTGAAACAGTCCTCAGCAAGAGGAACATTTTAATCCAGCAAAATGGTGAAAAAAGAAACAGAATCTACTCTTCCTTCACAGTAAGCAGAGAACTGAATGAGCTCTGTGTGTGTATCTGTGTGTGTGTGTGTGTGTGTGTCTGTGTCTGTGTCTGTGTGTGCATGCCTGTCCTGAGACTTGAATTCCAGGCCTGGCTGTTGTCCCTGTGCTCTCGAGCTTAAGGTTAGCATCTTACCAGTGAACAACAGCTCCACTAGTACCTTTTGTTTTGGTAAATCATTGGAAATAAGATAATAAGAGTCTCTCACCTCAGGCTCTCGTGGCTCCTACCTGTAATCCCAGCTAATCAGGAGGCTGAAATTTGAGGATTGTAGTTTGAAGCTAGCCCAGGCAGGAAAAGTCCCTGAGACTCTTATCTACTCAGAAAACTACTCAGAAAAGGCCAGAAGTGGTGCTGTGACTCAAGTGGTAGAGTGCTAGCCTTGAGTAAAAGAAGCTCAGGGACTGTGCCCAGGCCCAGGGTTCAAGTCCCAGGATTGAGGACAAAGCTAAAAAAAAAAAAAAAAAAGAGCCACACATTTTCCTGCCTGAGCTGGCTTTGAACTATGATCCTCATATCTCAGGCTCCTGAGTAGTTAGAATTATGTGTGAGCCACCAGCACCTAGCACCTAGCTCAAGGAGCTACTTTTTAAAGTAAAACTAAACACAAACATGTTTTATAGTTCTTTGTTTCTAGTCTCTGCTGCTAGCCAATTATAATAATTTCAGCAAGAAGAGAAAACATCTCAGTTACAACTAAAAAGAGTGCATGAGGAGGCGCAGAGCCGGTGGTTTATAGTAAGCACACTGCGGCTCATTGCACTGCAGTTAATGTTGCAAAGTAAGAAACCCGTGAA
This sequence comes from Dipodomys ordii, assembly GCF_000151885.1. Lineage (NCBI taxonomy): Eukaryota > Metazoa > Chordata > Mammalia > Rodentia > Heteromyidae > Dipodomys > Dipodomys ordii. The sequence goes on along the minus strand of NW_012267313.1, from coordinate 10,350,194 downwards.
GTGAGCAAATGAACAAAATGTGCTCTGCTCATTTCTTGTGACAAAGAGAGTTTCATTTAAATAATTCATGGTGATGCTTTGTGGTGTATTACGGAAGGTACAATGTGTACTTTCAAAAATAACAAAGCTCAGTAATATGGGACTTGAGTCTAATTCCTTGCTCTTCAATTTCTGATAAGAAGTAAAAGAAGCTGCCAACACTGGAAGCAAGGCTGGAAGACCAGCTTGGAGAGGTGGCCTGGGGCGGGGCCGAGGGCTTGGCACAGGCCCCTCCTTGTCTAGATAGCACCTCTTCATTGCTTCCTGTGGCTTCCTGCAAAGCTTTCTGGACAGTATCTGGTCTGAAGTGCAGTTCATGTCCCAGTTTCAGTCCCTGGTGGGAATTTCAAGGTCACTTCAAAGAGATGACACCAGGGCTTGTACAGTAACCCACCAAACCTACAAAGTGTCATGGAACAGTGAGACAAGCTGGCAGTACCAAGTATCTATCTACAACCAACGCTCATGTGCCTTTGGAACTAGCAATCATCTTCTAGGTGACTATCCTAAAACACTGATTAATAATATGTCTAGCCAGACGCCAGTGCCTCACACCTGTAATCCTAACTACTCAAGAGGCTGAAATCTAAGGATTACAGCTTCAAAGCCAGCCTGGGCAGCAGAGTCCATGAGACTCTTATCTCCAATTACCCACCAAAAAACTGGAAGTGGAGCTGTGGCTCAAAGTGATATAGTACTAGCCTTGAGCACAAAAGCTCGGGGACAACACCCAGGCACTAAGTTCAAGTCCCATGACTGACAAAAAGAAAAAGGGAAAAACAGAGTATGTCTAAGGCCAGGCCAGGAGCCTGTGCTTCATCCCTGCGATCTTAACCAGTCAGGCTGATGAGACTCAGAGGACTGTAATTTGAAACCAGCCAGGGAAGAAAGGTGTCTCTGAGATGTCATTTCCAATTAACCAGCAAAAATCCAGGCTGGAGGTGTGGTCAAGTGAGAGACCACTAGTTGAGCACCAGCTTAGTAAGTGCAAAGCCCTGAGTTCAAACCCCAGTACCGTCCAACTTTTTTATTTATTTATTTTTTGGGGGGTCTGGTCGTGGGGCTTGAACTCTGGGCCTGGGCGCTGTCCCTCAGCTCTTCAGCTCAAGGCTAGCGCTCTACCACTTGAGCCACAGCGCCACTTCCGGCTTTTTTCTTTTTTTGTTTATGTGGTGCTGAGGAATGGAACCCAGGGCCTTATGCATGCAAGGCTCTACCACTGAGCCACCTTCCCAGCCCCCGTCCAACTTTTTAAAAAGTGGGCCAAATGGGGCTCACTGCATTGTTCATATGGCTTGTATTAAGCTTGGAAATTTTCCAAAAGCAAGTTCAACAAAGTCTCATAGATAATTTTCATTGCTAGGAGCTTAGGGCTTGTATTAAGTTTGGAAAACTTCCAAAAGACAGTTCAACAAAATCTCATAGATAATTTGCATTGCGAGGAGCTTTTATCCAGTAACTCTCTGTGAGCAGTGTGCACAGGAGAGAGACAAAGACGTTGGCTTGGCAAAGACTGGGGTTTAAGATGAAGTGATGAGAAGCTCGAGGAGGGAATGGACAGCACTGGAATGTGAATTGTGAACAGGCGGCCACAGCCTCTAAGTGGGGCAGTCAGCAAGTCTTGGGGAAGGCAGACTGGAAAAAAAGAGGAACGCCAAATGGACTGGATGAGCCTCAGGTCCCTCATCCAGGTCTGGCCTTTGGCTCCGCACTGACTCATTGGAAGAACAGAGTGTGGTAACAATGCTTCCCTCAACCCCATTCCAGACATGCCAAGCCAGTCTTCTATGACTGAGACTCATGTACTGCAGGTGACTCTGACCAGCCCCACTTTCTCAGTGAATGTGAACTTGACTTCCTGTGGGCAGAAGGAAGAAGCAGTGGACGCTGATGTCCATGCTGATAAATACAAAGCAGGGGAATACATGGTCTGATGGGAACAGATAATTCCTCTTTAACTCAGGCCCCAAGTTAAAGGCTTAAGCTCAGCCTGAGGGCTGGAAGGACGCTCTGATAGATGAACACGTTATCGTTTTCCTTCCTTGTTTTCAGAGGCAGACTCAAGTTGAGATGACCAGAGAGGGACTAGAATGAGACTACTTTAGTCTACCTTAAACCTACTTACAAAAACAATATGGAGGGCTGGGAAGGTGGCTCAGTGGTAGAGCGCTTGCCTTGCATGCCTGAGGCCCTGGGTTCCATTCCTCAGCACCACATAAGCAAAAAGAAAAAAGCCA
>NW_012267313.1:10342618-10347868 GCF_000151885.1 Dipodomys ordii | reverse complement strand
CCAGAAGTGGCGCTGTGGCTCAAGTGGTAGAGTGCTAGCCTTGAGCTGAAGCGCTGAGGGACAGCAACCAGACCCAGAGTTCAGGCCCCACGACCAGACCCAAAAACAAAAACAATATGGAGCTGGGTGCCGATGGCTCTTGCCTGTAATCCTTGCTACTCAGAAGGCTGAGATCTGAGGATCATGGTTCAAAGCCAACTGGGACAGGAAAGTCTGTGAGACTCTTATCTCCAATAAACCACCAGAAAACCAGAAGTGGCGCTGTGGCTCAAGCGGTAGAGCACTAGACTTCAGCTGAAGAGCTCAGGGACAGTGCCCAGGCCCAGAGGTCAAGCCCCATGATGTATATGGTAGGCTGGGCATAGGATGACTTAGGTCTGTGATCCCAACAGCTGAGATCTGAAAATCCTGGTCAGAAGAAATCAGCCTAGGCAAGAAAGTTTTTTTTTTTTTTTTTAGGCAGGAAAGTTTTTAAGACTCAAATCTCCAATTAACCGCCAAAAAGACAGAAATAGAGTTGTGGTTCAAGTGCTAGAGCACCATTCTTGAGTAAAAAAAAAAAAAAACACAAAACAAAAAGCTAAGAGAGAGTTTATAGGCCCTGAATCCAAACCCCAGTACCATCACAAAATAACGATAAAAGTTAAAGCTATTTTTTTTTTCCTGAAAGAATAAAAATGAGGAAGAAGCGGGTAGCTTCAGGATGGATGAGCCACGGACTGGGAATGTCACCAAAGGCTAAGGTTTTCCTGCCTCTGCACTTTGCCATCCCGAGGCTCTGCCTGACCCAGAAGTAGTTTCCCCAATGGCTGACTCAGTCCTCACACATCTCAGCCTCTGGCCGGGGAGAGGGCTGGCTTCTCCCTCTACTGCCTTTTCAAGACTGGGGAAATCTCTGCAGCTCTCTAGTGCCCTCCCTGGGACTAGTGGGCTGGGCCAGAATGCCTATCTGCTTCTCCTACACAGCCGCACCCTGGCGCGGTGGGTGACCTGTCAGCTGAGGCTTGTCACTCTTGGGGAAGGCAGCAAGTGAAGAATGTGGCCCAGCTTGGATGGGCAGCTACTTAGCAAGAACTGAGCAGAGTGGAGAGGAGGGAGCTCTCCCTCGAGCTTTCCTCTACTTCCTTTTTTTTTTTCTTTTGATTGGTCGTCGGGCTTGAACTCTGGGCCTGGGCACTGTCTCTCAGCTCTTCAGCTCAAGGTGAGTGCTCTACCATTTGAGCCACAGCGCCACTTCCGGTTTTCTGGTGGTTTATTGGAGATAAGAGTCTCATGGACTTTCCTGTCCTGGCTGGCTTTGAACCATGATCCTCAGATCTCAGCCTTCTGAGTAGCTAGGATTACAGGCTAGAGCCACTGAGGCTCCATTTCCTTTCTTAAAGGAACAAAAATGGTTTCATATCTGATTGTGAAGCTCTTAGTCTTTTCTCCTTGCATTTTACTTTTTCTATTCTTTTTTCAAGCTTAGACTTAGCAGTTTATTTACTTTACTTACATATTTGTTTTTGCACAGATCCTGGGGCTTGAACTCAGGACCTGGGCACTGTCACTGAGCTGCTTTTGCTCAAGGCTAGCACTCTACCACTTGAGCCACAGCTCTACATTTTTTAGTAGTTTAGTGGAGATAAAAGTCTCACAGACTTTCCTGCCCGGGCTGGCTTTGAACTGGAACCCTCAGATCTCAGCCTCCTGAGTAGTTAGGATTACAGGTGTGAGCCACCAATGCCTGTCTAGAAATAATTTTTCAAAGTTCCTAACAAAATCGCCTTTCAAGATTTACACTTGGATGGAACTGAACTTGAAGATTAACTTGAAGACATCTTTAAACATGGTTTGCCTAGCTATGTGATTTTCTTTGTTGATATTTTGTTTTTGTTTCTACTATGCTTTAATGCAAATTTATAATTCCTCTCATGTGGATTTTTTTTTTTAGTGTTGGTTCTGGTGCTTGAACTCAGGGCCTCATGTCTGCCTTTGAACTGCAGTCCTCAGATCTCAGCCTTCTGCATAGCTAGGATTACAGGCGTGAGCCACCAGCACCTGGTTTGCACTTATCTTTTTAGTTTTAAGCAACACAGGGAAACATGAAATAGGAAGAGGATAATCCTGGTCTCCTAGTAACATTATTATTATTATTTATTTGCCAGTCCTGGAGCTTGAACTCAGGGCCTGAGTACTGTCCCTGAGCTTTTTTGCTCAAGCCTAGCACTCTACCACTTGAGCCACAGCACCATTTCTGGCTTTTTCTGCTTATGTGGTACCAAGGTATCGAACCCAAGGCTTCATGCATGCTAGGCAAGCACTCTACCACTAAGCCACCTTCCTAGCCCCTGGTAACATTATTTAAATCTAAGGACCCTGTCCATCCTTAAGCTAGACAAATTATAAACCAGTGTAGTCCTTCTTTCTTCTTCCTCTTGTCTTTTTCCTCCCTCCTCCCCCTCCCCTTCTCATCCACCATGCTGGGGATCTACCCAAAGACATCCTGAGTCATACCCCAGCCCTCCACTTCCTTGTGAGTTGTCTGAGTTCCATTTCTGTAAGTTGTACTTGGAGCATTCTGCGCATAACACCAGGGAATATAGGGGAGGTAGAGACTAGGCGCGAGGGAAGGTGCCGGGCCGTCCACAGCTCTCTCTGTGCTACCCATGTGACTGTTGCTTCTAGGACTTGCTGGACCCCTCGGGGCTCCTGCGCGCCACTTCCTCTCTTATCTAGTTGTCACGCCTCTGAGCACTTCCAAAAGAGATTCTTCACAAGGAATAGACTATTAAAATCTCACCTCAAGCCAGGCACCAGTGGCTCACATCTGTAATCTTAGCTACTCTGGAGCCTTAGATGTGAGGACTGTGGTTCAAAGCCAATCCAGGCAGCAAAGTGTTGAAGACTCATGTCCAATGAACCACCAAAAAGCCAGAAGTGAAGCTGTGGCTTGAGTACTAGAGTGCTAGTCTTGAGCAAGAAAAGCTCAGGGACAGCACCCAAGCCTTGAGTTCAAACCCTAGTACCAACACACACACACACACACACACACACACACACACACATTCATCTCAAATCAATTTCCCCACAGATTCTCTGTGACTCTGACAAGTCGTATGCAGGGAGTAAAAACACACTTCGTGCATCTGGAGACTAGCACCGTGTGCTACGTGTACAGCCAGGGGCATTTTCAGGGATCGTGCAATGAGCAGCCCTAGGTGCTGCTCCTGGGCTGAGAGTGTAAGACACACTTCAGGATTTGTGCCCCATAACACTTTTGGGTATCAGTGCTATTCATGCTTCCTAGTGGAATGGCTTTGTCATAGTCTTGAGTTCAGGAGATAACAAAAACTACTGAAATGAATCAAGCTGTATTCTAAAACATAGAGCACCTTGACAAACTCCAGCTTAGAGAACTAACTACCAAATACAATTTCTTTCCAATTCGCTGTGGTTTTTGTCATCTTTGTAAGTGAGGGTGTTTTGGGTATGTGGGTTCATACTCGAAGGATTTATTGAGGGGCTACTATCTACCTAAGTGCTGGGGATAGAGCTGAAGCTTTGCCCTCCTGGAGGCTGGGGTTCTACCCAGCCTGAAAGGGAACAGTGGACTCTGCCCACAGTCCTGCCCCTGGTCCTGCCCATCCCCCACCCAGTAAACCAGCTTCCGGTTTTTTTCATTTCTCCTTCCCTTTTAAACTAAAAAAAAATTTTTTTTTGGCTGTACCAAGCAGTAAAAACCACCTCAACAATGGTAAGAATACTTTATAAGGTTAAAAGGAAAGTTGTACATGTTGTGGTGTATAAACTCCCAAACTAAAAGGTTGGAGGATTTCCAGAATGCTGGATTGAAGTGAAGAGACAGCAGAATGGCCCAGATTTTCAGACTCGGATTGCAGGTGTCACCATCAGAAATTTTAAGTACAAACGGATAGTTTCTCTTTGAGTACTGCCCTCCCCTTTCTGACAAAGCTTTTCTGCTTGACCAAACTTCCATCAGCTTCCAGAGTCTTCTCTGAGGCTCACCTGTGCTCTTCCTGGTGAAAGGTAGCTTTTGCAAAGAGCTACGTCATTTTACCATGAGCGTCAGCGCCCCTCCCCACCATCGGATCACCCTGGAAATCTGACCTGGCTCCTCACCGCTCTCCACCGCTCAGGGGATGTCGGATTCCCCTGCCCGTCTCCAGCGAGAATCCTGCAGGGCCCCTTCCCCCCCCCCCCGAGCTACCTCTTGGTCATCTTCCATCCTCACTCCCCTCAGCGACTTGGTTACACATTTCCACTTGCCTGTGCTCATTTTCTCCCCAGCTATCGATCCATAGCTGTGGTCCCTATCTGGGGTCACCCCTGTCGTGGGGGGGTCCTGCATAGTTCACCTCACTGTGCTTTACCCAGTGTCATCTGACCTCCAGCCAAAGCAATTCTAGGAAAAAAAAAAAAAAAAAGCAATGAGGGCAGTATCACAATCCTAGACCTCAAGTTCTCTACAGAGCTATAATAACAAAAACAGCGTGGAAATGGCACAAAAATAGAGCCAAAGATCAATGGAACAGACTAGAAAACCTGGAAATAGCACCATATATTTACAGCTATTGAAGAAAGGAGGTCAGGTCTGGCCGGTGCCATGTTGGCCACATGGTTGGATGGTAGGGTCTGGCATCTGGTCTTCATGCTGGGGAAGGGAAAGGCCCCAGCCTCTCAGGCGGTGGGCGTGCCATGAACCCTGTCTGATAGGTTACTGAATCTGCCAGTCCAATGCCTGGCATTGGGAATTTCCTGTGGATCCGTCCCCTGCTCGGACCCTATTTAGGCCCAGACCAGACAGCCACTGCCAGGACGCCATGCCATGTGTCCTGTGTCCTGACTAAGTCAGCTCTCCATCGGAGCTGAATTGGCTTTGTTGGTATTCTTTTTGTTCTTTCCCTCTCTCTAGCCTGTTTCCTAGCTGTGCTATGTGTATTTGGGGCCTGCAGGTCTTTGTAACAACGGGTGACCTGCACCGTGCTAATTGTATAATAAAGACCCCAATATTCTATTTCCAAAATGTGGCTTCTGGGATGATTCACCTTATAACACTATCTCATATGCGGTAAGGGAGCCAAAGGTATATGCCACGCCACATACACTTGGTTGAAACTTTTGGAATGAAAGGTTCTGGACAGGAGTGGAGTCTGGCATAGACTTAAGCCCCAGGCATCCCCCAGGAGTTGGTGGAGAACTGGATTCCCTAAAAAAGACAATCTGGTCAGACTTAACCCGTTGTTCTCT
>NW_012267313.1:10331732-10341423 GCF_000151885.1 Dipodomys ordii | reverse complement strand
TAAATAGATGACGTATTCTATTAAACAATATGCTAGACTTGTTTCGCACCACTTAGCTTAAACAGTTGGTGGGATAGTCATTAATTTTCATGTAATTCATCAATGCTTTGCCTTTAAAAAATTGATTACGTGCTTAAATAAACAAAGAATCTATGTCACAATCACACACTGTATAAAAATGTTAATTCTCCTCAATAAAGATACACTCAGATGCAACTCTTTTGAGTCTGTATCTGTTTGTCACTTCGCCGACTCCTTTGCCCACCTATCCTGAGATCCCTGTCCCGTCGGTCCCAGTGCTCCGGCCGAGCTGGTCCGTCGCAGGTATACAGTGGGAAAAAGCCTCTTCAATAATTGGTGTTGGGAAAACTGGGCATCCAAATGCAAAAAATTAAAAGTGGACTCCTGTTTGTCACCTCACAGTGGATCAAATACCTCAATGTCAGACCTGAAACCTTGTAATTACTGCAAGAGCAAGTAGGAGAAAACACTAGCACTTATAGGCATAGGCAGAAATTATTTGAAAAGAATCCTAGGGGCACTACAACAGCAGATAGGAGAGAGACTTGACAAATGGGATTGACTCAGAATAAAAAGTTTCTGCACATTTGGAGTTGATCTGCTGCAGGGTGATATATAAGGATCCAGCTTTAGTTTTCTACAGGTGTTAAGCCCATTTTGCCAGCACCATTTACTGCAGAGGCTGTCTTTCTTCCATTCTATTGTTTTGGCTTCCTTATTGAAGATTAGGTGGCTATAGGTCTGCAGGTTCATTTCTGGGTCTTCGGTTCTATTCCATTGGTCTTCAGGTCTGTTTTTGTGCCAGTACCAAGCTATTTTGATTACTATGACCTTGTAGTAGAGTTTGAAGTCTGGTATTGTTATTCCTTCAGCACTGGTCTTTCTGCTAAGGATTATTTTTGCAACTTGGGGTCTTTTATTGTTCCATATGAATTTTTGGAGTGCTGCTAAGTGAAATGAACCCCAAGATATAGCCACAGAGTTCTTTCATTATTGTTATTGTTTTAAATGTACTATGTGATTTTTTTTTGTTTCCTTTGTATGTTCTTCCCCCTATGGTATATCCCCTGTTGTCACTGTACTTGATTTTGGTACCCTGAATCTGGTATAAACATTTGTCTAATCTGGGGAGATGAAGGGAAATAACAAAACGCTGAAACAAGGACACAGGATGACCCGTTGCAACAATGATACCCACAGGACAGTATATTGGAAATGAGCTGAGGGGGGGTGCGGGGGGGGAGGGGAAGGAGGAGGGGAGGGGAGGGAGGCAACAAGGGAAGCAGTAACAATGGTCTACAAGTAATATACTCACTGCCTTACTCATGTAACTGTAACCCCTCTGTGCAGCATACAATAAAGTTTTAAAAAATAATAAAAAATTAAAATTAAATTAAATTCCTAAAAAGGAAAAAAGTGTCTGCAGAGCAAAGGGCGTAGTTACTAAACTAGAAAGACAGCCGTGAGACTGGGAGATCTTTACCAACAATACATCCAACAAAGGCCTAGTATCCAATATATACAAGGGAGTCTTCTACATCTTCACCATCTGCACACACACACACCATCTCTTCAAGTGGACTTGGTGTAACTCAGAATGATGTAGCTGTGCTGGATTTAAATTAAGCTAGAGATATGCTGATCCTAGAAAACCACACACCTCATTTCCTCTACAGATCACAAAAGAGACCTTTCCTCCTCTGAACCCTCCTAGGAAAGAGCAGATGGTGGGCTGGGTGGGATCGTGTGCTCAGGGGTACATGGTTGAGTACCTTTTCCCACCTCTCCTCAATCCCAATTCCCCTTCTGCTATGATGGAGACCATAAGGTCTGGAGAAGGGAGACTTCCACGTGGTTGTACAGGCAGAGGTGTGTTTAAGAACTGACCCACCAGCCTACACAAGATGGAGGCATGCAAAGGAGTGACTTGAGCCAAGGAACCAGTTATATAGGGAGAGGGTAGAGAGGAGGTATGGCCACAGCAGATGGGGCTGTGACATCAGAGTCTAGGAACCTATCACAGTGCAAAGGAGGCGTGACCAGAGTGGATGAGGACTGAGACCTCAGAGGAAAAGGAGGTGACCTCAGAACCTGGGGCCTTTCCACTGCCTGGGTTAGAGGTGCTGGCTGTGACTTCTAGGGAGGGCCATGTGTGAGCAGAGGGAAAGCAAAGGGGAAGGGGCCATTTTTTCCAGGCCAACCTAACAGAGACCAATGACTGTTCATAAACTCTTTGTCTCTCTTCTCTTCTCTGTCATTCTTTGAGTCTGTCTCTCTATGTCTGTCTTTCTTTTTGAGTTTGTATCTGTAGCTCTGTTTTTCTGTAATTCTGTCTCTGACTCTGCCCCTCCCTCCCTCCTTCCCTTTCCCCCTCCTCCCCTGTTGGTGAATGTTGTCCCACCCACCCAGGAGAGCTGCAAGTTCAAACAGCTCTCAGAATGAAAAGTCTTTGTAGAAGGAAAGCTGTTCTGGCAGCTGAGCAGAAGCAGTTTAAAACCGGTCCCACCAGTGTGGCCAGGAGAGCAACAGAAACTGCTCAGAGATCTTTCCAAGTGTGACACAAACAGCCCAGTTTCCTTTAAGGAGTCACAGGAAAGGTCAATGAAGTCTGGAGGCAGGCAGAGGAGGTAGCCATGGGAGCAGTTTGCTCTGTGGACCTGTGATATAATGCAAGGGAATGCCTGGATGGAGATGTAAAAGCACTGCTGGGTGGCAGAGGGGCAGAGGAGGCCTTCCAGGTGGTGGTGGTGGTGGTGACATGGTACCACATTAAAAAGAGAGGAGCTGGGTGTATGGGGTACGTCCCCCTCAGTAGGAGAGGGGTACTTACTATTAGACTGAGATTGCACTGGTGATTATACACTTTTGTGAATTATTAAACCTACCAAATGTACCCTTAAATTAGCAACTTTCATTGTATGTGAATTAAATCTCAATAAAGATGTATTAACATATTTTTTTCCATTTATTTGTTTGTTTGAACCAGTCCTGGAGCTTGAACTCAGAGCCTGGGCACTGCTCTCGAGGTTTTGTGCTCAAGGCTAGAGCTCTACCACTTGATCCATAGTTCCACTAGTGGCTTTTTGTTGGTTAATAAGAGATGAGAGTCTGATGGACTTTTCTGCCTGCACTGACTTTGACCCACCATCTTTAGATCGCAGCCTCTGGCATAGGTCAGATTACAAGTGTGAGCTGCAAGTGCCTGGCTCTGTATTAATGTTTGTTGTGGTTAAATGTGTTGGGCTTTGAGGTTTAACTAAAACTAGATTAGATCAGCTTTGTACTTTTAAAAGCAGTTGACATACAAGCAAAATTATTCAGATACATGAGAGTCTACCTTCCTGGGCATAGAGGAAGAAGTGTAAGAAAAGGTTTAACCAGACTCTGGAGAATGAACTGATTGATACTGAACAACAAAAACCACGTCTACAGATTAAAGATGCATTCAGGATGCCAAATCATAGAAACCATAAATTCATATTCAACTTTTTCGTAAATCAGCAGCAACATAAAACTATGAGTCACGTACTGGTGTCTGCAGAAACACCTGATATCAAACCAAACAAAGAAATTCCCCCTGTGGGTTAGTTCTATATTCTTGTCTCACTGACAGAGGAATTGAGGCAGCAGAGACAGGATAAAGTTTCCAGTGTCATACCTAATGTTAAACTACCTCAAAATATACCACAAGAGATCTACTGACCTCTAGTGGTGACCACTGAAATTACATGGTTTATCTCTTAGAGCCTTGAGACGAAGCAATTACGCACCTGAGGTTTGATCTATTTTATTTTTCTTATTCTGAAAGCTGTAGAGTTGGAATAAAAGGAAGCAAAGCAAATAGCTATTCTTATATGTTTCTTCCTCAATGCCCTGTCTTTGCAACCTCACTCAGCAGAGCCAGGAAGCTGCCTGTCTCCTTCTAAGGACTCCACCTGGGAAGGTCAATCCAACAAGCCGCTTTGTGCTCGTAGATTCAGAGCCCAATAGAAGAGGGAGGGAAATGACTGATCAAATGTGATAGGTAGGGGCTCACATCTGTAACTAAGTAGCTGTACTTAGGAAGCTGAGATCTGAGGATTGCAGTTCAAAGCCAACCTGGGCAGAAAAGTTCCAGTGAGACAACTATCTCCTATTAACCACTAAAAAAAAAAAAAAAAAGCAGACGTGAAGGCGGGTGCCAGTGGCTCACGCCTGTAATCTAGCTACTCAAGAGGCTGAGGACTGAGGATCACAGTTCAAAGGCAGCCCCGGCAGGAAGGTGTGTGAGACTCTTCTCTCCAATAACCACTGAAAACCAGAAGTGGCATTGTGGTAGAGTGCTAGCCTTGCCCTGAAGAGCTCAAGGACAGCACCCAGGCCCAGAGTTCAAGCCCCATGACTGACAAGAAAAAAAACAACCCAGAAGTGGTGCTGTGGTTCAAAGTGATAGAGCACTAGCCTTGAACAAAAGAGCTCAGGGACAGTGCCTATGCCCTGAGTTCAAACCCCATAACCAACAACAACAACAAAAATGGAAAAGCAAGAAAAAGGAGGAGGGAAGAGTGGATGGCAGATTGCAAACAAAATCAAGTCCATTTGGTCATGCACAACTTGCAGATTCTTTGGGGGAGTTTTTTGTTGTTGTTCTTGTTTTGTTTTTCCTTTTGGTTGTGGGGCTTGAACTCTGGGCCTAGGCACTGTCAGCTCAAGGCTCAAGGCTCTACCACTTGAGCCACAGCACCACTTCTGGTTTTCTGGTGGTTAATTGGAGATAAGAGTCTCACAGATTTTCTTGCCTGGGCTGGCTTTGAACCCCAATCCTCAGATCTCAGCCTCCTGAGTAGCTAAGATTACAGGCATGAGCCACTGGCGCCCAGCTTGCAGATCTTTTTTGGTAGCTAAGAAATCAGAAACTTAGTCTACGTCACCTGGCTTCAGTGACATCACCTGCCTTCAGTGAAAGCAACTAATTCCCAGTGACGACTTGCTGAGGGTTTAACTGAATAAACATTTGGAAATAAGAGCACCTCTGTGGGCGAGGTTCATTCAATTGAGACAAAATTGTCTCAGTTATTTCAGGGTTGGGAATGTGGCTTAGTGGTAGAGCGCTTGCCTACCATGCATGAAGCCCTGGGTTCAATTCTTCAGTATCACATACACAGAAAAAGTTGGAAGTGACAATGTGGCTCAAGTGGTAGAGTGCTAGCCTTGAGCAAAAGAAGTTCAGGAACAGTGCCCAGGCCTTGAGTTCTTGTCCCAGGCCTGGCAAGACAAGAAAGAAAGAAAGAAAGAAAGAAAGAAAGAAAGAGAACCATGTTCCAGAAAATTCTATTATTACTTTTGTTGTTGTACTCAGTCCACCAGAAATCCGCCAGACTGATGCCCACAAAAGCCATTAATTTGGGAAACCACCCTTAAGGATCTGCGAATGACCCACTGGGGTTCTTCAATCTGGTCTAGGATACAATGAAGAATTCTCTAGAATATTCCCCAATCATCTTGTTTTCCCCTAATCTCACCAAAGAGTCAGTATCTAAAACTTATCTGACTAGCTAACAAGCCTCTAGGTGCTCTGATAATAACTGATTCTGACAGTCAAGTGACTGAGACACTGTGACCTTTACAAACTAGAGAAAGCTAATGACCCTTAGAGTACCAATTCCTGATCAGAGCCCTAGCTACCCCTGGGTGTAATTCCAACAAGCAAATGTGACAATATCTACACTGAAGTATTTTAGGAGAAGAGGCAAGGGAAGATTAAGAGAAGGGGTACAGTGGTGGTTGCTGGTCACCAACATATGTCTTGCTCATATCTCTAAATGTCACTACTATTGCCACTTCTCATATTTCTAAGATCCATTCATTATTTAACAATTCCTTATGAAGTAACTTCCTATGTATCAGGTACCCATTTAGAATATATTGTCTGTCTAATAGCTTCAAGAAGAATTTAACAAATCAAGAGAATCTTAGAAATATACTGTTGAGCTAGATGCAGGTGGCTTATGACTGTACTCCTTACTACTCAGGAGGCTGACATCTGAGGATCTGAGGCCTGAGGATCAGGGTTCAAAGCTGGTCTGTACAGACAAATCCAGGTATCTCCAATTAACCAGCAAAGATCTGGAAGTAGAGCTGTGGCCCAAGTAATAGAGCACAGAAAAAGCTAAGTGAGAGAGGTTGAGGACCTAAGTTTAAGTACCAATATCGGGCTGGGAAGGTGGCTCAGTGGTAGAGCACTTGCCTTGCATGCCTGAGGACCTAGGTTTGATTCCTCATGCACCACATAAGCAAAAAGAAAAAAGCCAGAAGTGGCGCTGTGACTCAAGTGGTAGAGCACTAGCCTTGAGCTAAAGAGCTGAGGGACAGTGCCCAGGCCTAGAGTTCAGACCCCATAACCGGACCCCCCCAAAAAAACCAAAGTACCAATATCAGCCCCCCCCAAGAAATGATATGTACTGGTTGAAGCCCAAGACAGGATTTTTGTTTGTTTATTGCCTTTTTTTTGTTTTGTAAAAAAAATAAAGTAAGGGGCGGCAGAGGGGGCTCAAGTATATACATTTCAAACAAACAGACTAAAGGATGAAATATACTTGGGAGAAGAATCCAATGGTGTAAGTCCTCTGAACAACTAAAGAACTGTTTAACAAAAGAAATACCAGGAAGCAGAAGCATGCTGGGGGGCGGGGGAATGAGAGAAAGGGCACCCAAATGGAGGAAGGAAGGAAGAACAAACGCAGCCCTTATATTCAGTGTACGTCGTGTAAAAATAGACTATGTAACTTCAGGACAGGGAGGGGAGGGGGAGGGGGGAGAATGAAGAAATGGGCAACATTGATTGAATGCACTGTGCTCATCATCTGACATGGAACTGAAATCTCTTTGTGCAACTACATCATCATCATCATCATCATCATCATCACAGCCTCTCCAAGGTAAGAAAAGTGGTCAGATTCCACTCTCCCAGGCTCCAATTCAGTTTCAAGAAGACTTTTTCTTTTCTTAAATAGGGAAAAGAAAAACCTTGAAAGGTTATATAAACATTTAGCTACTTTTTGTTTTAAGAACCAAGGATGATTACATCACGAGGCTACCCTTACCGTAATTGTGATTTAGTGCATCGTAAAAGCATTGTGAACAAGAATTCCTGACGTTGTTTGTTGGTCCACAGGTCAAACCAGTGACTTATCAGAGCAACTCTTTCCTGGAAAAGCTGGAAGAGAGGTAAAGGATATATGTTACTGTGCCTGCCCCATAGATTTTCAGTTGCCAAGCAATCTTTAGACAACCTGCTAACAACCTCCAACGAGTATTTGCACAGCATATTACAGTTCACAAAGTGCTTTAACATATGTCGGAGGGAGGTTGTGCTTTCAGCGCACACTGTTTCTATTCAAGGACGCAGGCAGGCCAGGGCTTGTGAGGTGGGCCAATGCCAATGACTGGCAGGGATGTAATTACAGAAAGGAAAACAAAGAGGTAATGACTCCCAGCTCTTGTTTCAACTTTGGTTAATGTGGCCTAGGGAAACAGATTCCATCTTGAAAACACATAAAAGCTCACTCTTTTAGCCACTCACCAGAGGCTCATGCCTAGAATCCTAGCCACGCAAAGGCTGAGATCTAAGGATCAGGGTTCAAAGCCAGCGAAGGCAATATTGTCCATAGGCATTCTTATCTCCTATGAAGCATCCAAAATCTGGAGGTAGAGCTGTAGCTCAAGTAGTAGAGCCCTAGCTTTGAGCAAAATAGCTCAAAGGACTGCACCCAGGCCTTGCGTTCAAGCGCCAGAACTGGCACAAAAAGCAAAAACATGAACTCAATATATAATAGCCACATGCAAGTAACTCAGACCTAGAGTCCTTACTACTATAGAAGGATGAGATCTGAGGTTCATAGTTGAAGTGAGCCTGAACACCAAGGTTTGTGAGAGTCTTATTTCCAATTAACCATCAAAAAGCCAGAGTAAAGGTGTGGTTCAAGTGGTTGACACAGCCTTGAGCTAAAAAGCTCAGAGTGCCCAAACCCTCAGTTGTTTAAGCCCCTAAACATACAAACAAAAAGTGTCATGGGCCGGGCACTGGTGGCTCACGCCTGTAATCCTATCTTACTCAGGAGGCTTAGATCTGAGGATCACAGTTCAAAGCCAGCTCGGGCAGAAAAGTCCATGAGACTCTGATCTCCAATAAACCACTAGAAAACTGGAAGTGGCACTGTGGCTCAAGAGGTAGAGCGCTCACCTTGAGCTGAAAAGCACAGGGACAGCGCCCAGGCCCACAGTTCAAGCCCCACAACTGACCAAAAAAAAAAAAAAAAGGCATCATGGTAAAATTAACTTTACAAATTACATGTGTAAAGTTTAATATAATATATAACTCACCTGTCTATTTAAAGACTTGTTGCTAAAAGGTGTCCAAGCACTGAACCTAGTGTGGAAGCTCTCCATTTCCAGAATTTTCTGGGACTCCCCAGTTGACATCACAGCAATTTATTTCCTTCCACTTCTAGGAATTATAGGTTCATTTTAATAAACATGTAATTAAGATCATTTAAAAACATCTAATATATTAACATTGTGCCTATGGGCATTATAAAGTTACAGTAATTCAGATAGATACACACATAAATACAATATATAGATATACTGTAATTAGAATTATAACCCATGTATGTGTCTATAATTCACATGTATGTACATATAGATTGAGCTATATTAATATACACAAAAATCCATCCATGCCAAATCATTGCAATTATTCTATCCTTATGTAATTGTACCCAAATCAGAATGTAATCACAAATTATTTTTAAATTTTCTGAGAAATAGAAAGTGAGTAAGGAAAATATTTCAGGAAGGTTTATTGAACATTCAGAAACAGGCATGCATTAGTTGTGCACTGCTGCATAACAGATCACTCCAAAATTCATCAGCTCAAAACAACAAACATTTATCATCTCAATAGTTTCTGAAGCCGGGCGCTGGTGACTCACGCCTGTAATTCTAGCTACTCAGGAGGCTGAGATCTGAGGATCACGGTTCAAAGCCAGCCCGGGTAAGAGAGACCGTGAGACTCCTATCTCCAATAAACCACCAGAAAACCGGAAGTGGCGCTGTAGCTCAAGTGGTAGAGCGATTGCCTTGAGCTGAAGAGCTGAGGGATAGTGCCCAGGCCCAGAGTTCAAGCCCCACGACCAACCAAAAAAAAAATAGTTTCTGAAAATAAAAAATGCAGGCACAAAGCTGGGCACCACTAGATCATGCCTATAATGCTGAAATCTGAGGATTGCAGTTCAAAGAAAGCCCATGACACTCTTTTTTTTTTTTTTTTTCCAGTTGTGGGGCTTGAACTCTGGGCCTGGGCACTGTCTCTTAGCTCTTCAGCTCAAGGTAAGCACTCTAACACTTGAGCCACAACCCCACTTCTAGTTTTCTGAGTGGTTTATTGGAGATAAGAGTCTCACGGACTTTTCTACCTGGGCTGGCTTTGAACTGCTATCCTCAGGTCTCAGCCTCCTGATAGCTAGGATCATAGGTATGAGCCATCAGCGCCTGGCCCCAAGAGACTCTTATGGCCAATTAACCATTAAAAAGCTAAAAGTAGGGGCTGGGAAGGTGGCTCAGTGGTAGAGTGCTTGCCTTGCATGCCTGAGGCCCTGGGTTCGATTCCTCAGCACCACATAAGCAAAAA
>NW_012267313.1:10318850-10327707 GCF_000151885.1 Dipodomys ordii | reverse complement strand
TAACAATTTTCACATTGGCTTGTGCCTGCCAACCTAGCTTTATGTGTGTGAGCAGAGACATTGGAATGAACCTTTTCCTACTGTCATGATTAAGTGAAGAGTATCTTGAATTTGTAAAAAAAAAATTGTTACCATTTGTAGCTACTCATCTGTGGGAATAAAACTTTCTTCACTTGCATAGGATCAAAATCAAACACTAACATAAATTCGATGCTTAGATTGATATGGCTTCAATTTGCATCTCTAAGTCCCCATTTAAAGTTGCATGGCTCAGTGACTCTCCATTATCTTCCGGTTTGACTTCTCATAAATAATAGTTATGATTTCAGGGCTATAAAGCAAATGTATAAGAATAATTTGTCAACAATAATCATTTGTCTGTTTTAGTCCACTTTATATACTGGTGTATCAGAATACAGCTTCCAGGTATAGACATATATCTCCAAATGGCTTACACACACAAAAAAAAGCAGAGGGTTTATCAGGTCTCTCATAAAAAGAGATTTCAGGGCTGGTTAACTGCTGGCTGTGTAATATTAGAAAAGACCTCTGCCTTTCTGCTTTTCCTTCTTCTGGAATCATCATTTGCCTCACTCTGCAAGATGGCCGCCATAGTTCCCAGCATCCTGTGTGCACATGGAAATAGCCCACGGGAGAAAGGAAATTTTTCCCAGAATCCTTTGAGCCCCCTTCTTCTGGCATTTTATACCCAGAACCGTGTCTCTTTCCTGTCTACAGCTATCATGGTGAAAAGAACCAACACAATCCTTAATCATAGAGGCATGGGCTCTGAACAAAATCTAGGTTCAGCCAGAAGAACATAAGACAGAAAGGCTACTGATGCTCAATCCATGATGTTTGTTAGAACTTGGTTTCCTAATAAATCACTTGATTGCTTGTTAAAACGAGTTGGGAAAGCCCTGAGAGCTTATGAGCTTTACTCTGGCTAGATTGTGAGGCTGCTTTTCCTGCTGGTCAGTTTTGCTGGGAAGCAAGGGAGAATTCCTACCTGTGTCAAGCTGGCACTGCATGCCTGGCCTCTGACACAGTTCTCTCCTGGTCTCACTGGCTGACAGCCACATTTGACTGACCGGCACAGTGACCTGTTCATTTAATTGTCAAACTATGAAGCAGTCCTGGATTCCAAAATCTACTTGACTATCAGATCACCTGGCAAATCTCTTTAGGAAAAAGAGTTTTATGTCTTTCTCTCAAGCCACTGGCCCAGAATCTCCTGAGGGGGGGGTGGGGTCTAGAATTCAGGCTTTCAAGAAAGCTATCTGAGTGTTTCTGCTACTCTGGAAACTGCAGCATGTTTGCCATGGTTGGGGAACCGATGTAGCTGAAGAGGAAGCTGCAGATGTGGGTAGACCAGGGGATTCAGGGACTCCAAGTTTAGGACTTAGACTTTGTCCTTTAAGAAATAATCAGCAGGGTGCTATTAGCTCACACCTGTAATCCTAGCTACTCAGGAGGCTGAGATCTGAGGATCACAGTTCAAAGCCAGCCTGGGCAGGAAAGTCCATGAGACTCTTATTTCCAATAAACCACTAGAAAACCAGAAGTGGTACTGTGTCTCAAGCCGTAGAGTGATTGCCTTGAGCTGAAGAGCACAAGGATAGCACCCAAGCCCAGAGTTCAAGCCCCACGACAAAAAAAAAAAAAGCTAAAAGCAGAGCTGTGGCTCAAGTGGCAAATTGCTAGCCTTGAGTGGAAAAAGTTAAGGGACGGTGCCCAGGCCTTGAGTTCAAATCCCAGTTACCAGGAACTAAGTGTGTATGTGTGTGTATGAATGAGTAAGTAGCCTGGCAGAGTTTGATTTTAGCTCGTAAAGTTGAACATATGCATATATTTACCCCAATAGGAAAAAAAGAACTATACATTTGGATTAAAATATATCTACCAAAATACTCACAGGTGCTTATTATTCGAAACAACCCAAGCATTAGCACCCAGCAACAGTTGAATGGATAAACATGTTGTCACATATTCATGTGATGGAATACAATTCACCAATGAGATGACAGATCTGAACTATATACCCATTATGGACCAGTCACACATGTACTATATTATCAAAAAAGCTAGGAATATGATTTTGTGTATCCCATGTGTTACCACTCCAGTGTTAAAAGTCAATAGTAGTTCTCTTTGGAGAACACGGGGAGGTCTATATTTGGGAGAGGGCAGGAGAGGAGCTAGTTGGAACCCAGGTCATTATAGTCACTTTATAATTCATTGACCTCTACTCATTATTTGCATATTTTCCAGATAACCTATTTTGATCAAGAAATTTATAGTCGGGCACCTGTGGCTCATGCCTGTAATCCTAGCTACTCAGGAGGCTGAGATCTGAGGATCGCAGTTCAAAGCCAGCCTGGGCAGGAAAGTCTGGAAGACTCTTTTATCTCCAATAAACCACCACAAAACCGGAAGTAGCATGGTGGCTCAAGTGGTAGAGTGCTATCCTTAAGCTGAAGATCTGAGGGACAGTGCCTAAGCCCAGAGTTCAGGCCCCACAACCAACAATTAAAAAAAAAAAAAGAAAAAGAAAAAAGAAATTTGTAAAATTTGTAATCCACAATACCATCAGACACTATTATGTGCCTCATGAAGACACTGGGTAAGTATTTGCTGAGTAAATGAAATGTTCATATTGCTATGATTTCAATGTATCCTCATTAAAGTTCAGGTTTGGGAACTTAATGGTCAAGGAAATGGCAACCAAAAGTGAGGCTTTGAAGAGGTCCTTTGCAAAGACTACCACCCTCTTGAGAACACCATCAGGATTCATTTGACTCCCTGGGCCTTCTGTCTACTGCCACGTGGGGCGGAGCAACCATTCCCTCCAGGGCACGCACAGAAAAGTGCCATCTTGGCAGCAGAAGAGGTGTTGAAGGTGTTGAAGAGTTAATCATCAATAGCATGTAATCAAACATGGTTATACAATGAATCTCCCATAAAACCCCAAAGGACCGGGTTCCAGGGCCTTTGCTTGTTGAATGCATAGAGGTGCATGGGCAGTAGCACGCAAGCTCTGCATCCTTTCCCTGTGCATCTCTTCCATCTGGTTATTCATCTGTGTCCTTTCTAAAAAATATCCTTTTGAACAAATAGGCAAATGTATATATAAACTATTTCCTGATTTCTGTGAACTATTCTAGCAAATTAAACCCAAGAAAGAAGTCATGGGAATGGGGCTGGGAAGGTGGCTCAGTGGTAGAGCGCTTGCCTTGCATGCATGAGGCCCTGGGTTCCATTCCTCACCACCACAAAAGCAGAAAAAGCTGGAAGTGGGGCTGAGACTCAAGTAGTAGAGCGCTAGTCTACAGCTGAAGAGCTGAGGGACGGTGCCCAGGCCCAGAGTTCAGGCACCACGACCAACAAAAAAAAAATGAAAAATAAATAAGATAAAAAGAAAGAGGTCATGGGAAACTGGTACAGCTGCTCAGTTCGAAGCACAGGTTCCAATCTGGGACCTGTGATTGAAATCTGATATTTTTTTGGATCTTGAATGTTTCTCAAAGATCCAAATGGGGTTTTTGTTTGTTTTGTTTTGTTTTTATTTCTTGTGCTGGTCATAGGGCTTGAACTCAGGCCCTGGGCATTGTCCATTATCTTTTTTGCTCAAGGTCAGTGCTCTATCATTTGAACTACAGCTCCACTTCCAGCATTTTGCTGTTAATTAGAGTTAAGGGTCTTACAAAACTTTCCTGCCTGGGGCTGTGTGGCTCAGTGGTAGAGTGCTTGGGGTGCTTGCCTTGCATGCACGAGGCCCTGGGTTCAATTCCTCAGCACCACATAAGCAGAAAAAGCCGGAAGTGGTATTGTGGTTCAAGTGGTAGGGCGCTAGCCTTGAGCTGAAGAGCTGAGGAACAGCGTCCAGGCCCAGAGTTCAGGCCCCACGAGAAAACTTTCCTGCTTAAGGTGGCTTTGAACTGTAATACTCAGATCTCAGCCTCCTGAGTAGCTAGGATTTCAAGCGTGAGCCATCTGCCCTGGGTTAGGTCTATGTGTTTTAACAGATTGAACCTTAGAATGGCACTATTTGTGGTGCTTAGAAATGGTGAAACCTGGGGGAGGGGGGAGGCTGGGAAGGGATGTGAAGGGTAAACAAAGGAGGAGGCTGCAATGCTTGGTAAGAAATGTACGCATTATGCTGCCCATGTAATTGTAACTCCTCTGTACAGCATGTTCACAAATAAAATAAAATTAAAAAAAAAAAAAAGAAATGGTGAAACCTGTGGGCTGGGAAGTTGGCTCAGTGGTAGAGCGCTTGCCTACCATGCATGAAGCCCTGGGTTCCTCAGCACCACATAAGCAAAAAGAAAAAAGCCAGAAGTGGTGCTGTGGCTCAAGTGGTAGAGCGCTAGCCTTGAGCTGAAGAGCTGAGGGACAGCACCCAGGCCCAGAGTTCAGGCCCCACGACCGGACCAAAAAAAATAAAAATAAAAAAATAACAAAATAAAAAAGGGAGGAGGAGTTGGTGGAGGAGGAAGCTAAGACTGAGCAGTGGGAAGGAGGGAGCCAAATGTGAGCCAATTTGGAGTCCTAAGAACAAGAGAGTTTTCCAGTGTTGAGGAATTTCACTCCCTTCCCATTCCATAGAAACAGTCTGGAGGAGGTGCCTTTAGCCGCCACCCAATTCCAAGTGAGCCCTAGTAAGAGGCTGGGGGGCGGGGGGCTTCTGAGGGGGCCCAGGGCCCAATTCCTGTGCTGCTCAGCCGCTTCCCAGGCTACGTGGGGAAACCCAGAGTGCCCCAGCCAGGGTGGCCCAGCCCCAGGTATGACAAAGCAGCCAAGGGCTTTACCTTGAGGAAGTGGCCTGGAAGCCAGCACGGTGGTTTCTGTCTCCTCTTGGGACTTGACAGCTCCTAAGCTCTGGGAGCCTGGACGGTTCATCTCCATGGGGACCACAACATACACGCCGCCCCTGCAGATTCCCACCCCGCCCGCCGGCCTGCCCCGTGGCTTACCAACCAGTCCGGCTTCCCCTCTCTCCCTAGAGGCCCGGACGACTGGCTGCCCCCAGAAGGGACTTGGATACAAGTAATGTTTACTTGGCCTCCCAAGCCAGCTTTAAAATCGAATAGAGCGATGGATTTTCTTATTTTTTTATCATTTTGTCAGCAAATCTTCAGGAAAATTTAATACTTGCTAATGCCAATTTTTAGCATTACACAGGGGATACAAAAACCCCTCCTTCCTAGTTATTATTGGGCACTTCCTAACTAGTTACTAATGCCTTTCTGTGTATATAACACTGGTCTCCATGTAGCGATGTTCACAATACAAAAGTACAAAAAGCAGATTAGAAAGTCATAAGGAGTATGATACTTAAAAAATATTAAACATGGTACATATTACAAAATATGAACACAAACAAGGTAAATGGTTTGGCCTTGTGAGGTTTCGGATGTTTTGTTTGCTTTCAGCAGTACTGGGGTTTGACTCAGAGTTGAGCTTGCTACACCTCCAGCACTGCTTTTCTTAGGTTATTTTGGAAGTGAAGTCTCAAGGACTGTTGTCTCTACAGGTCTCAAACCGTCATCTTTGGATCTGAGCCTCTTGAGTACCAAGGATTACAGACATGAGTCACTGGAACCCATTGGTTTTAAAAGTTGGTTTTAGAAGTCAGTTTTAAAAGGTCATCTGGGACTGGAAATGTGGCTTTGTGGTGGAGTGCTTGCCTAGCATGCATGAAGCCCTGGGTTTGATTCCCCAATACCACATACACAGAAAAAGCCGGAAGTGGCACTGTGGCTCAAGTGGTAGCGTGCTAGCCTTGAGCAAAAGAAGCTCAGGAACAGTGCCCAGGCCCTGAGTTTAAGCCCCAGGCCTGGCAAAAGAAAAAAAAATCCAGCTGTAGGGAAAACGGCTGAAAAAATAACGGCCGAGGGGCACAACAGCTGAACTGGACATTGATGAAAGTGAACTAAGCAACTCAAGGGTGGTGATGGAAGGGAGGGAATTAGAAGAGAACAGCTGACACTGAGCAAAAGGAAAGAAATGTACATATCACCCAATGTGGAAGAAATCGTTTTATTGTAAAAGTTCGTAGAGTTCACAAGCTTTGTAGATTAACATAATGATGATTATCATTGTGAAAGTTAAAATTTGTTTGTAACTTTAGCTAAGTATAACTATGCAGTACTGTGAAATGTATGCAATCACTTAATCTCAATAAAGAAATAAAGCTATCTGTAGGTTTTAAAAGGTCATCTGTAATCAAATGCTTTTGCAATATTCAATATTTAGGTTAAAAAACTGTACATCTTCTAATGAAGTTTTACTGCAAATCCAGACAAATCTTTTCAGGATTGTTATTATCTTCATTGCCTATCCAAGGAGTGTGAAAGAATGAAAATTAGGCTACTTTTTTTGTTTGTTTGTTTGTTACCAGGGACACAGGCGATATCCTTAGACATAAGAGCAAACGAATCAATCCAAGCTGTCAGTG
Organism: Dipodomys ordii; assembly: GCF_000151885.1. Lineage (NCBI taxonomy): Eukaryota > Metazoa > Chordata > Mammalia > Rodentia > Heteromyidae > Dipodomys > Dipodomys ordii. The sequence goes on along the minus strand of NW_012267313.1, from coordinate 10,321,247 downwards.
TGCTGGTCTGCGCCCTTTCACCAAAAATAGCTTTTGCTCTATTCTGTCCCATGATAGTTTCTTTTTATCCTGTCACATGCTAGTGTTCTGTTCCTGTGGTCCCTATTCTGTAACCCAAGTAAAAAGTTTAAAATGTTCTTTGTAATGCTTTGGTAGCTTTCCAAAATAAATGCAATTAGAGTCTGGAGGTGTAGCCTAGTGGCAGAGCACTCAAAAACAAAAACAAAAACAAGAAAAAAAAACAAGAGGCTGGGCACTGGTGGCTCACACCTATAATCCTAGCTACTCAGGAGGCTGAGATCTGAGGATCACGGTTCAAAGCCATCCCAGGCAGGAAAGTCCATGAAACTCTTATCTCCAATAAATCACCAGAAAACTGGAAATGGCACTGTGGCTCAAGTGGTAGAGTGCTTGCCTTGAGCTAAAGAGCTGAGGGACAGCACCCAGGCCCAGAGTTCAAGCCCCACAAACAACAAAAAGAAAGGAAAGAAAGAAAGAAAACAAAAGAGTCATGTGCCAGTAGCCCACACAGTAATACTAGCTATTCAAGAGGCTGAGATCTGAGGATCCTAGTTCCTAGTTTGAAGCCAGCTAGAACAGAAAAGCCTCATCCCACCCCAATTCTTTTTTCAAGCTTTTTTTTGGGGGGTCCGGTCATGGGGCCTGAACTCTGGGGCCTGGGTGCTGTCCCTCAGCTCTTCAGCTCAAGTCTAGTGCTCTACCACTTGAGCCACAGCACCACTTCTGGCTTTTTTTTTTTTTTTTTGCTTATGTGGTGCTGAGGAATCCAACCCAGGGCCTCAGGCATGCAAGGCAAGTGCTCTACCACTGAGCCACCTTCCCAGCCCCCCCAACCCTAATTCTTATCTCCAATAAACTATACAGAAAAAGCCAGCGGTGGTACTGTGGCTCAAGTGATAGAGCGCTAGCCTTGAGCACAAAGAGGTTCAGGGACAGGGCCCAGGCCCTGAGTTCAAGCCCCAGGACCAAAAAAAGAAAGAAAGAAAAGAAAAAAATAAAAACAGATAAACTGTTCAACATTCTTTGAATTCAGAATGCCAAATATTATTAGCATTTTGATTTTAATATATTCAAGGGACTGTGAAGGTGGCTCAGTGGTAGAGCGCTTGCCTTGCATGCATGAGGCGCTGAGGCTCAAGTGGTAGAGCGCTAGCCTTGAGCCGAAGAGCTGAGTGACAGTGTCCAGGCCCAGAGTTCAAGCCCCACAACCAACCAAAAAAAAAAAAATATTCAATAGCAGGTAATGGTAACATCCATACCTGTAATCCCAGCACTTAGGAAGCTAGGCGAGAGGATCACTAATTCAAAGTCAGCTTGGACTATATATGGCAAGTTCTTATATGTTTTCCTTTTTTTTGTCGGTCGTGGGGCTTGAACTCTGGGCTTGGGCACTGTTCCTCAACTCTTCAGCTCAAGGTTAGCACCCTACCACTTGAGCCACAATGCCACATCTGGTTTTCTGGTGGTTAATGGAAGAGTCTCAAGGCCTTTCCTTCCCCGGGCTGGCTTTGAACTGAGATCCTCAGATGTCAGCCTACTGAGTAACTAGGATTATAGGTGTGAGCCACCACACCTGGCCAAGTCCTTATCTTAAAAATAAACAAACACAAAAGAGTGGAAATGGGAGGTACTGGGAGAGAATGAGGGAACAGAAGACAGTTTATGAATGGAAATGTACTCATTACTTAACTAATGTAATTGTAATCCCTCTGTACATCACCTCTATAATAATAAAAAACAAAAAATAAAAATCATTCAATGAGACCTGGGGATGTAGCTCAATTGTAGAGCACTTTCTTCACATGTATGAAGCCCTAGGTTTGATGCCCAGCACTGAAAATAAAGTGTGTAAAAGTTATAGAAGCTAACATGTATTGAACTTCACTGTTATCAGCTACTATTTTGCCATATTGCCTACACATAATTTATGAACTTCTACATTACTCATATAATCACTAGAAGTTGACTATTGGCCTTATTTTCTAGATTTAAAGCAGAAATCTTCATGCCTATAATCCTAGCTACTCAGAGGGCTGATATCTGCAGATCCTGATTCAAATCCTTCCTGAAGTCCAAGAGACTCTTTCAAATTATCCAGCAAAAAACGAAGTGGAGGTGTGGCTCAAGTAGTAGAGCACCAGCCTTGAACAAAAAAGAAGCTGTCAGAGGGATGCTATACTCCTATAATCCTAGCTACTCAGGAGGCTAAAATCTGAGGATCACAGTTCAAAGCCAGCCTACGCAAGAAAGTCTGTGATTTTTTTTTTTATTGTGAAAATACTGTACAGGGGCTGGGAAGGTGGCTCAGTGGTAGAGCACTTGCCTTGCATGCATGAGGCCCTGGGTTCAATTCCTCAGCACCACATAAGCAAAAAA
>NW_012267313.1:10313106-10317770 GCF_000151885.1 Dipodomys ordii | reverse complement strand
TAGTTGTGCTGGTAGCTTTAGTGTGGTCTTGTTTGTGATCATTCGGGTAAATGCCCAAAAGTGGGATTGCTGGGTCATAGGGGAGCTCTATGTGGGGTCTTTTGAGGATTCTTATCTGCAGTTAACCACCAGATAAAACAGAAGTAGCACTGTGGCTCAAAGTGGCAGAGTGCTAGCCTTGAGTGAAAGAGCTTAGGGACAGTGCCCAGTCCCCACAGTTCAAGCCCTGTGACGAACAACAACAGAGGCCCTGTCAACATATGTGCACACATGCTTGTGTGTGCATGTACATATACACGAATTCAACTCATCTGGGTCAGCACACATGTACAGGAAAGTCAAGGGCCAGAATAGGGATTCAAAGCACAGTCTAAATAACCTCCATTAAGTGCTCAAAAGGTACAGAAATTTCAGGGAACTTATAAAACCTCAGTGTTAACCAACAGTTTTCTTCTGAAGACTAAACCGGAGTTGAAGATAATAGGGTCTTCCAGACAGACAACACAGACTAATTTAAAACAATCACTTTATTAAAAATAGCAAATCTCACAATACTTATTTAACATTTAGTCATCACTGGCCATTGGCAAACACACCTGTGTGTGTACTGATTGTCTAAAGTAAACTGAAGCGGGGCTGCCACACCACAACTGAAGCAGTGGGTCAGGGCACCACCCACCGAGGATCTCCCTGGTGGTGGGGGTAGTGCCCTCCAGCCCCATCAAGAACAGTTAGCACAATGCATTTCAAGTATAACCCTGTAAGGCAACAGTATAAAGCACAGCAGCACGACCTCTCAGACCTCTCCATGTCCCAAGCAAGCCTTCCCCAAGGCCCTGACCTCCAGTTACAGTGAATTATAGCAAGCAAGTATACTAAAAGCAGTAGGGGGAACAATCAATGCACTTTAATGACTTTAATTCCTGGTGTGGAAGATGATTCTACTACTGAAGTTAGCTACTGAAGGTACATACGAATGCTGCTTCTCCGCAAACCCAAGAAAGCAAACTGTGTTTCACTTTAGCTGGTAGAAGTATTAGGAACGTCTTGTGCATCTGCCAAGTGTAGCTTTTGTCTGAATTCATCAGTTAAGGAGATTTCATTCTGTAATGAGTACTTCTTTTAAATTTTGGGAAATTACACTCAGGAGAAGTAAAAAAAAGTAGGGGAGAGTATAGAGGGGAAGGAAAGAGAGGGGAAAGAGAAAGAGAAGGCAAGATGCTTAGAGGCAAAGCTACTTTGTTGCTATGGAGACCCAGATGTAGTAAGCCAATTATATTAAACTATGCTATTTCTGTATCGATAATATGCTATAGCTCTACTATACTATATCTAAAACATACTGCTTTACAAAAAATATAAAAATAATTAAATGTACTGCTTTATAAAATTTTACTCAGTAGTATGTTCTAGATTACAATAAATCTATCTGCAATAAAACAATATCTATCTATCTATCTTTCTATCTGTCTGTCTGTCTGAGGGGATGCCCAGAGGAGAGCAGACTGGCCTCAAACTTGCAGTCCTCCTGCCTCAACCTTAATCGTGCTGGATTACAGGTGTGAATCTCCATGACTGACTAATTATTTTTATTGCAGCTAGAATTTTTTTTTTTTGGTTGGTTGTGGGGCTTGAACTCTGGGCCTGGGCGCTGTCCCTCAGTTCTTCAGCTCAAGGCTAGTGCTCTACGATTTGAGCCACAGTGCCACTTCCGGCTTTTTCTGTTTATATGATGCTGAGACATCGAACCCAGGGCCTCATGCATGTGAGGCAAGCACTCTGCCACTGAGCCACATTCCTAGCCCAAGAATTATCTTTGAGATAAGGAACTGATGAACATCAAATATTAAAATACTAAAGAAAGATTGTATGTATCACCCTCCCTCCTTGCTTCCCATTTCAAACAATGTTAGCCCCCAAGTCTTTCTTGACAATATCCTAAGCCAATCTGACCTCACAAAACCTTATTATCCTCATCTACAAAATGCAAAGTATCATAGCACCTACTTCCTATTTAGCAAGCAATAAGTTTCCATCAAGACTGGCTATTGATTGCTATTTCTGATTTGTATATACTTCCTTATTTCTTAAGTTTTATTACTATACAATTAAGCAATTAATTATAGCATACAACGTTATATTAATCATACTAACTTACAGTCTATATATAGTTTGGAAATTTTCACATACTTATCATTACCCAATATTACAGAAGACCCTCTAAGATAGTTAACAATTTGTTCAAAGTTACATTATCAGAATGTTAAACCAATTTTTTTTTTTTTTGTCGGTCATGGGACCTGAACTCTGGGCACTGTCCCTCAGCTCTTCAGCTCAAGGCTAGCATTCTACCACTTGAGCCACAGCACCACTTCTGGCTTTTTCTGCTTATGTGGTGCTGAGCAATGGAACCCAGGGCCTCATGCATGCAAGGCAAGCGCTCCCACCGCTGAGCCACCTTCCCAGGCCCCAGAACCAAATTTTTAAAGTCCTATTTAGATGTCAACAACAACAGAAGGTTATTCGGGTTAAAGCATGTATACACATGTGAAGCACCTATGTGGAATCTTAGAATAATGAATACACTAAAAAAAAAAAAAAAAAGAATGACAGGAGGTAAAACTGGCTCTGTTGGGGACTGGGCACCAGCAGTAATGAATGAGGAGACCGAATGGAAGGGGTAAATGAGGAGGAATATGGTCAAACTAGTTTAGCTGCATGTATGGAAATAATGAAGCTTAATAGCATTATTCTAAGAAATGGGGAAGCGAGAGAAAGGGAGAATGATAAAAGAAGCATATGCATGGATAGAAAGACCATAATAACCCCTCCCACATGCAACTAATGTATAGCAAATAAAAATAAATTTAAGCCAGGAGCCAGGGGCTCACGCCTGTAATCCTAGCTACTCAGGAGGCTGAGATCTGAGGATCGTGGTTCAAAGCCAGCCTGGGCAGGAAAGTCCATGAAACTCTTATCTCTCCAATAAACCACCAGAAAACCGGAAGTGGTGCTGTAGTTCAAGTAGTAGAGTGCTCGCTTTGAGCTGAAGAGCATAGGGACAGCACTCAGGCCCAGAGTTCAAGCCCCACGACCAACAAAAAAAATAAAAAATAAATTTAAGAAATATCCACTCTAAAACCAGCTCATTATTTGGTTTCAAGAGGCTATTTTCCTTTTTAAAGTAAATTAGGTTGTGGGCAGGAGTCATTGCTCTTATGGTCCTAATAATCCTGCCTACTGATATATTCAAAAACATATTTTGAGCCAATGGCTCATACCTATAATCCTAGCTACTCAGGAGGCTGAGATCTGAGGATCATAGTTCAAAGCCAGCCTGGGCAGGAAAATCCGTAAGACACTTATCTCCAATTAACCACCAAAAAAACAGAAAGTGGCACTGTGAATCAAGTGGTAGAGCACTAGCCTTGAGCTAAAGAGTATAGGGACAGCGCCCAGGTGCAGAGTTCAAGCCCCATGACCAACATAAAAAATTTTTTTGAAGTTTTTGAAATCATTGTTTTGCCTCGAAATATCCAAACCTTACTGTTCTACTATAACTTAAGTGGTTTCTCATATGCTAGTCTTTTTTTTTTTTTGTGGGTTGAGACGCTTGAACTCTGGGCTTGGGCGCTGTCTCTGTGCTCTTCAGCTCAAGGCGAGCGCTCTACCGCTTGAGCCACAGTACCACTTCCAGTTTTCTAGTGGTTTATCGGAGATAAGAGTCTTACAGACTTTCCTGCCTGGGCTGGCTTTGAACCATGATCCTCAGATCTCAGCCTCCTGAGTAGCTAGGATTACAGGCGTGAGCCACTAGTACCTGGCTACATATGCTAGTCTTGTAACACTCTCAGCACACTTAATTATGGAATGTCATTTCACAATTTAGGTGAACATTCCTTCGATTACATATAATTGTCATTTTGATGCTCCTATAATACCCTGTATAATAATATTAGTTTAATGCATTTCATCTGGATGTCCATCTATCAGTTAGCATCAGAATCTAAGCCTAATCCATAATTTCTTTTTGTTGGTCCTGAGGCCTGAACTCTGGGCCTAGGCACTGTTCTTCAGCTGTTCAGCTCAAGGCTAGCACTCTACCACTTGAGCCACAGTGCCATGTCCAGCTTTTGCTGCTTATGTAGTGCTGAGGAATTGAACCCAGGGCCTCATGCATGCAAGGCAAGCACTCTACCACTGAGCCACCCTAATCCATAATTCTTATGATTTAAAAAATAATAAAGGAAGAGGAGAGAGGGGCAAGAAAAATGGTAGGAATACAGATGGGTGATTGACTAAAATACAGTGTATGCATATGTGGAAATGTCACAATGAAAAAAAATTAAATTTGTTTAAGATTTTCAAAAAACACAGGGCTGGGGGTTTAGCCCAGCGGAAGGGCGTCCGCCTGGCACGCACAGGGTCCTGGGTTCGGTCCTCAGCCCTGGAAAAAAAAAAAGATTTTTCAAAAAACAAAGCAGGGGCTGGGAAGGTGGCTCAGTGGTAGAGTACTTGCCTTGCATGCATGAGGCCCTGGGTTCGATTCCTCAGCACCACATAAGCAAAAAAGAAAAAAGCCGGAAGTGGCGCTGTGGCTCAAGTGGTAGAGCGCTAGCCTTGAGCTGAAGAGCTGAGGGACAGCACCCAGGCCCAGAGTTCAG
>NW_012267313.1:10304509-10311416 GCF_000151885.1 Dipodomys ordii | reverse complement strand
GGAGTTAAGGCCCCATGACTGACCAAAAAAAGAAAAGAAAAAAGAATAGAGTAAAACAACTCTACTCACATCAGACAGCAGCCTGTCCAGATTGACATCACTGGCTGCTTTCCTCTTGTCCTCAGGAAGTTCCTCTAACTCCCCATAAAGCTCCAAATTCAAGCGAGCTAACTTCTCCTGCATTCCTCGAACATGCTCCATCTGTTCTATGGAACACTCGTTTCCTAAGGAACATTCAGATATTAGTAAAGAGTAATGCTAAAACTTAAACATTGGGAGTAGCTTTTAAACTCTACGTGCTTTGAAAGAAATTTATTTTCTTCCATGTATAAACTGGATTGTTAATGATCATATATTTTTCTTTTTCTTTTTTTTTTTGGGTCTGGTTGTGGGGCCTGAACTCTGGGCCTGGGTGCTGTCCCTCAGCTCTTCAGCTCAAGGCTAGCGCTCTACTACTTGAGCCACAGCGCCACTTCCGGCTTTTTTTTTTGCTTATGTGGTGTTGGGGAATCGAACCCAGGGCCTCAAGCATGCAAGGCAAGCGCTCTACCACTGAGCCACCTTATATTTTTCTGTGGATAGTTACAAATCAATGTTTTTGTGATAGTGCCTCCCTTTACTTCACAGCTGGCCACAAACTCAAATCTTCCTAAATCTGTTTTGAAACAAATCAAACCAAATTTTGGCAAGGCACCAGTGTCTTACATCTGCAATCCTAACTACTCAGAAGGCTGAAATCTAAGGATCATGGTTTGACGCCAACCTGGGCAGAAAAGTCTGTGAGACTTTTCTCCAATTATCCACCCAAAAGCTGGAAGTGAAGCTGTGACTCCAAGTAGCAGAGTGCCAGCCTTGAGTGAAAAATTAAGTGACACCCTAAGTTCAAGCCCCTGTTCAAAACCAACAAAAAAATATCTTTATGAGTTCTTATAAGCAGTTATGTATTCCTCCTTTAGGAAATACAAATAATATTTATAAAGCACATTATAAAACAATGTAACATTCTAGATCAGTTGTCTGTAATTGTTCATGGAAAGATCTAAATTTTTGACTGACTAGAGAAAATAATTCATATACATGACATCTCCTGCAATGTCTTTTTAGTGTGTGTGTGTGTGTGTGTGTGTGTGTGTGTGTGTTATGCCAGTCCTGTCGTTTGAACTAGAGGTTGGGCTTGTTTTTATTTTTTGTTTGTTTTGTTTTGTTTTTTCCTTGGGATTCTTTTGCTTAAGGCTAGCACTGTATCACTTGAGCCACAGTACCACCAGGTTTTTTCTGTTTATGTGGTACTGAGGATTTGAACTCAGGGCTTTATGTATGCTAGGCAAGCACTCTACCACTAAGCCACATTCCTAGCCTTTTGTTCTTAATTTTTTTATTTTTTATATATTTATTTATTTTTGTTGGTCGTGGGGCTTGAACTCTGGGCCTGACCGTTGTCCCTCAGCTCTTCAGATCAAGGCTAGCACTCTACCTTGAGCTACAGCGCCACTTCTGGTTTTCTGGTGGTTTATTGGAGATAAGAGTTTCACGGACTTTCCTGCCCGGGCTGGCTTTGAACCGTGATCCTCTGATCTCAGCCTCCTGAGTAGCTAGGCTTACAGGCCTGAGCCACCAGCTCCCGGCCCTTTTGTTCTTTAAAAAGGCAGAACAAGCCAGGCACCAGTGGCTCCCGCCTGTAATCCTAGCTACTTAGGAGGCTGAGAGCTGAGGCTTGCAGTTCAAAGCCAGCCCAGGCAGCAAAACCCAAAAGACTCTTATCTCCAATTAACCACCCGAAAACTGGAAGTGGTGCTGTGGCTCTAGTGGAGGCTAGCCTTGAGCTGAAGAGCTCAGAGACAGCACTGGGGCCCAAAGTTCAAGCCCCATGAATGACCAAAAAAAAAAGGCAGAACAAGTGGATGTCAGCAGCTCACTACTCTGTAATCACAGCATTTTAGAGGCTAAGATCCATGATTACAGTTCAAAGCTAGCCAAAGCAAAAAAAAAGTCCATCATATTCATCTCTAATTAACCCATAAAAAGCCAGAAGTAGAGATGTAGCCCAAGGAGCACAATGCCTCAAGTAGCGGAATCCCATCCTTGAGCTGAAAAGCTAAAGGAAGTATAGCATGCCCAGGCCATGAATTCAACAAGCCCTAGTATCTGACTGTAATACTAGCTACTCAGATGGCTGAGTTCTGAGGATCGTGGTTCAAAACCAGCCTGGGCAGGAGAGTCTGTGAGACTCATCTCCAATTAATCACCAGGAAACTGGAAGTGGCACTGTGGCTCAAAGTGGTAGAGTGCTTGCCTTGAGTTGAAGAGCTCAGGGACAGCACCCATGCCCCAAGTTCAAGCCCCATAACAAGAAAAAAAAGAAACTGGAGGCCAGTGGCTCACCCCTGTAACCCTACCTACTCAGAAGGCTGAAATCTGAGGATCAGAGTTCAAAGCAGCCCTGGCAGGAAAATCTGTGAGACGCATCTCCAATTAACCACTAAAAAGTCAGAAGTGGAGCTCTGGCTCAATTAGTAAAGCACTAGTCTCAAGCAAAAGTATCTCAAGGACAAACCCCAGGATTGGCAAAAAGAAAAAAAAAATCATGCAGAAAAAAGGATGCAAACATCTGAAAGGAAAAAAGAACAGTAAAGAGAAATACATCTTGCTTACCAAATGCTTGAAGTTTACCAGAGTGGAAATCATTGAGGAGACTGAGAAGCCCCCGCTCCATCTCCTGCACATCCGAGACGTCGGTGAGGAAGGAGTGCTGGATAGGGGTAGCCTGGGCACCTTTCCCTTCTCCACCCTGAGGTCTGTTCTTCTCTTTCAGAACTCTGCAAAGATGAGGCAATTGGATTTACTTACATCTTTTCCAGAAGGTTCCAGATCAAACTTCTGCTTATTTCCTAAGTGAATTAATGAACTTATTCTTAAAAAACAAGAAACAAGAATAAAGTCAATATCAAATAGAACTAGTAACCTCAAGTCAGAAATAAAGAACAGTGCAAAAAAATCTATGATTGGGCTGGGAAGGTGGCTCAGTGGTGGAGCGCTTGCCTTGCATGCATGAGGCCCTGGGTTCAATTCCTCAGCACCACATAAGCAAAAAGAAAAAAGCCGGAAGTGGCACTGTGGCTCAAGTGGTAGAGCACTAGCCTTGAGCTGAAGAGCTGAGGGACAGCACCCAGGCCCAGAGTTCAGGCCCCACAACTGGACCCCCCCAAAAAAATCTATGATTGCATTTCATACATTTGTATCAAATATAATCACTAAGACTCAGAAGGTTTCATTAACATATTTATATAATATACTAATTTACTAGACTTCCAACAATTGAAATAGAAATTGTTAGGTCTTTTTACTAGTCTACATCTCTTATTTCATTTCACAGTAAAACATCTTACAAACTTTCCCTCTTAAATGTTACTCTGAACTAGCATAATGTCTGCTCTGGGCAGACATTATGCAAGTAGTATTTGTTTAAGGAGACTTTTTAATTCATAATCACTGTATGACAGGGAACAGAAAACCTCTTATCATCCCTGACTCTCCATCTTCCCCAGGCCCCACATGCACTCATAAAGTCCTCCTGATTACTCATAAATTACTCATCTCCCTAGTTCTTCTCTTTGCCACTGCCACCATCCTGTTCACCTAAAGACTCCAATACCTTCCCAAACAGCTTTCTTGCCTCTGTGTGTGGGGTCTCATCCCCCTTTCCTTTTCACAAGGCAGCCAACTACACTTCTAAAAAGCAAAATCAGATCATATAACTTACAGAACTTAAACCCTTTAGTAGCCTGCTGGATAAAGCCCAGTATACTTAAGAAACCCTGTCTTCCCTTTGGAATCTCTAGTCATTGTTTCCAGTTTCCTACAGATCCATTCGCTATCTTACATGTTGAATCTGTGGTTGCATCTGAATCCTCAAACCCCAGTCCCTATTTTGCTAGGTAGTTTCTACCCACACATCCACCAAGTTTCAGTTTAAGAGCTGTCTCCCCAGGAAGGCCTTTTAGAACCATTCTATGAACTAATTGGTTGGTTTTGTTTTATTTGCCAGGCTTCAGGACCTGGTCTGTCCCTGAGCCTCTTTGTTCTCAAGGCTAGCACTCTACCACTTGAGCCACTATATCACTTCTGAGTGGTTTATTAGAAGTGGTTCACACTTGTAATCCTAGCTACTCAGGAGGCTAAGAACTGAGGATCCAGGTTCAAAGCCAGCCCAGACAGGAAAGTCCAACTCTTATCTCCAATTAACCACCAGAAAACTAGAAGTGGTATTGTGGCTTAAAGTGGTAGAGCACTATCCTTGTGCTGAATTGCTCAGGGGTGCCACCCAGCTCTGAATTCAAGCCCCACAACTGACCGCCCCCCCCCATTAAAAAAAAAGTCTCACAAGCTTTCCTGCCTAGGCTGCCTTCAAACCATAATCCTCAGATCTCAGCCTCCTCAAGTAGCTAGGATTATAGGCATGAGCCACCAGCACCCAGATCCAAATTTGTTCTTATTAACCATGTCTGGCATATACCAGGCTCTCAAAAACTTCAATGATGGTACTATGTACACAGTTATATAGAAACAGAAAGAGGTTTATAAAGCCCAGGCCAGCTGGAAGGCTTGCTATAGGCATTATGTGAAGGGTTAACAAATAATGGTTAAAAACCAAGAGGGAAGTTGTGTTTTGTATTTACAATCCAATGTATACTACATATCTTGAGTCATATATGCATTTAATACTCAATTTTTACATAGTGTTGAATGAAAACAGCCTTCCCACAGCTCTCCTCACCAAAATAAGGATAAATGAGATACGTGGATATATCCCCCCCAAAGGACAGGGCACAAGAAACTAACAACTCCTCTAATTTTAGAAACCACTGTGAAACCCTTGGCACAATTTTAATACACACTAAAAAAATGACAGCAAAGTTAAAAAGTTTCTTCTGAGGAGATGTAAGCCAGTGAAGAGATTGGGCTAACAAGGGTGGATGAATAAGATTGTATTATGATCCAAGTAGTTTGTGTTCTTGTGTGAAAATACACCTGGTAAAATAGTTTCAAGAAGTAGTTAAGGGCCTGGGGCCACTCATGCCTGTAATCCTAGCCACTCAGGAGCCTGAGCAGGAAAGTCCAGGAGATTCTTCTTTTTTTTTGTTGTTGGCTGTGCGGCTTGAACTCTGGGCCTGGGCACTGCCCTCAACTCTTCCGCTCAAGGCAAGCACTCTCCACTTAGGCCACAGCACCACTTCTGGTTTTCTGGTGGTTTATTGGAGATAACGACTGTCACGGACTTTCCTACACGAGCTGGCTTTGAACCATGATCCTCAGATCTCAGCCTCCTGAGTAGCTAGGATTACAGGTGTGAGCTACCGGTGCCGAGCTCCATGAGATTCTTATCGCCAATTAAGAACCAAAAAGCCATCAGTGGAACTGTGACTCAAGTGGTAGTATAATACCATTGATCAAAAAAGCTAAAGGGTGCCAGCTCACACACACAGAAAGTGATTAAGGAAATAAGGGGGTGAGATTGATTGGAATGCATTTGTCAGTGAGTTCCCCAGCCCTTTTACAACTAATGTATATAATAAAAAAGAAAAGGAAATTTAGAACAAGCTATTGACAGTATGTGGGGAATAGTTCTTCACAGTCTGTACCTTGCTGTACAAAGTGCTGCCTGAGGGCTGGGAAGGTGGCTCAGTGGTAGAGCACTTGCCTTGAATGCATGAGGCCCTGGGTTCAATTCCTCAGCACCACATAAGCAGAAAAAGCTGGAAGTGGCGCTGTGGCTCAAGTGGTAGAGCACTAACCTTGAGCTGAAGACTGAGGGACAGCACCCAGGCCCAGAGTTCAAACCCCATGGCCAACAAAAAAAAAAGTGCTGCCTGAGACCTGTATAGCAAGTTCACCAGTGGTCTTCTTAGAAATGTTCCTCTGGGCCTGGTGCTGGTGGCTCACGCCTGTAATCCTAGCTACTCAGGAGGCTGAGATCTGAGGATCACTGTTCAAAGCCAGCCCAGGTAGGAAAGTTTGTGAGACTCTTATCTCCAATAAACCACCAGAAAACTGTAGTGGCACTTGGCTCAAGTGGTAAAGTGCTTGCCTTGAGCTGAAGAGCTCTGAGGGACAGTGCCCAGGCCCAGAGTTCAAACCCCATGGCCAACAAAAAAAAAAATTCTATCAGTTCATCATTTAATAACTCTCTCAAAAAAAAGGAAACAAACTCAAAAGATAAAATCAAGTCCTGTTTATTCTTACTCTCATGTTTATTATGTCCCACTGTCTCACTTCACATTAAAACAAGTAACAATTTTTAAAAACACGGAATGAAATTACAATGTGTGCAGAACTCATTTTAAATGCTGTCAATCACATGGTGGCAATCAACATAAATCCAGCACTCAGGAAGCCCACACTCAAATCAAACATGGTGCTGTGCCACTATAATCTCTGCTCTTGGGAGGGGAAGGCAGAAGGATGGTAAAAGATCCTCTCTCAAAATTCAAAGGAATACATAATCCAAGAAACAAATAACAACTATTTAGAGAAAAGAAGATTTTCACCTTTGAAATCTCTTGGCATTTTTTTTGCAAGTTGTGGGGCCTAGACATTGTACCTGAGCTCTTTTGCTCAAGAGTAGCACTCTACCACTTTGGGCCACACTTCCACTTCCAGGTTTTGAATGGTTAATTGGAGGCAAGAGTCTCATAGGGACTTTTCTGCCCAGGCTGGCTTTCAACTGTGATCCTCAGATCTTAGCTTCCTGACTAGCTAGAATTAGGCATTTTTTAAGACAGGGTGTAACTATGTATCCCAGGTTGGTTTAGAATTCTCAGTCTTCCTCCAATGGACTCCCAAGCAGATGGGGTTACACATATGCACCATCATTCCCTCTTGGATTTCTTTTTTTTCTTTTTTTTTTTTT
>NW_012267313.1:10298822-10303524 GCF_000151885.1 Dipodomys ordii | reverse complement strand
ATGCATGAGGCCCTGGGTCCAATTCCTCAGTACCACATAAGCAAAAAGAAAAAAGCCAGAAGTGGCACTGTGGCTCAAGTGGTAGAGCGCTAGCCTTAAGCTGAAGAGCTGAAGGACAGTGCCCAGGTCCAGAGTTCAGGCCCCATGATCGGACCAAAAAAAAAAAATTAAAAATAGAGCATTATAAAAAGATGGTTTGGCAATAAATAACATTTTACTGTGAAAGAATTCACCTTTTTAACTTTGGTCGCTGGGAAGTTGATTGTGAGGCAGGATTTGAAAACCCTGTGCTTTTGCTCACTGGAATGGCATTTTTTTTGGCATTAACCTGAGTGGAGTGGGCACTAAAAGACTTAGGACTCCTCCTCTTCACCTTTCGCTCTTCCATTTCAAGTTCTTTGCTGAACCAAGGCCAGTTTCTTAACACCTAAATAAGAAAATACAGTTATTTACATATGTATGCTATAATATGCAACAATATAAGTGGTTTGAAGGCCCATTTCACAGATCCAAAGACCTCAGAATTAAAGAGGTCAATGGCAGGTGGTGATACATGCCTCTAATCCAAATATTCAGGAGATTGAAGAAAAAGGACACAAGACCCTGTCTCAAAAAAGGAAGGGGGGGAGGGAGAGAAGAAAAAAAAAAAGAAAGAAAGAAGAAGAAGAAGAAAGGAAGGAAGGAAGGGAGGGAAAGAAAGAAAGAAAGGAAAGAAAGAAAAGGAGAAAGATTAGCACTACTTACAGATAGCCAGTCCATGGAGAATATGTTTAAAACCTTCTATTTATCACAGTATCTTATTTCATATATTTACCATTATTTTCATAATGGGTGTTGTTATCTTTTTTCCATTTCTTTATTATTTGTTCATTGGGTTAAATTCTGTGTGCTCCAAAATCTGGGGTTTTTTTCCCCTTGACTTCATGATTCAAGTACCATAAGATATTTACATGGTCATTCAACTCATTGGATCATAAATTGCCTTAGGAACAGTAGGTCTTTCTAAAAAAATAGCATCAACTTAATCATATGACTTTTCAGAAAGATCCAAACCCATTTCAACCACTCTGAAAATACTTAAGGACTTTTTTTCCTCTCTGCACTCGGCACATAAGCAAGGAAATTTAAGCCACTGGGCTCAGATTGGCTGTCACAGCCAAACCTATGATACCTGCAAAAAAATAAAAAGGCTTTCTGGGAAAGGATCTAATGCATAGCCTCCATTTCAAGATACCAATGAATTCACTTAGGACCAGGGTGACAATGTTTTCTTTAAAAAGAATTTTTAAAAACAAAACAAATCGTGTTATGAATGCTCCAACACCCACTAGAAATCAAATGGAACTTTAAAAGGCAACGGGGTGCTGGAGGCATAACTCAAGTGGCAGAGCACCTGCACTGCAACTTTAAGGCTCTGAATTCTCATTCCAGTGTCATCACCGCAAAAGAATAATAATAAAAATCAGTGTGAATTATGATACATATTAACAACTGGCCTTCCAATTAAAAGATGCGAATACACGTCTGGTAATACAAGGGGGAAAAAAGGGAAAAAATCCAAGCAAAGAAAACAAATAAAAAACTCTCACTAGCCTGACATACGCTGCTCTGAGGGGCCAGAGCCTCGTTTTGGTAAAGTAGCAAGTGTCGTGGATCGCCGAAAGCGTTCCTGTACACCGAGCGTCCGGGACCCCTCCGGCCACGGCCGGCGGCTACTTACTCGGGCACGGACTCCGAAGCAGGTCAGGTCTTCCGAGCAGGGCCGGGCCGCGGCCTCATCCCATCATCCGATTCGCCCATGCCACGACCCCACACCACCCAGCTCCCAGCAGGGTGGGTGGTGGAAGGGCTTAAAGGAGGAGATCCACTTCCACTACATACCCGAAGAAGAAGGGGGTTCGGGTCCCTCTCCACAACCTGCAAATTTCCCACAGTCTCGGAGGCCACGGCCGCGGCTGCAACTGGGCTCCGCTCACGTTCCTGGAGCCTCCACAGCGCCCTTTGTTTACGGAAGTGATCGGGGAGGCGGCGCCTCTATGACGCATGGCCCCGCCCCTTCCTGCTCCGGGAACGTCTCTCCGGACTCGCACCGTGGGCTCCGCATTGTGCCGCTCTACGTTCAGCTCTTACTCCAGCGGGGGTAGAAAGGAGTCGTCATGGCTGACGATTTTCACTGTAGGCTTTTTGACGCAGAAGTCGGGCGTGATAAAGGGAGGCCGTTGCAATGGGACGCTAAATATGATCTTTCCGACGCGATCCCGCCCCCTTTGTGTCGTCAGTCAACGTACTACAATTCCCAGCATGCCGTTCGCGGAGCGAAGTGTCGCCAAGCAACTGGTCCTGTTGGTTTCTGATTGGTTGCTCTCACTTCGGGAGGCTAAATTAACTGGTTAGAAGGGAGCGCGAAAAGCGCGATTCTCTTCACCCGCAATGAGATTTTCTTATTCCTATTCTTAACAGCTCTTCTGTCAGACACGTTATCTATCAGCCTCACTACAGCAATGTGAGGTAGGTGTCATAACCCTCGTTTTGGAAATAAGGACACTGAGACTCAGAAAGATGGGTCAATCTAGGTGTCTCTGTGGCCAGACAATTCTACTACACTCTACTACACTTCTCAGGAGAAAGAACTGTGGAGTGAGAAAAGGATCTATCCTGAATGTGTGTGTGAGAGAGAGAGAGAGAGAGAGAGCGAGAGAGAGAATGTTTCATTCGCTGGATAGCCTTCCCGGTGTGAGGTTTGGTAATGGAGAAGTTTTAGACTCTTAGGCTTAGGTTGAAAGGAGACTGGAGGAACCTGGCAATCTTTCTGCATTCACCAATAAGGAAATCATATCTAGATGATAGCCTTGCCAGAGAAGCAGAGCGAGGAAGAGCCCACGTTTCCGGGTTTCTAGGAAGGGACATCCTCTTATTTTTTTTGTTGTGAAAATACCGTACAGAGGGGTTACAATTACATGGGCAAGGTAATGAGTACATTTTTTTTTTTTTTTTGGTCCGGTCGTGGGGCTTGTACTCTGGGCCTGGGCACTGTCCCTCAGCTCTTCAGCTCAAGGCTAGCGCTCTACCACTTGAGCCACAGGGCCACTTCCGGCTTTTTTTCTTTTTGCTTATTTGGTGCTGAGGAATCGAACCCAGGGCCTCGAGCATGCAAGGCAAGCGCTCTACCACTGAGCCACCTTCCCAGCCCCTTGCTTTAAACTTTTAAAGTTTCATGTCAATGCTATCTTGTAAATTGATCTGCAACTTGATTCTTTTTGCTCAAATCTATATTTATACAATAGGTTTATATTGGTTCATTAGCACTCTACCACTTGAGTCATAGCACCACTTCTGGCTTTTTCTGCTTATGTGTTGCTGTAGAACTCAGGGCCTCATGCATGCGAGGCAAGCACTCTACCACTAAGACACCTTCCCAGCCCACCAATTTTTTTTCTTATGGAAATTGGCAAACACTTACTAAAGAAGATAAAAGACAGCTGGGCAATGGGGCTCATACCCGGTGCAACAATAATCATGTGAGAGTTTGAAGGCATGTCATGGTCTACATTATACTTTTCTTGTTGGTGGTGGTCATGGGGCTTGAACTCTAGGCCTAGGCACTATCCCTGAGCTCTTCAGCTCAAGATGAGTGCTCTACCACTTGAGCCACAGAGCCACTTTCTGGGTTTTTGGTGGTTAATTGGAGTCTCACGGATGTTCCTGCCTGACTCAGATATTAGCCTCCTGAGTAGGTAGGATTATAGGCATGAGCCACCGGCACCCGGCTACATTATACTTTTTAATTCCATAAAAGAATGAAAACAGGGAAGCAAGAGCCAAGTGCTGGTTACACATATCTGCAATACTAGCTACGCAGAAGGCTGAGATCCTAGGATCTCAGTTCAAAGCCAGCCAAGGCAGGAGCGTCTGTGCGACTCTTATTCCATTTAACCACTAAAAATTCAGAAGGTGGAGCTGTGGCTCAAGTGGTAGGGTTCTAGTCTTGAACAAAAATTTCAGGGGAGGGAAAGAGAGTGAGCGAGCAAGAGAGAGAGAGAAAGGGAGGGAGGACAGGGACACAAACACAGAGAGACAGAGACCAAGAAAAGAGAAAAAGGAAGTGATTCATGGCTGTTTTACCAGGTGGTTCCTTTCAGTACTGACAGACATGCTATCTCTTGATCAGTATCTTTTGGGTATTCTTTTTTTTGGGGGGGGGTCCGGTCATGGGGCCTGAACTCGGCCTGGGCGCTGTCCTTCAGCTCTTCAGCTCAAGGCTAGTGCTCTACCACTTGAGCCACAGCGCCACTTCTGGATTTTTTCTTTTTGCTTATGTTGTGCTGAGGAATTGAACCCAGGGCCTCATGCATGCAAGGCAAGCGCTCTACCACTGAGCCACCTTCCCAGCCCATCTTTTTTTTTTCTTGCCAGTCTGGGGCTTGAACTCAGGGCCAGAGCACTGTCCCTGAGCTCTTTTGCTCAAGGCTAGAACTCTACCACTTGAGCCACGGTGCCACTTCTGGCTTTTTCTATTTATGTGAAACTGGCAATTCCAACCCAGAACTTCGAGCATGCTAAGCAATCTACATTCCCATTCCCATCCCTTTTGTTTGTTTTTGAAACCAGGTCTCCCTGACTTTGCTGAGGCTGACCCAGAACTTGTAGTGCTTCTGCCCCCATCTCTTGAGTAGCTGCAATTACAGGGGCCCTAGGATGAACC
>NW_012267313.1:10290751-10297537 GCF_000151885.1 Dipodomys ordii | reverse complement strand
GCTCAAGTGGTAGAGTGCTAGCCTTGAGCAAAAAATGCTCAAGAACAGTGCCCAGGCCCTGAGATCAAGCTCCAGAGCTGGCAGGGGAAAAAAAAAAAAAGGATTAGGGAATGGTTCTCAGAAAGATATGAGGATGTTTGGTCAGGGTTAGACATGTGTTATGGGCTTGTCCAGGAATTAAAGTATACCATGAATCTGCAATTGGCCATCCTTCATTACAGCCTTTCCTTCAGGTGTTCCCTTTCCCTTTTCTACAATTTTAGTCCAAGTTTAGTAGTATTAAGATGGTGTACCACAAGATTGCCTAGAACTATCTGAAAGAATAGCTTACAATATAGTAAAAGAAATGAAAGGAAGCAAAGAAGGAAGGAGAAAAGTAGGCAAAAAGAGGGAAGGAGGAAAGTAAAGGGAGGGTTCTCATAATGTTGTTTATATCCATATGTAATAAGGAAGCTTCTAAACAGATCACTGTGCCTTATAAGGAGTTGGCATAATTTTTGTCAGTGGGGAGGAGAGAAAAGAGATGAGACTGTTTAGGTAGATGATTCAATGTGTCATAATGAGCAGTGGCAGTTGGATATATGATAGGGTGCCAGAGTCTGAGTTGAAGAAAATTCACTTGTAATAAAGTAGGGTGTATGAGGTATATGAATCTTGTTGCTAAGAGGCAGCGGGAGGGGGGAGGGGAGAAGAAGAAGGCCAGTCCCAACACAGTGGAGAAGAGGACTTTACATAGAACAATGAATTCTGTTATATACTATGTAATTGTTAATGTTACTGTGACATATGTACTCCATCATAAGCATGCACACCCCACCCCATCCACACATACATCCTCTATACTTACAAACATCAAGATAAATCCTGTACAAACTCCAAGCATTCCATTGATAAATTATAACAGAAGTTAAGGGACAAGGATCAAGTTCCACATCTTTGGGACATTATGGGGAGCAAAAGCCACATGTGTCAATAAAGTAGTCTGCATAGCATCCAAGATGCATGGGAAAATTATGCTTTCTCTCCTAATCATAGAAAGGAGAGATGCACATTTTCTGCTTCATAAAGATAAGCTTAAATTGCACTTTAATATTGTGTGTGTGTGTGTGTGTGTGTGTGCGCGCGCTCGCCAGTACTGGGGATTGAACTCATGGCCTCTTCATTCTAGGTTGATGCTCTGCCACTTGAACCACACCTCCACTACCATACTTCTGGCTTTTTGGTGGTTTATTGGAGACAAGTCTCATGGACTTTCCTGCCCAGGCTGGCTTCAAACTGATTGTCCAGGCCTCAGCCTCTTGAGTATCTAGGATTACAGGTATGAGACACTGGTGCCTGGCTGCACTTTTAATCTTAATCTGAGATGACATATGCCAATCTAGTTGTCTTTCCACTGATTTGTTTGCTATTCAAGGAAGGAACTACACACGTTTTTATTCACAAAGTCTAGCACAGTCTCTGACATAGAATATAATCATTGAATAATCATTGAACGGATGAATACATAAGGACAATTAGACCCCACTAGTTGTCAAGTGACAGAATGGCATTAAATCATATGTCAGTGCAATTTGGATTTCTTTTTTTGGGGGGGGTCCAGTTATGGGGCCTGAACTTTGGGCCTGGGCGCTGTCCCTCAGCTCTTCAGCTTCTAGCGCTCTACCACCTGAGTCAAGTGCCACTTCCGGCTTTCTTTCTTTTTTGCTTATGTGGTGCTGAGGAATCGAACCCAGGGCCTCAGGCATGCAATGCAATCGCTCTACCACTGAGCCACCTTCCCAGCCCCTAATTTGGATTTCTTATTCAAGAATTAGGAATTAGGTAGTTTGTGGTCATACCCGCCTCTTATCTCCAGGTGGCAGTATGGTCTCACGTTAAGTGGCTTTTTTTGTTGTTGACACTGTTTCATTAAACTTTCAAAAACCTTGAAGTAGATACAAACAAGTGTATGTACCATTTTTCTTTCAAAACACTTGTATTCCTTCAAAGTATAAAACTGAACATGGAGATAGGGGTGTAAGAATGAGGGGGAGAAGTCAGTAATGTGACCAGAAAGAATTTTTCTCCCAACAAATAGGGTGATCTGATTATATACAGAGTATCCAGCTAAATTCGAATTTCACATAACCTGTGTTTTCTTTGCTAAATCTGTGAATCTAACCAACAAATACTTTGTGGTTGTTTTTAATTCCAAAATGAACAAAACCTCACCAAGTCAAAGCAAAAAGTGGTGTTTCCTTATTTGGAAAAATAAAAAGGAAGTGGTTGATAATAGGGCTTCCTAGTCTATAAAGCCTGACTTATTGCTGTGAGTAGTCTCCCTAGACTGGCTAGCCCCCACAGATGAGTGACTGATCTCCAGGAAACTGAGCCATCTGGCAAGTGAGGAAGGTAAATCCTGAAGTAGACACTTTAGATAAACACAGTTTTTGTTTTTGTTGATTTTTTCTTTCAAGTAGAGTCTCCCTGTGTAGGCCTAATTTGCCATTGTCCTGCCTCAGCTTCCCTTCCTGAGTACTGGAATTATAGAAGTGCCCCACTGTGCTCAGCAAACCCACTCTTTTATGCAACATATAAATATGTTTGCAAATCTGGTGCTCCAAGCTCACATTTTATAATCCTGGCTACTCAGGAAGCTGAGATCTGAGGATCCCAGTTCCAAGCAAACCAGGGCAGAAAGGTCTGTGAGACTCTTATCTCCAATTAACCAGCATAAAAGCTGGAAGTAGAGTGCTAGCTTGAGGGATAGAGCTCAGCCTTGAATGATAAAAGCTCAAGGACAGTGCTCAAGCCCTGAGTTCAAACCCCAGGTATGTAACACACACTGGGGGGCCACATGCCCCCCACCCCCAGCTGTTGAGCCTTGGAGCTCAGAGTGTATCTCAGTGGTATTGGGTTTATGCATGCATACAGCCCTGGGTTCAGTACCTAGCAGCTTGCACACACGTGCGCACATGCATACACATCATACAAAAGCCAAATCCTCTGATTGAGAGAATTCTAGATCATTCATTTCTGATTTGTATTTTCAGAGAGCCTGATGGATAGAAGCTATAATGACAGAAATAGATGAATTGCTAAACAAGTTAATCCTATTTCAAAAAAAATTAAAGGATTTTCTAGTAAGTCAAGACAGCAAGTTTGGTATTCATATTTTACTTATTTGAATTCATTAATATGAGTAATGAGCATTCCTCATTTCCCATGTAAATAATGCTTCAAAATATATTTTATAGGGTAGGAATGGGGAGATGTAACTCAGTGGTAGTATGCTTAGATAGCATATGTGTGGTTCTTGAATTCAGTACTCAAAATAGGAAAATATATATATATTTGGAGGGTTGAGTAGGTGGCTCAGTGGTAATGCTTAGCTTGCATGCATGAGGCCCTGGGTTCGATTCCTTAGCACCACATAAGCAGAAAAATCCACAAGTATCGCTGTGGCTCAAGTGGTAGCCTTGAGCTGAGCTGAAGAGCTGAGGGACAGCACCCAGGCTGAGTTCAGGCCCCAAAACCGACCACATCCCACCCTCCGCCCCCAGCCAAAACACTATAAATATGTGTGTGTGTGTACGGAAATATAGTTCTGAATTCAAATAAAATTTCCATAGGGATATTATCAGTGGTTATTAAAAGGAAAAATGTAACCCAGGCAGAAGTAACCCAAAGGGCCATTCCGGCCAGGAGCCGGTGGCTCACGCCTGTAATCCTAGCTACCCAGGAGGCTGAGATCTGAGGATCGCGGTTCAAAGCCAGCCCGGGCAGGAAAGTCCGTGAAACTCTTATCTCCAATAAAATACCCAAAAACCGGAAGTGGTGCTGTGGCTCAAGGGGCAGAACGCTAGCCTTGAGCTGAAGAGCTCAGGCCCTGAGTTCAAGCCCCACGACCGACAAAAAGACACACACACACACACACACACCAACGAACCCGACAGAAATCACGCAGAAGAAAAGACTTATTTCCAGCAGAGCTGACAAGGGCCAAGTTCTCAAGAGGAAAGGGAGAAAATGGCGCCCTCTGGGGCCTTGGAGGCCCCTTTTATATCTTCGGGGCCGGAAGTGGGCGGTCCCTCACCTACTGCGCAAGCGCGCTGCTATTGAGGGCGGAAATTAGGTCTACCAGGTGGGCGTTTCCTTACAGTTACCTTGGAGTATATCTGTATTTGTTTATTTTTATTGTTATTATAAAGGTGATGTACAGGCGGGTCACAGTTACATAAATCAGGTAATGAACAATGGCACCCCTTCTGTCACACCCTGGAGTACATTTTAGTCATGTGATTAAAACTGTATTTTCAGCTTAAAGATAGTTTTTTGTTGTTGTTGTTTGGGGAAATATCAGTCACTAATGTTTATTTTACCCTGGTTCTGACTCAAACACCATTTCAATGGCTTGGCAGAAGTAACCCTTTCAGTAACCCTTTATAGAAACTCTAGAGATAGCTTCCATTAGGAGTCCCCTTTCCAGATGAGAAAACTGAGACAGTGGGTACAAAGCTGCCCCAAGTCACATAGCTACTCAGTAATGGGCCTGGGACTTGAAATAACACAGGGCTCCTATCCACACAGTGAAGTGTGTGAAAGCTTCCGAAGGGGACATCTGATCACCTAGAATAGAACCAGATATTATTGTTCCCTGAGCCTAGAACTCTTCAAGGTGAAGGACTGGCCTTTTCTGTAATTTCAGTGTAATGTGAATGCTACTTTAGTATTTATCCACCAGAATGAAGCTATTTGGGAGTAAAAAGGATTTAAGGTGTCAGGAGAGAACTTTACCTGAGGTAACTGGAGAACTGGTAGAAAGGGATTAAAGACTGAGTATGGGAGGTTTGAGGAATTTCTGGGGTGGAAATAATGGAGTAAGGCCTGGAAAGGAACAGAGAATTTAACTTTGCATAATTATCTACATGAAAAGGAAAGAAGAAGTGGGTGGTACCCTGTCACAAACCATTGTTAATTCTATCTAGTATAGGTTTGTGATAACCAGAGGTTGCTTGTGTCCCACAGTCTTGACCTTAGTGGTCTTCTCAAAGATGCCTCTTTGTGCTTTAGGGAGAATCATACTTCCACTGCAAGTTAGTTATCTTTGGACACTCCTTTACCCTCTTTCCTCTTCCCTGGAGGGCAAGGATGGATAGGAAGGGGATTGGATTTACTGTTAGGGTGACAGCTCTGGCCCTCTACCTAGGGAGCCTGCTGACCGTTAATTACCATCTCTGAGTCATTTCCTAAGGTGTGAAAATGGCAGACAGATGGGCCCCTGTGGCTCCCACCTGTAACCCTAGCTACTGTGAGGATAGTGGTTCAAAGCCAGCCTGGTAGGAAATTTTATGAGTCTCTTATCTCCATCTAATCACCCCAAAACTGGAGCTGTGGAACTTTGGCTCAAATGGTAGACTGGCAGCTTTGAAGAAAACAAGCTGAGTGTGCCCAAACCTCAGTTCAAGCCCCAGTTCAGTCATCAAAACCAAAACCAAAACAGACCAAAAAAGAAACTGGAGGACATTTGTTTGTTTTTTGCCAGTCCTGGTACGTGAACTCAGGGCCTGAGCACTGTCCCAGCTGCTTTTTGCTCAAGGCTAGTATTCTACCACTTGAGCCACAGGACCACTTCCAGCTTTTTGTTTATGTGGTGCTGAGGAATCGAACACAGGGCTTCATGCATGCTAGACAAGCATTCTACCACTGAGCCACATTTCCAGCCCATGGCAGAATTGGTTTTGTTTTTTTTTTGCCCCACTCCCTGATCTTGAGGAGCCAAATGTAAGAGCTCTAAAGGCCGAGCATTGGGACAGGTGAGGCAGGTGATGCACCTATCCATACCATCTTGATCTTTTCTTTTTTCTTTTTCTTTTGTTGCCAATCCTGGCACTTGAACCCAAGACCTGGGCACTGTCCCTAAGCTTCTTTTGCTCAAGGCTAGTCCTCTACCACTTGAGCCGCAGCACCACTTCTAGTCTTTTCTGTGTATGTGGTACTGAGGAATCAAACCCAGGGCTTCATGCATGCTAGGCAAGCACTCTACCACTAAGCCACATTCCCAGGCCCTTGAGAAGCACCTAGATCTTTATTTACAATTTACTTTGCATACTATTAAGCCAGAAACTAGGCCAGGCACTGGTAGCTCATGCCTTTAAGCCTAGGTACTTAGGAGGTTGAGATCTGATGATCTAGTTCAAAATCAGCCTGGGCTAGAAAGTCTGTGAGACTCTTATCTCCAATTATCCACCAGTCACCCAGAAGTGGTGCTGTGGCTCAGGTGGTAGAGCGCTCGCCTTGAGCTGAAAAGCTGAGGGACAATGCCCAGGCCCAGAGTTCAAGCCCCACTACAACAAAAAAAAAAAGCCAGAAACTTGGGTTCAGAGATGGGCTACTTGAGTTCAAATCCCAGTTGCAACTCTTGTATTTACATAACCTAATCTCTCTGTGACTTTTCTTTCCTGTATAGTATGAATTCTTACTAGAAACTTCCTCTGAAGCTTGCTGTAACATGTACAGTCCGTGGAGGCCCAAAGTCTAAAGACAGTGGTAAACCAGTGGGTATAGTGCCTTGTACTAACTGCTTTACTAACATAGAGGGGAAACTAACATAATATAAAAGGTGGAGCAGAGACAAATCTATTCTAGAAAGTCATAAATGGAATGGTAGCAGAATGAACCTAACTGAAAAAAATTAGCCTTTTGCTGTCATTCCTTCTACATTTTTCCTGTGTATATTACTTTAAGTATATGTCTTCTAAAAATAGTTTATAGGGGCTGGGAAGGTGGCTCAGTGGTAGAGTGCTT
>NW_012267313.1:10282284-10290125 GCF_000151885.1 Dipodomys ordii | reverse complement strand
CTTTTTGCTTATGTGGTGCTGAGGAATCGAACCCAGGGCCTCATGCATGCAAGGCAAGCGCTCTACCACTGAGCCACCTTCCCAGCCCTAAATATATTTTAATTTGAGACTATAGATTTTCAGAAAAGTTGCAAAGATTGCAGAGTTCCCAAATTCATTGTTATACATACATTATTAACATCTTACATTAGTATATTTGCTGTTTTTTCCCAAATATTTTTTTATTGAGATTACATGACCAAGTAAATGTCACAATACTGTGGCATAATTATACTTAGGTACAGTCACAAACACCTTTTAATCCTCACAATGATAGTCATCATTATATTAGTATATTTGTTACAGTTAATGAGCCAGTATTACTGGTATATTATTAATTAAAGCCCATGAATTATACTTGGATTTTGCTTATTTTTACCTAATTTTTTTTGTTTTTTCTTTTTCCTTTCTTTTCTCTCTCTTTCTTTCTCTTTCTTTTCTTTCCTTCTTTCTTTAAAAATTTTCTTTCTCTCTCTTCATTTCGTTCCTTCCTTTCTTTTTTTTGGGGGGGTCCAGCTTTTTTCTCTTTTCGCTCATGTGGTGCTGAGGAATCGAACCCAGGGCTTCATGCATGCAAGGCAAGCACTCTACCACTGAGCCACCTTCCCAGCCCCTCCCTCCCTCCCTCCCTCTCTCTCTCTCTCTCTCTCTTTCTTTCTTTCTTTCTTTCTTTCTTTCTTTCTTTCTTTCTTTCTTTCTTTCTTTCGTTCGTTCGTTCGTTCTTTTCGTTCTTTCTTTCTTTTGTTCTTTCTTGCCAGTCCTGGGGCTTGAACTTAAGGCCTGAGCACTGTCCCTGAGCTTTTTTTTTTGCTCAAGGCTAACATTCAACCACTTGAGCCACAGGGCCACTTTGGGCTTTTTCTGTGGTACTGAGGAATCGACCCCCAGGGCTTCATGCATGCTAGGCAAGCACACCTAAGCCACATTCCCAGCCTATCTTCTTTTCTTTTCTTTTCCCTCCCATCCAATTCCTTCCATTTCCCCTCCCTTCCCTCTCCCCTCCTTTCTTTTTTCCACTTAAGTCAGCTCCACTTCTGGCTTTGTACTGGTTAATTGGAGATGAGTCTCATGGACTTTCCTGCCCAGGCAGGAAATTGTAGTAGAAAACTATGTAATATTGCTATCTTCTACTAGACCGTACTCTCCTAGAGGAAAAAGACTATTATAATTTCTAGACACTCAGAGTCAAAATTGCTGACAGGAAAACAAAGAACAACAAAAATTGGCATGGTGCCGAAGGGCAGAGAGAGAGGATGGGACCTGATGTGACAGGGCATCCACGCCACAGGGAGGAAGGGTTGGCAGCATCTCTGCAGTAGCACTGCCATGGTATCCGGGGCCACTGCCTGCGTGCGTTATATAATCTAAAGTACAGTCTATTCGTGGGAACTTTAGACCATCCAGGACAGAAATCTATAATGGATCAAGAGAGTAAACAGGATCTTGACATTTTTCTCAAATAACAAGAACAATTACTGGGGCTAGGATTGTGGCTTGGTGGTAGAGTGCTTGCCTAGCATACATGAAACTCTGGCTTTGATTCCTCAATACCATATAAGCAGAAAAAGACAGAAGTGGTACTGTGGCTCAAGTGGTAGAGCATTAGCCTTGAGCACAGAGAAGATTAGGGACAGCACCAGGTCCTGATTTCAAGCCCCAGGATTGGGGGGGAGGGGACCAACAACCATAAAACAAACAATTACTAAAATTTACTTTTACCAACTGAAAACAAAACTGGATCACCTGGGTCTGGGAAGGTGGCTCAGTAGTAGAGTGCTTGCCTTGCATGCATGAGGACTTGGGTTTGATTCCTCAGCACCCATAAGCAGAAAACATCAGAAGTGGTTCTGTGGCTCAAGTGGTAGAGGGCTAGACTTGAGCTGAAGAGCTGAAGGACAGCACCCAGGTCCAGAGTCCAGGCCCCACAACCAACCAAAAAAAAAAGGATCACCTTGTATTTCAAATTTATGTATTTCCACATTTAGAAGCAATTAAGTATATTTCTGGCTTCTACATCTTTTTCCTTCAGCCAATACCATTTTTATTTGGACTTTGATTATTATCATTCATAGCTGCCAAAATGCTATTCTTTTTCCTGCATACTTTTCCAATATTTTATTTTCATCTTATAAAACCTTGATTTTATCATTTTCTCTATACTTGTCTATTCCTAAGCCTGGATACCATTTAAAAAAGGATTGTAGAATCATAGTAATATTACTGTTTTCATCTATTACCAGAAGAGGACAGTACAGAAAAGGAATGAGCATTTTCTTCCTTTTTAAAGTTTTGTTTTCCAGTTTTGCAAGGTTTAGTAGGGTCTGGAAAAAGAAAAAAAATGTTCTTGGAGTATTGTGAGCAATTTAGTAGATTTTCATATTTGTTAACTTTTTCAGCTTTCAGTGGGACATGTTCTTGAGGTGCTACTATTTAGAATATATCTCTGAAGTAAGAATTTTCATATGTGCTTCATGGAGATTCCTCATCATGGTTTACCTCTGGGGGGGCAGGGGAGGGGTGTAGTTCCCTGATTATCCTTCCAACCTCACCTCACAAAGATCAGGCCCCAAGCTGTAAAGAAGGGTGTGAGTCCTGCCAAGTAAAACATCTCCCATGAGTTTACCAGTGGAATAAAAGAGAGAGATTATAGCATAAATTAGGACACAATAAAGAAAACCTCAAAGAGCCAGACTGTGTTACAGTGTTAAAATTAATTTTATAATGTGATTTTTTTTATGATGTATACTGAACCTCTTTTTTTTTTTTTTTGTCACTCCTGGGGTTTGAACATAGGGCCTAAGCACTGTCCCTGAGCTGCTTTTGCTCAAGGCTAGCACTCTACCACTTGAGCCACAGTGCCACTTCCTGCTTTTTCTGTTAATGTGGTATTGAGGAATTGAACCCTGGGCTTCATGCATGCTAGGCAAGCACTCTACCACTAAGCCACATTCCCAGCCTGTAAACCTCTTTTAGGTAATAAAAATAACATCAATATTTCCTTCTGCTGACAGATTTAGCTATTAAGTGATTCATTATAGGGACTGCGAATGTGGCCTAGTGGCAGAGTGTTTGCCTAGCATGCATGAAGCCCTGGGTTCCATGCCTCAGTACTATATAAATAGAAAAGGCCTGAAGTGGCACTGTGGCTTAAGTGATAGAGTGCTAGCCTTTAGCAAAAGGAACTCAGGGACAGAGCCCCGGCTCTGAGTTCAAGCCCCAGGACTAGCCAAAAAAATAAAAAAAGAGACAGAGAGAGGGTTACAGAATAATGATAAAATAGCAAAGCAAGTGTTTTTATAAAGTGAAACAAACAATTGCTCCTGACAGTTCATCAGTCAGTTTATCATAGAATTTGTTTTCCTGTATGGACCTGTAAGTTGAACAGTTTAAACTAAAACTTCAATTTTACTTTATGTTTTTAATAATTCAGCCTATTATCTTAGTTTGATTACTTGGAACTATTTAATAATCCTAATTTGAAGCCAGCTCTGGCAGAAAAGTCTCTCCTGTACAAGTGACTCCATCTCTAATTAACCAGAAAAAAAAAGTCTGGCTGGAGGCATAGTTAACGTGGTAGGGTGCCAACTATGAGCAAGCCAGCCAATCAAAATACAAGTAAAGCACACATAAACACACACACACACACACACACACAACATACACATACACACACATACACATATTTATGAGTAGCATGCATGAGGTCCTGGGTTCAGTCTCAAAATCAAACACACACACACACACAAAAAACTTAATAGTTCCTATTGAAGATAAATTAGTTTATGTTCTAACAGCACCTTTGTTCTATGAATAAGTTACATTACTAATCAGGTAACAATACTTAGACAACTATTAATTCCAGTAATTGACAATGTGGAATTTTAAGAGGAACAATAGCCAAATGAAAAAGGAATTGAGCTGGGCATTGGTGACTCAACACTTGTAATCCTAGCTACTTAGGAGGCTAATATCTAAGGATCATGGTTCCAAACTAGCCCAAGCAAGACAATCCTTGAGACTTTTATCTCAAGTTCACCATCAAAGAGGTTAGAGTGAAGCTGTGGTTCAAGTAGTATAGCGCCGGTCTTGAACAAAGAGGTCCCAAATTCAGGCTCCAGCACTGGCACCAAATAAAGGAGTTTGTTAAATAGTTATGTAAACTCAACAATTTCAAGTCTAAATTTCCATATGAAACAATAAGTGATTAGAAGTATTCTCTGGAAGCGGAGCTGTGGCTCAATGGTACAACCCTAGCTTTGAGCAAAAAAAAGCTCAGGGGTGGTGCCTAGGCCCTGAGTTCAAGGCCTAGGACCATCACACACACACACACACACACACACACACGCACGCACGCACGCACGCACGCACCCACGCACGCACGCACGCACGCACACAGAGTATTCTTTGCTGCTACATGCTGTTTCTATTATGTTTCTACCTATCTCCAAAGCCAACTAGCTTCCTGTTCTTTCCTATTCCTAAAAAAAAAGGGTTGATCCAAATACGACACTAATATTCTATAAGTCACAGACCTTGTTGAGAAACAATGTATGTTCTTTCCAAAATGTACTTTTAAATTATTTATTTATTTTGGTTGTGGGGCTTGAACTCTGGGCCTGGGTGCTATCACTCAGCTCTTCAGCTCAAGCCTAGGACTCTGCTACTTGAGCCATGTGCCACTTCCAGCTTTTTTTTCTGTTTATGTGAGCCACCTTCACAGACCTGTACTTTTAAATTATATAGGCAAAAAAGTTTCTAAACATCGTTAATAATTAACATGAAAGCTGGGCGCTGGTGGCTCATGCCTGCAATCCTAGCTACTCAGGAGGCTGAGATCTGAGGATCGCGGTTCAAAGCCAGCCCTGGCAGGAGAGACCGTGAGACTCCTATCTCCAATAAACCACCAGAAAACCGGAAGTGGCGCTGTAGCTCAAGTGGTAGAATGCTTGCCTTGGGCTGAAGAGCTGAGGGACAGTGCCCAGGCCCAGAGTTCAAGCCCTATGACCGACCAAAAAAAAAAAAATTAACATGAAATAATTTGCCTTTAAGAAATGGAATATTAGGGGCTGGGAAGGTGGCTCAGTGGTAGAGCGCTTGCCTTGCATGAATGAGGCCCTGAGTTCGATTCCTCAGCACCACATAAGCAAAAAGAAAAAAGCCGGAAGTGGCGCTGTGGCTCAAGTGGTAGAGTGCTAGCCTTGAGCTGAAGAGCTGAGGGACAGCGCCCAGGCCCAGAGTCCCCCCCCCCCAAAAAAAAGAAATGGAATATTAGGCTGGGAAGGTAGGTAGCTCAGTGGTAGAGTGCTTGCCTCGCATGCATGAGACCCTGGGTTCGATTCCTCAGCACCACATAAGCAGAAAAAAGCTGGAAGTGGTGGTGTGGCCCAAGTGATAGGTTGCTAGCCTTGATCTGAAGAGCTGAGGGACAGTGCCCAGGCCCAGAGTTCAACTCCCATGACAACCAAAAATAAGAAAGAAAAAAAAAAAGACTATTAGCTGAGTGCTGGTGGCTCACACCTATAATCTTAGCTACTCACAGGAGATTGAGATCTGAGGATCACAGTTCAAAGCCAGCCCAGGCAGGAAAGATTGTGAGACTCTCTTATCTCCAATTAACCACTAGAAAACAGGAAATGGCGCTGTGACTCAAGTGATAGAGCAATTGCCTTGAGCTGAAGAGCTTAGGGACAGCGCCCAGGCTCTGAGTTCAAACCCTGACTGACGACCAAAAAAAAAAAAAAAAAAGAAAGGAAGGAAAGAAAGAAAGAAAAAAGAAGAAAGAAAGGAAGGGAATATTAGGGGTAGAGTGCTTGCCTAGCATGCATGAAGCCCTGGATTTGATTCCTTAGTATGCATAAATAGAAGAAGCCAGAAGGGGCACTGTGGCTTAAGAGATAGAGTGCTAGTCTTGAGCAAAAGAAGCTCAGGGACAGTGCCCAAGTCCTGAGTTCAAGCCCTAGAACTAGCAAAAAACAAAAAACAAAAAAAAAACAGGTGCCAGTAGCTCACAACCAACAACAACAAAAAAGAAAAGAACAAAAGAAAAAATGGAATATTAGGTTATATGCATAAAAAATCACTTTTTGTTGTTGTTCATAAGTCTTGAACTCTGGGCTTGGGCCCTGTCCCTCAGCTCTTCAGCTCAAGGCTAGTGCTCTACCTCTTGAGCCACAGTGCCACTTCTGGTTTTCTGGTGGTTTATTGGAGATGAGTCTCCCGGACTTTCCTGCCTGGGCTGGTTTTGAACCGAGATACTCAGATCTCAGCCTCCTGAGTAGCTAGGACTTCAATTGTGAGCCACCAGCACCTGGTAAAACCCACTTTTAACAAGTTAAAAGTATAGGCATTGTTGACTTACACCTGTAATCAGAGGCGTTAAGAAATCTGAGAGCTGAGGATGGTGGATTAAAGCCAGCCCAGACAGACAAAACTGAGAGACTCTTATCTCCCATTAGAATTAGCTACTAGACTGCTGCCTTTCGCTGGGTTCTCAGGAGTGTTCCCTGCCATCCCAGGATGTGCCTTGGGTCACCTTCCAGTTTAGTCCACTGTTGTCACCTCCAATTTGGGTCCCTTCTGTGGAATGCGGGGAGAGATGGGAGTGTTACTTTGTCCAGGGCCACCCATCCTTTCCATTGCTGCAACAGAAGCAGAGCAGGCTGTGCAAGTCTGCAGACTTCCTAACCGAGGAGGTGGGAGGATTTCACAAGGGTGTTTTGCAAACAAGACTTTATCTTCAGTCAGAAGGAAAGGGTGAATGAAGACGTGCGCTCTTACACGACCTGACCTGCGTCCCTCCTGGCTTCTCCTTTCCTAAGAGGAGGAGAATATTAACGCCAGGGCATGATGGAGGAGGGACTTCCCTCAGCTTCCTAGCTTCCACACAAAGTCACAGGTGGATGAACTCACTTGTGAAAAGAATGTCAAGGTGTCTGACCAACAGGAACATCTCACAAGGTCCAAATTTTAGCAAAATAGGGAGAAATGGTGGAGAAAGAGAAATATTTTCTGTTCCTAAATCAGGAATTGGGAGTAAAGGATTCAAAATTATGGCTCTAACCTGTGGTTTGGGTGCTTTCTGAGCTGGGAGAATCCACTCTAATGCGGAGACAAAGAGTGAGTAGGGTGAGATAGGTATTGTTTACTCTTCCAAAACTTGGAGAAGCCATTTGGGCCTATCCAAAACACAGGCTAATAGGTGATTTTAGGACTTCCCTTTATCACTGTTTTCCTGCTTCACATCTCAAAGGAGAAGTCCTAAGTGGAGAGTTCCTCTATCCTACTTTAAAAGCAGGTGTGGTGGAGAGGAGCTAGTTTGGGTTATTCAGTTTTTACTTGCTAGTTTTATTTATTTATTTTTTTGGGTCCGGTTGTGGGGCCTGAACTCTGGGCCTGGGTGCTGTCCCTCAGCTCTTCAGTTCAAGGCTAGCGCTCTACCACTTGAACCACAGCGCCACTTTTCTTTTTTTTCTTTTTTGCTTATGTGGTGCTGAGGAATGGAACCAGGGCCTCAGGCATGCAAGGCAAGCACTCTACCACTGAGCCATCTTCCCAGCCCCCTACTTGCTAGTTTTAATGCCTAACAGTCTAACAGTCTTTTTAAATTTTTTCATTTTTAAAATTAATTATGTATTTAAAACTTAAGTCGCTATTATGAAGGTGATGTACAGAATGGTTACAATTACTTATGTCAGGTAATGAGTACATTTTTTTTTTTTTTTTTTTTGCCAGTCGTGGGGCTTGAACTCTGGGCCTGGGTGCTGTCCTCAGCTCTTCAGCTCAAGGCTAGCACTCTACCACTT
>NW_012267313.1:10279733-10281704 GCF_000151885.1 Dipodomys ordii | reverse complement strand
TGTGTGTGTGTGTGTGTGTGTGTGTGTGTGGGCCTGGGCAATGTCTGTCCTTGAGCTTTTTTGCTCAAGGCCTTTTGGTGGTTAACTGAAGATAAGAATCTTTGGACTTTCCAGCCTGGGCTCACTGCAATTCTAAGATCACAACCTCTTGAGTAGTTAAGGATTACAAGCCTGTGACACTAGTGTCACTTTTTTTTTAACCCCACAATCCTCTTAATGTCTCCCAAGTAGCTGGGATTACACGTATGAGCCACTTTACTTGAGTGATTAAAATCTCGTAATTCACTGGTTTTCTTCTGATTTGTTGATGATAGGTTTTTCCTCTTCTTGCCACATTTATAATTGTGTTATTGTTTCTATCATATATTAAACTTTTCTAACCACATCCATTCTGCAGGAGTTTGTGACCGATCTAAATGAGAACAACAACGACAAAAAAAAAAGCCATCCTGGCTTTGTCCCACAGCATCTGACTGTAAGAGCAAAGGTCTGTATACTTCAAAGGGACTTTGGACAATGGCACCAACAGTTTTGAAAACAAAGGGGGTACAGTGACAAAACAAAGAGTAGTGTTTCTGGAGTGTGGTTGTATTTGGGTGTAAACAGTCTCTAGTCCAATACCTAACACATAAAGCAGTCATCTCTAACTCTGTGAGCCAGGGGGTTGTGGCTCCAGCTGGAGAAGAAAAACTTGCTTTGCACTTTGACCTTTTGTACAGTGAAGACATTTTTATTTTCAGTATTTTTCTTTTTTTCTTGGGAGTTTGAATTCAGCTTTGTTAGGCAAGCACTCTGCCTCTCAAACCTACTTTAAAAGCACTTGAATACTGTAAAGCACACAGTACTCTCAGCTACAAGGTACCTCATTATACAGGGAGTTTTGTGGAGTGGTGGCGGTGGTTTTATTTTAGACAGAGTCTCCCTGACTGGCCTTGAACCCATGATCCCCGTGCCTTAGTATCCTGAGTACTGTGACAACTGGTGGCTAGGATCTATCACAACCATCCCGGGGGACCATGCATAGGCAGGAAGGCACAGAATAAAGAGTATATTCGGGTTGATTAGAGGGGCCATATATCCCACTGGAGAGAGAGCAATATGGCATCTGCCCCCATCCAGGTAGGTCACTCTGGGGCAAGTTGCTTATGCAGGAGTGTTGTGTGTGGGGACAGGGAGAGGGAGTGGCTAGCTATATGGTGGGAACTCCAGGAGCTCAGGTCTGGGTGGATCTGAGGACAAGAGGTGGGGATAATGCCAACAGTGGCATGGAATGGAAATCTTATATAACTGTGGAAAGTAAATGAGGTAGTCTAGATTCCATTTCTGATTGGGACTTTAGTCTACAGCTATCACTGTTAACATCAAAAGGCCACATTAAGCCAGGCGCTGGTGGCTCACGCCTGTAATCCTAGCTACTCAGGAGGCTGAGATCTGAGGATCACAGTTCAAAGCCAGCCCGGGCAGGAGAGACCGTGAGACTCCTATCTCCAATAAACCACCACAAAACCGGAAGTGGTGCTGTAGCTCAAGTGGTAAAGCGCTCGCCTTGAGCTGAAGAGCTGAGGGACAAGCGCTCAAGCCCCACGACCCACAAAAAAAAAAAAGCCACATTATAGGAGAAAAGAGCTCATGTAAAAATATTTGCTTTCTGTTTTGTGTTGGTACTGGGGCTTGAACTCAGGGCCTAGGCACTATCTCTTAGCTGTTCTGCTCAAAATTGGCACTGTACCTTTGGAGTTATAGCTCCACATCTGGCTTTTCACTAGTTAATTGGAGAAAGGTGTTTTACAGACTTCCTGCCCAAGCTGAAGTAGCTAAGATTAAAGGCATGAGCCACCAGAGGCCATGTATGTGTATGTAAAAATTATTTAAAACGGGCTGGGAAGGTGGCTCAGAGGTAGAGTGCTTGCCTTGCATGCATGAGGCCCTGGGTTTGATTCCTCAGCACCACATAAGCAAAAAGAAAAAAGC
>NW_012267313.1:10257200-10279063 GCF_000151885.1 Dipodomys ordii | reverse complement strand
CTGCTTATGTGGTGCTGAGGAATCGAACTCAGGGCCTCATGCATGCAAGGCAAGCGCTCTACCACTGAGCCACCTTCCCAGCCCCCCCCCCAAAGATTCTGAAGTGGAGCTGTGGCTTTCAAGTGGTAGAGTGCTAGCCTTGAGCAAAAGAAGCTCAGGGACAGTCTCCAGGTCCAGAGGTCAAACTCCACAACTCACCACAACAAAAAATTCTATTTGACACTTTAAAAAAATTGACATTTGGGTTGCTAAAGAGCATGTTTAATGGCTGGGCGCCGCTGGCTCACGCCTGTAATCCTAGCTACTCAGGAGGCTGAGATCTGAGGATTGAGGTTGAAAGCCAGCCCAGGCAGGAAAGTCCTTGAAACTCTACTCTTCTCCTTTTCTTTCTTGCCTGTCCTGTGGTTTGAACTCAGGGCCTAGGCTCTGCCCCTGAGCTCCACTCTGCGGCTAGTTTTGAACTTCAGTCCTTGGATCTCAGCCGCCAGTGGTGATTGTTGTAGATTTTTATAGGCCAAGCCACTTTGGTTTCCATTCTGACTTTATGGTTTGCTATAGAAATTACATCCACAGGGCTGGAAAGGTGGCTCAGTGGTAGAGTGCTTGCCTTGCATGCATGAGGCCCTGGGTTCCATTCCTCAGCACCACATAAGCAAAAAGAAAAAAGCCGGAAGTAGTGGTGTGGCTCAAGTGGTAGAGTGCTAGCCTTGAGCTGAAGAGCTGAGGGACAGCACCCAGGCCCAGAGTTCAGGCCCCATGACCGACAAAAAAAAAAAAAAGAAAGAAATTACATCCACATTCTTCTGTCAGCTTAGTGATACTCTGGCCTCTGATAGGAGAATCCCACTGTTCCCTGTGGTGTTAGGAGGCTTATCTTCAACTGTGGAGGAAATGTGTCACTCATTTGCTCAGCTCAAAGATGCAACCCTCTAGGTGTGTTTCTTATCTTTTAACCAAACAAATGTCTCCTAAGGCTTACTACTTAGTAAAGGGTTGTCTTATCATAAGTAACTCCTGGTAATGAATCGTTAGGGTTTCAGCTTTCAGAGGCTTAACACTCTTTCCTCCATACTCTGCCCAATAGACTCTATATTCTGGCCTCTTCACATGATTCACAGTATGAGATCAGTATGGCCAAACTTCCAGAGCCAATCTCAGCAGCGAGGTAGAATGACTCCAGATTTACTACCCTAGGAAAGCCCATCTAGAATACTGTTCCAGGAGCGCAAGTCTCCACCATGCAGCCATATGATCTGTTCCCTCACTAGGCCTTGCTTTCTTACCTTTGACTGTCACTCTCCTATGTTCTCCTTTTCTTGCCAGTGTTACTCATTCATTTCATCTGGAAATTACTTCCTCGCACAGCAGGAAATGTGTTTTTCCTTTAGACTTGTTATTCCTGTGGCAATGAGGATGTAGGATCAGATGTTGGACATAAAAAAAGCATTGTCTTACAAAACACCTGGTCAGGTGAGGATTTTCTTTTGTTCCAAGTTTCCAACCCTTGTGGGAATTTCTTCTTTAGCCCTGGAGAAAGGACTGCTGCTCCCTCTTGGGAGAAAACTCAGGAAAATCTAAGAAGCACAAGACAAGCTGGGTGCTGGTGGCTCACATGTGTAATCCTAGGTACTCGGGAGGCTGAGATCTGAGGATTGCAGTTCAAAGCCAACCTAGACAGGAAAGTCTGGGAGACTCCTAACTCTTAACAAACCATCAGAAAACCAGAAGTGGCGCTGTGGCTGAATTGGTAGAACACTTGCTTTGAGCTGAAGAGCTGAGGGACAGGGCCCAGCCCCAAAAAGTTTGCATTAGAATTTGTATCACTCATAATAGATTACTAACGAGGACAAAACTTCTTAAATCTTGAAACTTTTTATAACTATAAAGATTTAAAATTAGAATCTGTTAGGTTTTTAAAAAGAGGTAGCCGAGTAAGAACAGCACCACGCACATGGTATTCAGGTAAGGGATAGGTTTATTCAGTAGACCTGCTGGGACCAGGCAAGGTTGGCACTCAACGCGGCTGGCAAAAGAGGGCATCTAGCCCCGGTTAGGCCTTATATAGGGAAGGTGGGGGGGAGGGGAAGGTGTGTCCAGGTAAAGGGAAGTGGGATCAGGTGGGAGAAAGGTGTGGCCACATCAGATTAAGATGTGACCTCAGCGGATGCAGACGTGACCTCTTCCAGGTGTCCCAGTTGCCTAGGTAATGCAGGTACTGGGCGGAGACTTTGCGGGGAGGAGGGTGGAGTCTGCTAGCCATTCAGGAGCGGACCTTACATAATCTAGGGCTGGGAAGGTGGCTCAGTGGTGTTTGCCTTGCATGTATGAGGCCCTTGGTTCCATTCTTCAGTACCACATAAACAAAAAACCAGAAGTGGCGCTGTAGTTCAAATGGTAGAACACTAGTCGAGCTGAAGAGCTGAGGGACAGTGCGTAGGCCCACAGTTCAAGCCACATAACCGACAAAAAATAAAAAAATAAGATAAATTAAAAACTTAAAAAATTACAATTAGAATAAAATGCAACTACATTATGAGAAAAGTTGAAGTCAGTAATGATAAGTGTAATTTTTTGTTTTTGTCAGTTGTGGGGCCTGAATTCTGGGCCTGGGCGCTGTCCCTCAGCTCCTCAGCTCGAGGCTAGCACTCTACCACTTGAGCCACAGCACCACTTCTGGCTTTTTCTGCGTATGTGGTGCTGAGGAATTGAACTCAGGGCCTCATGCATGCGAGGCAAACACTCTACCATTGAGCCACCTTCCCAGCCCCCTGTGGGGTAATGTTTTACCAAAGCTGTTTATTCTCTCAATAGGGAGAACGTGGGTGGATGGGGCAAACCTGCTGTGGGTTGTTTGGAGTTCAGCATGTACAAGGTATGTGATATGTAATGGATTTCCTCATTGCTCTCATTTCAACATTGCACAACTTTCATTCACAGAACTCACAGTGACAACATTCTGCTTTATGCTACAAATGTGAGCTATATATACTTTATGTACTTTCCTGGGGAGCTAAAACAAAGCACATCACTACCTTTTTATTTATTTATTTATTTATTTATTTTTGGTCTTGGGGCCTGAACTCCGGGTCTGGGCGCTGTCCTTCAGCTCTTCAGCTCAAGACTAGCACTCTACCACTTGAACCACAGTGCCACTTCAGTCTTTTTCTGCTTATGTGTTGCTGAGGAATAGAACCCAGGGACTCATGCATACAAGGCAAGCACTCTAACACTGAGCCACCTTTCCAGCCCCATCACTACCTTTTGTAACTGAAAATCAAACAGACATATTAAATTAAGGCCTCACTTTATTAAAGTCTTAAGCAGAAGTCCTTGATCTATTAAATAAAACATGTTTCAATTGTGAATGTTAAAAGAAGCATTGTATATTTAACAGAAAAATTCCAGTGTAATGATTATGTCAATTTGCCATTAGGACTCGGCAACTTCCAACAATGGGAATATACGTGGTATATAATATAAGAATGGGATGTATATATAGTATGCCTGGGTCTTCAAGCCCCAATTCTAGTGCTTGAATTCAGAGCCTCATTCTCTGTTGGCTCTCTACCACTTTACCTGTTCCATTTCTGACTTTTTGCTGGCTATTTGGATATAAGAATCTCACCTATCTGGGCGCTGGTGGCTCATACCTGTAATCCTATCTACTCAGGAGGCTGAAATCTGAGGATCATGGTTCAAAGCCAGGCTGGGCAGGAAATTCCGTAAGACTCTTATCGCCAATTAACTACCAGAAAACTGGAAGTGGCGCTGTGGTAGGGTAGTTGCCGTGAGCTGAAGAGCTGAGGGATGGCACCAGGCCCAGAGGTCACAAACAACAACAAAATCTCACCTATTTGTCTGCTGGGATGGCTTCTAATCATGATCCTCAGTTCTCAGCCTCCTAAGATAGGTCTGAACCACTAATCTGGCTACCAGACCTGTTTAGTTCATTTGTAGCTTTCTGTACTTTCTTCTGAGTCCTACCTTTATCTCATTTTTTAATATTGATATGGTTCATTACTATATTAGAATTTTTAAATGATTTTTTGAGGGTCCGGTTGTGGGGCCTGAACTCTGGGCCTGGGCGCTGTCTCTCAGCTCTTCAGCTCAAGGCTAGCGCTCTACCACCTGAGCCACAGCACCACTTCTGGCTCTTTTTTTTCTTTTTGCTTATGTGGTACTGAGGAATCGAACCCAGGGCCTCATGCATGCAAGGAAAGCGCTCTACCACTGAGCCACCTTCCTAGCCCCTTTAAATGATTTTTTTTATTGATATGGTTTATTATTGTATTAGAATTTTTAAATTATTGCACAATTTGTCTACAGTTGGATAAAGTAATACTAGTCAATACGGATACATCATAAGCTGGGGCTGCTAATGTGAACAAACAAGTGGTTTATTTTATCCCTGGTGTGTTAGTCACCTATTGATCCATCCAAATCCTGCATGGCAATTCTAAAAATACCATCAATTACAACATGAAACATTTTTTTTCCCCCCACATAGTCTGTGGTCAGCTGGAACACCTCTTTCCCAGTCTAGAAGTCATCCTGATACAGATCTAGCCTTCAGGTCAAATGTAGGCCTGGCCCTGTGTCTCACTCTGAGGTCCAGACTGAAGGGACAGCTGCTAGCTAGAGGATATCCTCCTTATGGTTCTCCTTCATAGGTGGAGCCAAACAACAGAAGGGCTACAAACCCTTTGGGCAAGCCACACTCTCTGCCATTCCACTGAAGAGAATGAATTCCGTGACTCAACTTCAATAGAGTGGTGGGGGGAGTACTCCATTCCCAGCCTGTGTTGTAGGTTTGTTTTCATGGCGGCAGGATGAAGAGAACAGTTGTGGGCAAGAATCATCTGGTACATATGACTTCACTTGTGTGAATTGTCTTGTCTTCTCCAACTCTTTGATCTCAATTTCTATTGCTAATATGCCCTGTGGGAATGAGAGATGGTTCCATAACTAGTTTGAACTTTAAAGGAGGAGACTAGCATCCATATAGATTAATGGCCATGAATCTAGAAGCTGTTCGAGTTGATTTTCCCATTTAATATAACCTTGGGTTTCTTTGTTGATTTATTTTTTAAGATATAATTAATGGTTTAAAAGTATTTCTAAGGGGGCAGGGAAGGTGGCTCAGTGGTAGAGCGCTTGCCTTGCATGCATGAGGCCCTGGGTTCGATTCCTCAGCACCACATAAGCAAAAAAAAAAAGCCGGAAGTGGCGCTGTGGTAGAGCGCTAGCCTTTGAGCTGAAGAGCTGAGGGACAGCACCCAGGCCCAAAGTTCAGGCTCACAACCGGACCCCGCCCCCCCCAAAAAAAAGTATTATTAAGTTTTTCTCCTCTGCCTTGCCGAGAACTGAACCCAGGGCCTTATCACATACTGGGCAAGTACTGTACCACTAAGCTATAGTCCAAAACCCAAATATAAAGCTTAAATGTGTGTATTTGGTTTTATTTATTTATTTATTTTGCCGGTCATGGTACCTGAACTCTGGGCCTGGGTGCTGTCGTTCAGCTCTTCAGTTCAAGGCTAGGGCTCTACCGCTTGAGCCACAGTACTACTCCTGGCTTTTTCTGTTTATGTGGTGCTGAGGAATCGAACCCAGGGCCTCATGCATGCTAGGCAAACACTCTACCACTGAGCCACCTTCCCAGTCCTATTTTATTTATTTTTGTTGGTCGTGGGGCTTGAACTCTGGGCTTGGGCGCTATCCCTCAGCTTTTCAGCTCAAGGCAAGTGCTCTACTGCTTGAGCCACAGGGCCACTTCTGGTTTTCTAGTGGTTTATTGGAGATAAGAGCCTTTCCTGCCCTGGCTGGCTTTGAATCATGATCCTCAGATCTCAGCCACCTGAGTAGCTAGGATTACAGGCGTGAGCCACCAGAACCTGGCTCTACTATTTTGTTTTAAATGGCATTTAAAATTATAATTCTCACTGATGTAACTATAAAAGAGAGAACAACAGTCTATGAGTAAATTAATGAGTCCCTCTCAAAAGATTAATAAAGTAAGTTAATTGCTAGAGTTTATTCCATGAATGCATATAAAACAAAAAGAGTTTAGTTGGTATGTAGTTTGCTTCCTATCTTTTTTTTTTTTTTTTTTGTCAGTCGTGGGGCTTGAACTCTGGGCCTGGGCACTGTTCCTCAGCTCTTCAGCTCAAGGCGAGAGCTCTACCACTTGAGCTACAGCGCCACTTCCGGTTTTCTGGTGGTTTATTGGAGATAGGAGTCTCACGGTCTCTCCTGCCCGGGCTGGCTTTGAACTGCGATCCTCAGATCTCAGCCTCCTGAGTAGCTAGGATTACAGGCGTGAGCCACCAGCGCCCAGCAAGTTTGCTTCCTATCTTAAGTCATCAGTTCAGGAGAGGGCAAGACTAAGTACTAAATCGCTTCCTGGGCTTTCCTCACTACTTCTGAAGTTCAGGCTACTTCCTTTTCTCTCTTAACAGGAAACATTTATTATAGCTTAAACATGCAGTAATGTCTCAAATGATAAACATCTTGCCAGATATACTTAAGACATTTTTTAAAAAAGGAAGGAAGCTAATATTCATGAAGTGTCCACTATATGTCGGTAAGGCACTAAAAGTAAAAGTTTGTTAAAACGATAGCCTCATTTCAGAAAAAGAAAACTAGGCTCACAAAATTTAGACAACTGAAGATTAAAAAAAGTCCTTCTGCATGAGCCAAAACCCAAGAAAACTGTCCATTGGATAGAGCAGAGTTTTAGGCTGATATGAACTCTTTTGGAAGTTCAATAATTACAGCTTAGTAAAACCAAGCTTTATTTAGAGATAAATAAACAACTATGGACATACATTTTGCAATAGATAAATCATCATGGTCTAAAGTACAGTGGATATTTCCCCCATGCCACATAAGAGGCCCAAAGAACTGTTCAAGTTGCTGTGAACCCACTAAGCACTCCCAGGCTGGGGTGGGTTGATACATAAGACTCCTCCTGTCTGGAATTTGCTGGTGGTTATTCCTGCAGGGTCAGCTACAGAGACAGACTCCCGGAATCCTAAGCCACTTCCTCCTATGGAGATGTCTTTTCTCAGGCTTCCAGACTCACTTCCTAATCTAGAAAAAAACCTCCAGGGCTGGGAAGTTGGCTCAGTGGTAGAGTGTTTGCCTTGCATGCCTGAGGCCCTGGGTTCGATTCCTCAGCACCACATAAGAAAAAAGCCGGAAGTGGCGCTGTGGCTCAAGTGGTAGAGTGCTAGCCTTGAGCTGAAGAGCTGAGGGACAGCACTCAGGCCCAGAGTTCAGGCCCCACGACTGGACCCCCCCCAAAAAAAAAAAAGAAAAAAACCTCCAGCCCTTGATTTTTATTGGTTTATAGCAAGACTGAGAGTTCAAATATTTAGTAAATGTTCCTTATCTTTTACTGTAGGCTTCTAATCTGTCCATTTTGTCCTCCTGTGTGTTTATAATCTACCTGAGAAAAGCTTCCCTCATAAAATAAGGAGCTGTAGATAAGAATCATGAAGTACTAGAGGGACAGATAAACAGAGACTCCCATGATTCTGAGGGGTTGCTGTGGAGTAGAGCACTTGTGTTGACCACAGGTTAATCCAGCCTGCGGTGGCCTGTGTTAAAGGAGGTTAAAGGACACCTCTAGAAGTGAGGAGCACATTGAGGCTGTCATTCTGGACGAATAAGTATCAGTGTAGTCTCCTGTGCTGTCACCTTCCTTTGCCTCTACAGAACTTTAAAGGGGTTTGTTTTCTCAGACTGTGTTTTAACTCTGCACAATCCCAAGTTTATGGGGAAAGGCACCCTGACTAGGAGCCTAACTGGGAGACATTCTTATGGTTTCTACCTTGAGTACCCCAGGGTAGGAAGTAAGTATCAGATAGATAACTCTAGCCAGAGGACTAACATACACGTTTTGCTGGAACGGGCTCTGTGTCTTACTCTCTAGAGACCCTTATACTCTGCCAAGGCAGGATGGCAATGGGAAAGAGCTAAGGCCTCTTAAAAACTAAACAGATCTGTTAACTATTCCTAAGATGGTTCCTCTAATGATGACAGTCGAGAGCTTAACACAGTGAAAGGCGGGAGTTGTGGATATATCAGATTATTTCATTGCCATAGGTATCAGTGCTGGGGATAGCTGGAGTCAGAGGCTTTCTGTGCTACTCGGTGCCTCGTCTGTGGTCTCCATCATAACTGCCCCAGGAAACAGCAACTCACTTTTACAGGACTGAGTGAATATATGTTGGAATATGAATAGAAGGTTATGGATTGCACTAATTTTTTATTTAATTCATTGGAAGAATTAACAACTGGAGAGTCAAACTGTTCCTGACTGTTTTGTTGCTCTTGTTAGCATTGTCCCCACTTCCAGTCCTCAGCTCCACCCAGACCTGAGCTCCTCCCAGCCCTAGAGTTAACATATACGTGGCCACTCCCCCCTCCCCCCACCCACCGGTGCATGCCACTAGCCCCAAAGCTACCCACCTGGATAGGGGCAGATGCCATATCGCTCCCTCTCCCTGGGGAAATATGGCCCCTCTAATAAACCTTATAATAATCTTTCTCCTGTGCATGCCTGCCTCTGTATGGTCTCCTGGGATGTTGGTGATGGATCGTAATAGCTCTAATGTACTAAGTAAATGGCCAAATAAATTTCAGCATGTATGAGGATGTTTGTGAATTAATATGTTAACCACTCTCTCAGTTAACTTGGAGTATTTGCATTTTGACTAGCACTAGGAGATTTTTTTTGGGGGGGTCCGGTCGTGGGGTCTGAACTCTGGGCTGGGCGCTGTCCGTCAGCTCTTCAGCTCAAGGCTAGTGCACTACCACTTGAGCCACAGTGCCACTTCTGGCTTTTTTCTGCTTATGTGGTGCTGAGGAGTCGAACCCAGGGCCTCAGGCATGCGAGGCTAGCACTCTACCACTGAGCCAACTTCCCAGCCCACTAGGAGATTTCTTAATGCAGCTATCATTTTAAAAAAATTCTTTAAAGCAGTATAAACTTGCAAATGGAATCTTACTGGACAACCTCTTAGGTGTAACTTCAATGATGGTATGGGATGAGGCTGGAAGAGGTGATGGTCATTCAAGGTCATTTTGTCATTTCTGCTTTTTCTACAGAGTTAGCTCCTGAGTGACTCCAGAGAAACTCTTTGCCCTAAATTGT
This sequence comes from Dipodomys ordii, assembly GCF_000151885.1. Lineage (NCBI taxonomy): Eukaryota > Metazoa > Chordata > Mammalia > Rodentia > Heteromyidae > Dipodomys > Dipodomys ordii. Next base: position 10,269,903 of record NW_012267313.1, on the reverse strand, counting down.
ACATGATTAGCAGCTCCAAGAAGATGAGAGCCTTGGCATATCCACAGAAGAATTAAAGTGCTCACCCCTCAGCCGGGTGCCAACCCCCTTCATGCCAGGTAAACTTTGTTGGTACCTCTCCTTTTGAAGAAATCAACTTCATCTAGACAACAAGGATTTTAAGATTCAATTGAGTCACTTTGATTATTAAAATTATAAATAACCAAGAGCTCTTTCCAAAATCATTGTGTCAAGGGCCAAGGAATGGGCAAAAATTCTATATTTGTTTCGAAGATAGGCTCCCATTTACTTCACCTATCCCCCCCCCACACCACTCTACCACACCCTTGAATGAAAAGCATTATGTAAGTGTTATGCTGTGCTGTTTCAACTAAGTAATGAAAAATATTTTAAAGTTACAAAAAGTGAACTGAAGGGCTGGGAAGGTGGCTCAGTGGTAGAGTGCTTGTCTTGCATGCATGAGGCCCTGGGTTGCTTAGCACCATATAAGCAGAAAAAGCCGGAAGTGGCACTGTGGCTCAAGTGGTAGAGTGCTAACCTTGAGCTTATAGAACTGAGGGACAGGCTCAGAATTCAGGCCTCATGACCAACCAAAAAAAAAAAAAGTGAACCGAAAAGATTTTACTATTTCATTGAGAATTTTCCTGAGACGATATTAATGCTCAAGAAAATAAAATTTATTTTTATTAGAGTTGATAAGCACAGGAAAGAACAATTTACCTTGCATCTCAAGCAAATCAAATTTCTCAGGTATTTATTGTGTAATTTGATTTAAAAAGTAAATCTTAAGGGCTGGGAATGTGGCTTAGTGGTAGAGTGTTTGCCTAGAATGTACGAAGCCCTGTTTACAATTCCTCAGTACCACGTAATCAGAAAAAGCTGGAAGTAGCGCTATGGCTCAAATGGTAGAGTGCTAGCCTTGAGCAAAAGAAACTCAGGGACAGTGCCCAGGCCCTGAGTTCAAGCCCCAGAACTGACCAAAAAACAAACAAAAACCCTTAAGTATTGTATAGTTGTAGAAAAATGAATTACTAAAAAGAAAAAAGATAAACCAATTACTATTGTCAGATAGAGCCTTTTCCTGCTGATTTCAGTTGTATATCTGCTTAAACGCAACTAAATATCCAAAAAGAGAGGCTTACATAAAGAAGAAGTTTATTTGCCTCAAGCCTGAGATGGTGGCTCAGCCGTGTTTCATGTGGCTCTCATTTTTGAGGTTGAAAGACAGCTTTCCTTTAAGAGCCATGTTAGTATTCCCTGTTAGGAAGAAAGAAGAAGGAACTATCAAGTAGAACAAAAGTGGTAAGTCTAATCTTTCGAAACTCATTTCTGGAAGCCTCAAATTGACATTTCTGTTTATACTTCATTGGGCAGAACCAGATCAGGTGGCTATCCACCTTCCAACCTACAGAATCCAGAGAAGCAAACAATTCACATCTCAACCTGCATATGAAGAGAGTTCTGGTTAGAAAAGGTTGTAAGGGGGGCTGGGAAGGTGGCTCAGTGGTAGAGCGCTTGCCTTGCATGCTCAAGGCCCTGGGTTCGATTCCTCAGCACCACATAAGCAGAAAGAAAAAACCGGAAGTGGCGCTGTGGCTCAAAGTGGTAGAGCGCTAGCCTTGAGCTGAAGAGCTGAGGGACAGCGCCCAGGCCCAGAGTTCAGGTCCCACGACCGGACCTCCCCCCCCCCCCAAAAAAAAAAGAAAAGGTTGTAAGGCCTGGGAATGTGGCTTAGTTGTAGAATGCTTGCCTAGCATGCATGAAGCCCTGGGTTCAATTCCACATAAACAGAAAAGCTCAAGTGTGGTAGGATGCTAATCTTGAACAAAAAGCTCAGAGACAGTGCCCAGGCCCAGGACTGGTGCCCCCTCTTCCCCACACAAAAAAGAGATTGTAGAGTGCTTCCTGAGGGAGCCAGGTTTTAGTATCTGCCACCACTGATTGATGTGGCACTTTCTGAATGAGTCTTTTTTTTTTTTCAGTTGTGGGGCTTGAACTCTGGGCTTGGGTGCTGTCCTGTGCTCTTCAGCTCAAGGTGAGTGCTCTACCGCTTGAGCCACAGTGCCACTTCTGGTTTTCTAGTTGTTTATTGGAGATAATAGTCTCATGGATTTTCCTGCCTGGGCTGGCTTTGAACCTCCTTCCTCAGATCTCAGCCTCCTGAGTAGCTAGGATGACAGGAATGAGCCAGTGCAGGCCTTACTGAGAGTCTTTATCATGTGGAATGTCTTTAAATAAACAAAATAGAAGAAGGCAGTGTCCTCAATACTTATTTCCTCTTTTAAATGATAGATTTGGGTTGTCTTGTCTGTAAATAGCCACTTATTGTAGCTTTTGTTTGGAGAGCAGCATATCTCAGATCAAATGACAAAGTGAAGGGAAACATCTTGTGACCTTTTTGGTTTTGGTCATTTGGGATGGATTTCTTGCCAGGAGAGACAGCTGAGTATTTTGAAGTATTTTGGTTATTTATTCAAGACCAACACAGAACCATCATGAGTAATGAACGTGTGAAAAAGAGCTGAGTAGGAGGTTCATAGTTTTGAAACTCACTTGAGTCTATTGCCCTAAGGCAGTTTCAGTTAAAAGAATTGTATTTGGAAGTAAATTTTTAGTTAGTTAACATGGGGAAATTTTTACATTTAGTTCATAAACTAAGGAAGTCATTTAAACATTGTGGATTACAAAAAACAAAACAAAACAAAACATTGTGAATTACGAACATACCTAATTTAAATAGAAGATCCTACCTTAACTCTAGTCATCAGATTATGGTAATTCACAGCTTTTTTGCATGCCTGAGGCCCTGGGTTCCATACCTCAGCAACACATAAGCAAAAAGAAAAAAGCCAGAAGTGGCGCTGTGGCTCAAGAGGTAGAGTGCTAGCCTTGAGCTGAAGAGCTGAGGGACAGCGCTCAGGCCCAGAGTTCAGGCCCCACCACTGGATTACCCCCTCCCAAAAAAATAGTATTTCTTACCCAGTACCCGTAGCTTATGCCTATAATCCTAGTAACTAAACTGAGATCTGAGGATTGCTATTGGAAGCCAGCCTAGGCAGGGAAGTCCATGAGACGTTTATCTCCAATTAACCACACAAAAAAGCTGGAAGTAGAGCTATGGCTCTAGTGGTAGAGCACTAGCCTTAAGCAAAAAGCCCAAGGACAGCACCCAGGCTCTGAGTCAAGCTTCAGGACCAGCACGCACACACTCAAAATTGTTTACAATTGCTTCCAGAGACCTCAGGTCATGCTTCCAGCAGTGAGATAGTGGCCCAACCCTCATTAGAGAAACTGTTAACAAGACTACTTTACATATCTACTCACATACTTTATACTTTGATATATTTCCATTTATGAACAGAAAACACTATCTATTATTGAGTACACTTGATGTCAGTGATGTTTCAGTTTTATTCTCTATTTACAGATACAGTTATGGTTCAGTATCTTAAGTCACGTGGTACAGAGCATTGCTGAATATGAACTCATGAAAGTCTTCAAAATCCCACCCATCCGGCTGTTGTGGGGTTTGAACTAGGCCTGGGCACTGTCTTTGAGGTCTATTTGCTTCAGGGTAGCACCCTAGTACTCTAAGCCACAGCACCACTTGCAGTTTTCTGGAGGTTAATTGAACTTAGGCTGGCTGCAATCCTCAAATCTCAGCCTCCTGAGCATCTAGGACTATAGATGAGAGCTACCAGCACCCAGCAAAATTTCTGTTTTCTAGAAGTGGCCCAGATAGTGTAGGAGACAGAGACTGGAGCAGATAGTCTGATTTTTTTTTTGGTCCGGTCGTGGGGCCTGAACTCTGGGCCTGGGCGCTGTCCCTGAGCTCTTCAGCTCAAGGCTAGCGCTCTACCACTTGAGCCACAGCATTACTTCAGGCTTTTTTTCTATTTATGTGATCCTGAGGAATCGAAGCCAGGGCTTCATGCATGCTAGGCAAGCACTCTATCAATGAGCCACATTCCCAGCCCTGATTCTTGCTCTTCTTGAGAGCTGAAATTTCATCTTCTTAGATTATGTGAGCTCTTCCCTCCTGTTGAATACTTTTTTTTTTTTTTTTTTGGTTGATTGTGGGGTTTGAACTCTGGGCCTGGGTGCTGTCCCTGAACTCTTCAGTTCAAGGCATGTGCTCTACAACTTAAGCCTCAGTGCCACTTCCGCTTTTCTGGTGGTTAGTTGGAAATAAGAGTATCATGGACTTTCCTGCTTGGGCTGGCTTTGAACCGAGATCTTCAGATCTCAGTCTCTTGAGTAGCTAGGATTACAGGCATGAGCCAGTGGCATCCAGCTGAATACTTAAAAAAAATTAACCTATAATAGAGTATTTCTGATACAGCCTATCAAAGAACACTGTTGGATGTACAATTTTGGGATTTGGAAATCTAAACATTCTCTCTGGGAAAATACACTGAGTTCCCAACGGGGAGCCTATAGATGGGCTTCTTGCAAATACCCATGTTCTTTGTGTCCTATCCTATTAAAGTATAGCATTTAATCACTTATTATTGGCAGTTATGTGATAGGTCCCTGACCTTTTTGTAGTGTTAGGGATTGAACCCAGGGACTTGAAAATTGTTTGCCTTAACTAGTTCCATTTGCTACAGACCTGACCTTAACTATTTCATAAGCTCAGTGACAAGGATTCATGGTCTGTTTTTTTTTTTTTTGGGGGGGGTGGTCCAGTCGTGGGGCCTGAACTCAACCTGGGCGCTGTCCCTCAGCTCTTCAGCTCAAGGCTAGCACTCTACCACTTGAACCACAGCACCACTTCCGGCTTTTTTCTTTTTTCTTATGTGGTGCTGAGGAATCGAACCCAGGGCCTCAGGCATGCAATGCAAGCGTTCTACCACTGAGCCATCTTCCCAGCCCCACTGAGCCACCTTCCCAGCCCTGATGGTCTGTTTTTTTGTGGTGTGTGTGTGTGTGTGTGTGTGTGTGTGTGTGTATGTGTGTGTGTGAGCGTGCGTGTGTTTGCCAGTCCTGGGACTTGAACTCTGGGCCTGGTCACTGTCCTTGGGCTTCTTTTTTGCTCAAGGCTGACGCTCTACCACTTGAGCTACAGCTCCACTTCCGGTTTTGTCTGGGTACTGGGGAGCCAAACCCAGGACTTCATGCAGGAGAGGCAAACAAGTTCTGGTGAAGCTTTTCTTTTTCACATTCAAAATATGATTAAACAAAACAAATGGAATGAAAGACTCTTTTTACCTGTTCCCAGTTTCCTTGTGATCCTCTTGTCTCAGCCTCTTGAGAAGTGTGTACTACCACACCTAGCTATTACTTCTTTTTAAGGGATCTTTATCAAACTGTGATCACAAGATTTTCTCTTAGGTTATCATCTAGAAAGTCTGTAGTTTTAGATTTTACTTTTAGGTTAGTGATTAATTTGTAGCTGACTGTGTGTGTTTGCATGTGTGTGCCAGTATTGGGGCTTGAACTCAAGGCCTGGGTGCTATCCTTGAGCAATTTTGCTCAAAGCTAATGTTCTACCACTTGAGCCACAGCTCTGCTTCTGGCTTTTTGGGTACTTAATTGGAGACATGAGTCTCCCAGACTTTCCTACCTGGCTGGTTTCCAACTATGATCCTCAGATCTCCTCTTGAGTAGCTAGGATTACCACCGTAAATCACCAGCACCTAGCTGAAAATTTTTATTTTTTGTAGTGTTAGGGATTGAACCCAGGGCCTTGTATATGTTAGTCAAGTGCTGCAACTATGAGCTACAACCTTGACCTTGTGCCCTTTCATGTGTTTCATTTAGCATGTTGTTTTCATGTTTTTTCCCCGTTGGAGCAGGCCTTACCTGTTAGGATTATGACTGAGAATACGTGGCCTTCATGTATAAGTTTAGGGGAAATTGGCATCTCACTGATGTTGCATGTTCTGACACATGAACATGGTTATTTTTCCTTTTTTTTGGTCGGTCATGGGGCTTGAACTCTGGGCCTGAGTGCTGTCCTTCAGCTCAAGGTTAGTGCTCTACCAGTTGAGCTACAGCACCACTTCAGGTTTTCTGGTGGTTTATTGGAGATAACAGTTTCATGGACTTTCCTACCGGGGCTGGCTTTGAACTGTGATCCTCAGATCTCAGCCTCCTGACTAGCTAGGATTACAAGTGTGAGCCACTATTGCCGGGCTATTTTTCCATTTCCTTAGGTTGTCTTTAATTTCTCTCAGCAATTTCATGTAGTTCTTAGTGTAGAGGTTTTACATATATTGTGTTAGATTTAATCCAAAGTATTTTACAAATGGCTACCACAAATTACAACTTTTTAGAAATTATCATATACAATTTGTCATTGCTAATATATACAATTACAATTTACTTTTCTATGTTGATTTCACCAGTTTTCTCTGTTATTTTTTTTTTAATTTTTTTTTCCAGGGCTGAGGACCGAACCTAGGGCCTTGCACACGCCGGGCGGGTGCCCTTCCACTGGGCTAAACTACCAGCCCCTCCCTGTTATTTTGATTTCTTCCCTTTTTTTTTTTTTTTTTTTTTGTCAGTCGTGAGGCTTGAACTCGGCCTGGGCGCTGTCCCTGCACTCTATTGTTTAAGCCACAGTGGCACTTCTGGTTTTCTAGTGGTTTATTGGAGATAAGAGTCTCATGGACTTTCCTGCCCGGGCTGGCTTTGAACTGTGATCCTCAGATCTCAGCCTCCTGAGTAGCTAGGATTACAGGCGTGAGCCACCAGCGCCCGGCTCCTTTTTTTTTTTTTTGGCTGGTCATGGGGCCTGAACTCTGGGCCTGGGCACTGTCCCTAAGCTCTTCAGCTCAAGACTAGTGTTCTACCACTTGAACTACAGTGCCACTTCCATTTTTTTCTGCTTATGTGATGCTGAGGAATCGAACCTAGGGCCTCATCCATGAAAGGCAAGCACTCTACCACTGAGCCACCTTCCCAGCCCTTCTTTTTTTGGTAGTACTGGAGTTTGAACTCAGGACCTCAATTTTTCTAGGTAAGAGCTCTAGTTGAACCATAGCTACAGCTGTTTTTTGCTTTTTTAGGTAATTTTTCAGATAGTGTCTCACGCTTTTTTTTTTGTCAGTCATGGGCCTGAACTCTGGGCCTGGACACTGTCCCTCAGCTCTTCAGCTCAAGGCTAACACTCTACCACTTGAGCCACAGCACCACTTTGGCTTTTTCTGTTTATATGATGCTGAGGACTGGAACTCAGGGCCTCATGCATATAAGGCAAGCACGCTACCACTAAGCCACCTTCCCAGCCCTTTTTCCTAATTTCTTTAAGTACAAGCTGGGTCACATAATAAAGATCTTTTTTTTTTTTCCTACGACATATCTAGTATTACAAATTTTCTTCTATATTTCGTTTAATTTTCATTTCATTCAAAATACTTGCCAACTTCCCTTCTAACTCAGTATTTGACCCTTGAACACTTAAAAGTACGCTATTTTGTTTCTAAATATTTGAGCGTTTTCCCAGGATCATTGTTAGTGAATTCTAATTTAATTTTATTGTGGTCTGAGAACAATGTATGATTTGAATTTATTAAGGCTCTTACTGTGGCCAAGAATAAATGTTCCATGTGTAATCAAAAAAATTATGTATTCTGCTGTGGGATATGTTCTGTAAATATCAGGCCAAGGTGATAATGGTGTTCAAATATTCTACATCCGTTTTGAATTTCTATTCATAGTATTAGAATTGAAGAAGGGAGCTGGGCATCAGTTGCTCATACCTGTAATCCTGGCTACTGGAGGCTGAGATCTAAGAATCGCAGTTCAAAGACAGCCCTGGTAGAAAAGTCCTCATGAGACTCTTATCTCCAATTAACCACTCAAAAACCAGAAGTAGTGCTATGGCTCAAAGTGGTAGAGTGCTAGCCTTGAGCAAAAGAGCTCAGGCACAGTGCCCAGACTCTGAGTTCAAGCCCCACAACAACAAAAAAGAACTGAAGGAGGGATATGATTATAAGAAACTAGTGTCTGTCAAGTTGTCCATTTTACCATGTAGTTCTGTCCATTTTCTGACAGAACTACATGGTAAAATGGACAACTTGACAGACACTAGTTTGTGTGTGTGTGTGTGAGAGAGAGAGGGGGGGGAGGGAAAGAGGGGGGAGAGGGAAGTGGGGAGAGGAGAGAGAGAGAGAGAAAATACTGGTTCTGGGGCTTAAACTCAATGCCTGGGCACTATCCCTCAGCTTCTCACAGGCTTTCCTGCATGCCTGGCTTTGAACCAGAGCTCAGCCTGAGTACCTAGAATTACAGGCATGAGCCACCAGTGCCCAGCTGGCTAGATCATCTTGAACTGACCTTTTTTATCATTATGAAGTGACTTTCCTTTTTCTAAATATTCAACTACTTTTTTGGGGGATGGGGGCAGTGCTGGGGCTTGAACTCAGGGCCTGGGCACTGTCCCTGAGCTGCTTTTGCTCAAGGCTAGAATTCTACCACTTGAGCCACAGCACCACTTCCTGCAAGTTTATGTGGTACTGAGGAATTAAATTCAGGGTTTCATGCATGCTACCAAACTCTCTACCACTAAGCCACATTCCCAGCCCTAAACTGGTACTTCTTTTTTTTTTTTTTTTGGGTCCGGTTGTGGGGCCTGAACTCTCGGCCTGGGCGCTGTCCCTCAGCTCTTTAGCTCAAGGCTAGCCCTCTACCACTTGAGTCACAGCGCAACTTCTGGGTTTTTTCTTTTTTGCTTATGTGGTGCTGAGGAATCGAATCCAAGGCCTCAAGCATGCAAGGCAAGTGCTCTACCACTGAGCCAACTTCCCAGCCCAGGTACTTCTGTTATTAATGTTTTATATTCCATCCTGACCATCTCTGCCTGGTATTTGAGATGTTTGGGTCTTAACATTTAATGTAGTTAGTGACATCTTAGGTTTAAATATATCTTCCTGCTTCTGTTTTCCATTTATTTATTCCTTGTTCCCTCTTCCTTTTTCCTACCGTCTTCTGGTTTAAGAATTAGCTTTATGGGCTGGGAAGGTGGCTCAGTGATAGAGTGCTTGCCTCACATACATGAAACCCTGTATTTGATTCCTCAGCACCACATAAACAGAAAAAGCCAGGAGTGGCGCTGTGGCTCAAGTGGCAGAGTGCTACCTTGAGCTGAGGAGCCACGACTACCACCAACAACAAAAATAATTAGCTTTATGATTTCATTTTATTCCTATTGTTTCCTTGCAGCAAAACTCTTGTTTTGTTGTGTTAGTGGTTGCTTTGGGATGTTAACATATGCCAACAAATGGGGAGAGCATCAAAAGGCCTGAACGTTGGTATCTGTCAAAAGGTTCATTTGGGAACAGCAGACCTGCAGTAATAAACCTGTTCCCTAGGAGTGACTCAGGCCACCTTTTATTTTTTTCTTGTTAAGATAGGTCACTCTCACATGGTAAATCAAGCCTCAAAGAGCAAGCCCCACACCATGTTTGAAAGAAACCATTTCTTTCCACCTTCTTCACCCCTCATCATTCATCTATTTTCTTTTTTTTTTTTTTGGTCGGTCATGGGGCTTCAACTCTGGGCCTAGGCGCTATCCCTGTGCTCTTCAGTTCAAGGCGAGCATTCTAGCACTTGAGCCACAGCGCCACTTCTGGTTTTCTAGTGGTTTTAATTGGAGATAAGAGTCTCATGGACTTTCCTGCCCAGGGTGGCTTTGAACCGTGATCCTCATATCTCAGCCTCCTGAGTAGCTAGGATTATAGGCGTGAGCCACCGGCACCCGGCTTCAATAATTATTTATTTATATATTTATTTTTTTGCAGGTCTTGGGGCTTGAATTCAGGGCCTAGGTGCTGTCCCTAAGCCTCTTTTGCTCAAGGCTAGCACTCTACCTCTTGAGCCACAGTGCTACTTCTGACATTTGACTTTAATCTCTTCACTTTCAAGAAGCAAAGCATTTCATTTTTATTTCAACTATGGAATCAAATCCAATTCAACTAAAAGTAGCTTGCTGGAAGGGGCACTGGAGGTTGATCCAGATGGGACTGTCCGCACGGTCAGCAGGACTACAGGTGTGTATTGGTTGCCATTATTGTCATGAGGATTCAGGGCTGAGTACTAATGTGGGAAGGACTCTGGGAGCTAGATGGTTCCTGTGTGCCCTGGTGTCTGTAACATACTGTAAGGGGTCAATCAGAAGCTGTGACCGTGTCAACTAAAGCCAACTAAAGTTTGTGGAGAGGCACAAACTACAGGGAATAAAATTACAGCTTGCTCAGAATTGTATACTACATTTCCTTTGGCTGCCTAGTCGTTTCACAGTCTAGTTTGAGGTACTGACTATGGACCACAAAAATGTAGGTGGTTTTGGGCACCAAGCTGTCTTTTGAATTACCTTTCTCTCTTTCTGACTCAGCTGTAGCTAACATTACCAAGAAAAGGTGGGATAAGAATTGCTGGACTTCAACTACAGAAAGGGGAAGTTTGGACAAGTTTCATTTATTACACGTTTTCTTTTTTTTTTTGGGGGGGGGTCTGGTTGTGGGGCCTGAACTCTGGGCCTGGGCACTGTCCTTCAGCTCTTCAGCTCAAGGCTAGCGCTCTACCACTTGAGCTATAGCGCCACTTCTGGCTTTTTTTCTTATATGGTGCTGGGGAATCGAACCCAGGGCCTCATGCATGGAAGGCAAGCGCTTTACCACTGAGCCATCTTCCCAGCTCCTTATTATACGTTTTCATTTGATGAAATTTTGATCTCCTTACCAAAAGACTATAATGGACATGTAATTTTTCTTTTTTTTGGTCAATCATGGGGCCTGAACTCTGGGCCTGGGCACTGTCCCTCTGCTCTCCAGCTCAAGGCTAGTGCTCTACCACCTGAGCCATAGCTCCACTGCTGGCTTTTTCTGCTTATGTGGTGCTGAGGAATTGAACCCAGGGCCTCATGCATGCAAGGCAAGCACTCTACCACTGAGCCACCTTCCCAGCCCTGGACATGTAATTTTATTGTCTGAGTATATTGGTTATTTCTTTTATATCTTTATTCTGGAAGAGGAGATGCTTGATATTATTTCAGCTCTTTAGAAGCACATGTGAACTCAGGGCCTGTGTGTGTATGACATCTTAATTGTATACGAAATTATTGCCAAGTTTCCCTAGTTTAGTAGTTAAAGTGAATTATGGCTGAATTACTAATAGAAGTTAAAAATTAATTATTGACATTATAGTGGGGCTTGTTTGATATTAAACAGACCTCTCTATACTCTCTATATTTCCATAATACTTTATAATAGTAACAGTATATAAATGACCCAAATAGATACCATTTTTTCTTTACTGTTGTGAAATTAAGTCAGTTTATAGTAAAGAGCCGGCTGGTTGAGGTTATAGTCATACAATAAAGGAAGTATTTTATGGGCCAGTGGTAGAGCACTTGCCTTGCATGCTTGAGGCCCTGGGTTCAATTCCTCAGTACCACATAAGCAGAAAAAAAAAGCCAGAAGTGGCACTGTGGCTCAAGTGGTAGAGTGCTAGCCTTGAGCTGAAGAGCCTCAGGGACAGTGCCCAGGCCCAGAGTTCAGGCCCCACAACCAGACCCCCCAAAAAAGTATTTTGCTTAATTACTTTTTATTGAAATGAAGCATAGATCCGTTTCCTTTTTTTTTTTTTTTTGAGACACTGGAGCTTGAACTTGGTACCTGATGCTTTGCTCATTGGTTGTCTCTCTACCAACTAAGCCATACCTCCAATCCTAGATCCAGGTTTTATGCAACTTAAAGCCTATGCAATTTTGGAATCCTCCTTCTAGACAAAAGAATACTCAAACAACTGACTTTTTACAAATCATGTGGCCTGGGGCTAGGAAGGTGGCTTAGTGGTAGAGTGCTTGCCTTGCATGCATGAGGCCCTGGGTTCGATTCCTCAGCACCACATAAGCAGAAAAAAATGGAAGTGGCACTGTGGCTCAAGTGGTAGAGCACTAGCCTTGAGCTGAAGAGCTGAGGGACAGTGTCCAGGCCTAGAGTTCAGGCTTCATGACCGACAAAAAACAACAAAACAAACACACACAAAAAAACAAGAAAACAACAACAAATCATGTGGCCCTGTTGATACTTAGGAAGGCCTGCCTGCAAGGTCTGAGAAGAAAAGCTAGGGAGGAGCTCTGAGGTTCTACTTTTATCTTCTATAGGAAGTCCACCTCTGACTGAGATAGATTGTTGTGGAAATTTCTGAGAATTCTCTAGTTTCCAGAATTAATTTTTTTTTTTTTTGTCGGTCCTGGAGCTTGAACTCTGGGCTTGGGAGCTGTCCCTCAGCTCTTCAGCTCAAGGAGAATGCACTACTGCTTGAGCCACAACACCACTTCTGGTTTTCTAGTGGTTTATTTGAGGTTAGAATCTCCCAAGACTTTACAGCCCCAGCTGGCTTTGAGCCGTGATCCTCAGATCTCAGCCTCCTGAATAGCAAGGATTACAGGCACGAGCCACCAGTGCCTGGCAAGAATTATTATTTTTTTAAATGCTCTTTGGTTTTGATCCTCATGGACAGACATATTGCAAATAATCAATTTAAGCCAATGCTGGCAGAGCACTGGTGGCTTTCTCTTGTAATCCTAGCTACTCAAGAGGGTGAGATCTGAGGTTTATAATTTGAAGCCAGCCTGGGCAGGAAAGTTTGTGAGACTTTTCTCCCATTAACCAACAAAAAGATAGAGGTAGAGCTGTGGCTCAAGTGGCAGTCTTGAGCAGAAAAGCTTGAGGATGGTGTGTGTGGGGGGGGG
>NW_012267313.1:10251255-10255415 GCF_000151885.1 Dipodomys ordii | reverse complement strand
AGAGTTCAAGCCCCACGACCGACAAAAAAAAAAACAAAAAAAAAACAGAAAATGCTGGAAGTGGTGCTGGGGCTCAAGTAGTAGAGTGCCAGCCTTGACAGTGCCCAGGCCCAGAGTTCAGGCCCCAGGATTGGAAAAGAAAAACAAAAACAAAACAAAAAAAAAAGAAAGAAAAAAGGGAAGAATAAAAATGACATTGAGGGGTAAAGCCATGTGTGAATTCCTCTGGTTAACGTTGTGTCAATTCTCATTCCCCCATGTGTCCTCTGCTCTGTTCTACCCCAGGATGCTTTTCCTTTCAATGCCCTGGTCCAGTAGCTTCTATTAATGTAAAACAATCCCTTAATACAAGGCAGGAGATGAGAAAGCCAAGGAGAGGCAGGTCTATTTATCTCTCCTACACTTTGATTTCTGATCAAAGTGTGTTATTCTTTTTTGAGCCTGGGGCTGGAACTTGGTGCCTGGGTGTTGGTCCCTTAGCTCTAGGTAATCACTCTACCACTTGAGCCACAGCTCTACTTCTGGCTTTTTTGGTGGTTGACTAGATAAGAATCTCAGGGACTTTTTCCTGCCTGGGCTGGGTTCAAACCTAGATCCTCAGCTCTCAGCCTCCTGAGTAGCAAGGTTCATATGCGTGAGCCACTGGTGCCTAGCTCAAAATGCTAATCTTAACTGGGCTCAGGTGACACTTTCTTCGCCTTAGTTTTCTCTATATAATTCTGCAGGAAGCAGTTTTGGAGAATCCTTAGCAATCTGCCAATACAAACAGGTTTGTGGGGAGGAAGGGCAGGAACAGACTTAAGAAGGAGGATCCAGGGAAGCAGGAGTGGGAAGAATGGGCCAGATGGCCCTGTGGGTCCCATTGAAAAAGGGAGAGTGGGTATGTTGTGCACCCATCTCTTTGCACGTCGTTGCCTCTGGGGAAGGAAGCATGCCTTCTGAAGTCCTTTCTTGGAGGACTGTTGTGACCTACTGGCTTCAATACGACTAGCTTCCAGCAGATGGAGTTGTAGACCTGGGTGGGGATGGGGTGGGATCTGCATGGCGCTCCCTTCAAATGCCAGGGTTGTAAAGCTGGATGTCCGGCATGCATTCATCTCTTCCTTAAATTCTTAATTGAACAACTGAAGATGTTTTCTTTCATGGGCTCAATGTAGATATTAAGCAAAAATCATACAAATATATAAATTCAATGTCTCCTATGTTCCGAAGTTCAGTATTCTGTGATGGGAAGACCTGATCTGGACTGGGAGGTGAGGGCAAGTTTTGTCAAGGAAGTAATGCTTGAGCCCAGATCTGAAGAGCCAACTGATTGGAGAGTGCGAGAAAGAATAATGTTCCAAGTGAAGAAAACATGGTGTCTCCAGGGCAGAGGTCACAAACAAGGTGTAGAGGCAGGAGAGGAGGAACAGGGGAGACAGAAGGCTGGGGAAGTGCTGGGTCTACACCTCCTCTACTCTTTGTGCTCTTCATTAGGGATTATCTGAAAGGCAATTAAAAAATAGCTTAAGGTTTAAAAGCTTTAGAGGTTTTTGAACTGGGGAGGGACACAGCAGATTTCCATTTTAAGATCTCTCTGGCTAACCAAAGATTAGTGTTACTTTTAATCCACAGGGAAATTACCACTTGTCTGTCAGTGTCTATTTTTTTTTTTTGGTCCAGTCGTGGGCCTGAACTCTGGGCCTGGGCACTGTCCCTCAGCTCTTCAGCTCAAGGCTAGCACTCTACCACTTGAGCCACAGCACCACTTCCAGTTTTCTGGCGAGCGCTCTACCACTTGAGCTACAGTGCCACTTCCGGTTTTCTGGTGGTTTATTGGAGATAGGAGTCTCACGGTCTTTCCTGCCCGGGCTGGCTTTGAACTGCGATCCTCAGATCTCAGCCTCCTGAGTAGCTAGGATTACAGGCGTGAGCCACCAGCGCCCGGCTGGTACAATGTTTTTGTTCTATTTGATATATTACTTAATAGATGGTAAAAGGGAGACTGTTAGGAATGCATGAGAAGACATAACTGCTACCAAAATCAATGATAATGACTAGAATGCAGAAATCTGAAAATAATTTGTTGAGGATCAGTTAGAATACAAACAAGTCATGACTGAAGATGGAGGAGGGTTTTTTGTTTTTGGCAGGGCTGGATCTAACTCAGGGCCTCAGCATGCGAAAAAAGAACTCTACCACTAAGCCATGTTGCTCGCCAGAATGGAATTTCTCGTCTTGAGACATCTGCAACATATTCCAGGCTGGCCTGGAACTCAGTCCTCCTGCTTTCACATATGGAGTGCTGGGGTCACAGGCATATGCCACCATACTTGCTTCCATGCCCTGCTTTGAAATAGAAGCTTTTGATAAAATGATTTCACTGCTCCAGAGGTTGATTTTAGGCTCTCCTCATAACCAGAATATGGAATAAACAGGACTCATGTAGTATATACATAAAACAACTTAACTTAGTCTACTAGTATTCCTTTAAGAACTTTTTGGGGTCTGGGATAACTCAGTGGTAGAGCCCTTGATTTGGTCTCTAGTTCCACTGAAAAAAAATAGTGCCCCAATATTACAAATTTATAAAATATCCTTGCCAGACTCTGGTATATCATTCCTGTAATCCTAGCTACTTAAGACATTAAGATCTGAGAATCTCTTTTGGAAGTCAGCCCCATGCAGACAAATCAGACTCTTTCCTCCATTTAACCAGCAAAAAGCCAGAAATAGACATGTGGCTCAAGTGTAGAGCACTAGCCTTCAGTGACAATGCAAAGGGAGTCCCAGAGCCAGTACATGTGTGCACACATTCAAACGTGTGCAAAATGACTACAAAGTAGAAATCCAATGTCCATCAACTGAGTGAATCAATTTGGCATTCCACAAATGGGATATTAATATTTAGCCATACAAAGAAACTGAAGAACAAACTGTGTTACTGCAACATGAATAAACTTTGAAAATATGTGAAAGACAGCATAGTCACAAGAGATCACAGATGTTTGATGTCATTGATATGAAATGTCTAGAAGTCAATCTATAGGGTTGCACACGGCTAGTTAAGACGTTGCAGGGTGAGTAATAAAAGGTGTTTTGGAGGTTGTGTGTGTGTGTGTGTATGTGGTATGATGAAAATGTTCCAGAATAAGTTGTGGTAATATCTGCCTAACAGTGAATATACTAACAAGCACTGAATTATACACTTCGAATAGGGAAATTATGTTGCCTGGAACTTTGAAATAGGCATGCCCGTACTACACTGGGAGCTTCGGATGGCAGGGTGGAGCCCGTGCTGGCATCACGTTACCTTTCTTCTAGCCAGTGTCTCACATCCAGGCACTCCACCAAACATTTCTCATCTACCCTGTTGATCCAATGCTGCCTAAGTTTATTTGTAGGCATTTTGTTTTCAGGTGGACGTTAGCGGTTCATTTTGCCTCCTAACACGCTGGAGATGTCTGAGTTGGTGAGACGAGATGATTACTGACACATACTGTAATAAGTGAAGACCACAGGGGAAGGACCAAAAAAGTTTACTCAGTCAGTACCTTTAATGCAGAGCTTCTGTGTTCGGGCTGGACTCCCTGGCTTTGTTGCTGTTGGGCAGAGAAGGAAGACCAGAGTGTACCCAGCGCTGCTCTGGAACACTAGTTCCAAGGGCCTAGGATCCCCACCCCGCAGCACGGGGGGGTCAAGAAATCAAAGAATTACGATTTCTAAGTAAATAGCCAGTGTCTTTTTTTGGTTTGGGGATCCTGGATTCAATCCTCCAATCCTCCTTCCCAGAAGGTTCTGGTCAGTGGATGTCCCCAGACCATGAGCCCATGGGGCTTGGCTTTGAAGTCTCCCAGGCTCGGCGTTCAGGGTTCTAGCTGGGTTTTTCGGCTCTTGGGGCTGTGCCCGGGCCGCCCGCACGGCTCCCGACGCCGGTGGTGGGATGACGACTCTCCAAGCCCAGAGCCTTCTCCGGGACTCGCACTCCTCGTTAAGCCACAGAACCCCAGGCCCACCGCACCCCTGAACGATGGCATCATCGAGGTCCACGCCCCGCGGCCCAGAAGCAGTGACCGCCTTGGCGGGGTGCAAGGGGCCGGGGGCTCCCGAAAGGCTCCGAGGCGTTCCCGAGGGGCGGGGCCGCTGACTCACCGCGGGCCCGGACGCAGGTGAGCGGCGGG
>NW_012267313.1:10239271-10250230 GCF_000151885.1 Dipodomys ordii | reverse complement strand
GGGGTCGCGAGGCGCAGCGGGGGCGACCTGGCCGGGGGCGCGAAGTTCCACCGGGGCCTCCGCCCGCGCTCACGCGGACGGGCGCTTCCCGCTGGCCCTGTCATGGCCGTTCGTCCGTCTGTCGGTCCGTCCGTCTCGGGGTGTGTGACACCCTGGGAAGCCCCGTCGGTGCCGTAGACGGGAACAGCTAAGGCCATGGGAAGATGACCTGTTTGGGAAGACGCGGGTGCAGATGGTTAGCGGTTCCTCAGGCTGCAGCCGGTCGGTGCGGGCAGCTCTCCGGGGATCCCAGCGAGCCTCGGGGGCTGTTGGCACCTCCCTGCCCCGGCCCCAGTCTTTTTAACCCGCCTTCTCATCTACAGAGAGTGCTGACACGCAGGTCGAGGTCTCTCCTTGGGGTGCTGGATTTTGTTTCCTCACCCCCCCCCCCCACCTCTCAGCTCGTTATCCTTCGGAGGACCCTCGACCTTGAGCCAGAGTCTCAGAATCCGTCCTTCCCTTGGCTTCCACCAACCCTGAAAATCAAGTCTGTGTCCTGACATTAGTAATAATCTCTCTCCAAGCACTCATTTCATTTCAGCAGCTTAACTGGCTTTGGCGATTGAAGCAACTGGAATTTCCTGCTGGCCCCCAAAGCAGAGAGACTTCCAGTGTGATGTGTGTATAGTTTTTCCCTTTTAAGTACACGGGCATGGTCGTAAGTGTAAGGAGTGAACTAGTGGGGTTGATGGATGGTAGAGTAGGAGGGGAGATGTTGGTGTAATGCTGCCCTAGATTTCAGCAGCTCTGAATGAAACCTGCCTCAATCAATTCACCAACAACCTCCAATTTCGTGTTTTCCAGATTGCTAGAAAAATCTTGCTAGATTTTTAACTATCGTGCACCCAGAGTTAAGATTTTCCACAGTCTTAATTCTACTATTTCTATGTTACTTTAATACAATTTCTATGCTACTTTTATACATCTTTCTTCATATTATACAATTACAATGTGATGGTTTTGCATTTTTACAGTTCATCTCTGATTGTGCTGTCAACACATTCTTACTAGCTGTGGACAGCTCTTAACCTGGGAGAGTGGGATGGGATCAGAGGGGTGGAGAGAGTCAAAGCGATCTCGTAAAATTGTCAGGACATAATATATCTACTTAATGTGAGTAATGATCTCCTGCATAAATGAATGTTGTCCAAGGAGACACAATCAGCCTAGGGATTACTAGTTGCTTCTGTGTTCTTTTTGTGTGTGTAGGGTGTGTGTACATGGGTGACTGAGAGTTTCACTCTTGACAGTGTGATGAGATAGATCTGACTTCTGGGTGAACTAATCTGTTGTGGGAATTTAAAAAAAAAACAAAAAAAACAAGAGGAAACACATTTTGTTGTATGGAATGAAGTATTGCCAGATTGTAGAATCACAAAGCAGAGCCAGTTAGGATCTTTAAACTAAAAGAAAAAAATAAGAAATGGGGAGAGAGAGAAGAGGAGAGGAGGGGGAGAGATTTCTTGAAGGTCAAGAACTTTTGCTAGTTTTGTTTTAAATAAATACATTACTTTATATCCCTATTTTTAGCTTAAATGTCCCAATATGCTACAGTATCTATCCCTCAGATCTTATTAGCTAAAGTTGTAGTGACTGAAATAATTTTTTTCATCAATTTGTTGGAATCTTAAATGACTTGATTTCATGCCAGATATCATGGCTAATCATTTTTATGATCATAAAAGAAGGCTTTTTATTCAGTATAATTATACCTGAGGCCGGGCGCTGGTGGCTCATGCCTGTAATCCTAGCTACTCAGGAGGCTGAGATCTGAGGATCACGGTTCAAAGCCAGCCCAGGCAGGAAAGTCCTTGAGACTCTTATCTCCAATAAACCACTAGAAAAACGGAAGTGGCGTTGTGGCTCAAGTGGTAGAGCACTCTCCTTGAGCTGAAGAGCTGAGGGACAGTGCCCAAGCCCAGAGTTCAAGCCTTACGACCAACCCAAAAAAAAAAAAAATTATACCTGAGAACACAGGTATGCCTCCACGATGAAAGCTGAAGTATAAAGACATTATTAGTTTTTGTGTTTCTTTCTACCCTTTCACAGGCAACTTTTTTATAGGGTTTTTTTTTTTTTTTGCCTCCGGTCCTGGGGCCTGAACTCTGGGCCTGGGCGCTGTCCCTCAGCTCTTCAGCTCAAGGCTAGTGCTCTACCACTTGAGCCACAGCGCCACTTCCGGCTTTTTTCTTTTTGCTTATGTGGTGCTGAGGAATTGAACCCAGGGCCTCAGGCATGCAAGGCAAGCACTCTACCACTGAGCCACCTTCCCAGCCCCTTTATAGGTTTTTTAAAAGCAATGAACTACTAAAAACAGTACCTTCTGAAAACAGTATCTTATGCCTTGTTCCTGTCCAAATACTACAATTTTGAGGTTGTTTTGTCCTGTTTTGGGCATCATCTATTAGGATGTGCAGACTTCTAGACTTGTAGACTTGGTATTGACGTTAAAGGCCATCTATTTAATAAACTTGTAACCAGAGAGGAAATCCAGGCCAAAGAGTTGAAGTGATCCACTCCTGCCCATACCCTGTCCCACACTAGGAGTGAGTTAATAGCATTCCATTGGAAATCACACCATCCAGTTGGCTTGCATGCCTTCTCAGTTGGTACGTGCTTCCCTTTGGAAGCATATGAAGTAGAGAACTAACAGTTTACTTTCTGTAAGATTCCTATGACAGTTAACTTTATCCTTGTAGGTGTGTGTGTGTGTGTGTGTGTGTGTGCACGTGCGGGCGCTTGTGCGTTCCTGTGTGTGCCTGTCCTGGGGCTTGAACTCAGGACCTAGGTACTGTCCCTGAGCTACCAAGTGGTAGAACTACTGCCACAGCTCCACTGCTGGTGGTTAATTGAAGGTAAGAGTCTCATGAATTTTTCCTGCCTGGATTGGCTTTGAACTAGGATCCTCAAATCTCAGCCTTCTGAATAGCTAGGATTATGGGTGTGAGCCACTTTATCCTTCTTTCCAGATGGATCTGTTAATCAGTTTCAGAAGAAGCTGGTAGCAGATTCCAGCAGCATCTCCAGAGCTGGAAGACAGGCAGTGACAGCATCATTTTTGGCTCATGGGTCTCTACCACACTAGGTCAGTAGACAATTTGAAAAACTTATAGAATAAGACGGGTGCTGGCGGCTCATGCCTGTAATCCTAGCCACTCAGGAGACTGAGATATGAGGATTGTGATTCAAAGCCAGCCTGGGCAGGAAAGTCGGCAAGACTCTTATCTCCAGTTATCCACCAGAAAACTGGAAGTGGCACTGTGGCTCAAAGTGGTAGAGCACTAGCCTTGAGCTGAAGAGCTCAGAGACAGCACCTAGGCCTAGAGTTCAAGCTCCATGTCCAACCACCACCACCACTAACAAAAATAAAAAAAACAAACCTATAGACTTGGTCTTTGCAAAACAGAACCATTGTTTTAATCCAGGTCTGGCCTCAATGATTATGTTGTCAGGCTTGCCGTTCTTCGTGTATCTTGGGTAGAAAGCCTCTCTATATCTTGTCAGCTGAGAAAAGCACACATTCCTAAGTCTTCCTGTATTCCTTAATTCTTCTGATGATTGCTCTGGGGGAAAATGTTCCTACATTTAGTATGGGAATCGGCATGTACTGACATTTACTAGAAGGATAGAAGTCGTTTGTGCACATCTGTTCTTCTTTCCTCAGCAAACTGCTAAAGGTCAAAGATGGTCACATTTTCTTTTTCTAGAGCTTAGAGCAGAGCCTAGAATGTGATAGCTCAGTATATACTTGAACTGAACAAATACTTATTTCTTATGGAGTTTTTTGGCCAGGAAGAATAGCTGTGAAAACATCAAGGAAGTACAATATTGTCAGTTACAAATCTAAGTGAACGAGACATTTAAAATGTAAACTATTGGGCTGAGAATGTGGCTTAGTGGTAGAGTGCTTGCCTAGCATGCATGAAGCCCTGGGTTCAGTTCCTCAGTACCTCATAAACAGAAAAAGCTGGAAGTGGTGCTGTGGCTCAAGTGGTAGAGTGCTAGCCTTGAGCAAAAGAAGCTCAGGGACAGTTTCCAGTCTCCAGGCCCTGAGTTCAAGCCTCCCAAAAGGTAAACTGTTTTAAGGCTTTGTGCTTTACTGTATTGATTTCTTTTTGTGAAAGTTAATTGTCACTAATTTTGCTGACAAAAAGCAAGGCTTTTGAAAATGGCAACAACAGTCTGAAATGGGAATTAGTTATGACTGGCATTCTACATAATCAAAAGAGACTTCATTGTGTGGAAATCAATAGGTATGCAACCTAATAGTCTTGTCTTATTTTTAAGCCCTGTGTGATTTTTTTTAAAGAAGAGCTTTACTGAGACAAAATTCTCACTATATACTTTACCTTATACTTTGCCTATAAACAGCTTTGTTGAGATAAATTTCTCACTATGTAACTCATATTTAAAGTATACAATTCAGTGGTTTTTAGTATACTTGGAATTACCAACATCATTACATTGATTTTTGGACCACTTTATGATCCCTAAAGAAAGTTCCCTATTCATTAACAGTTCTTCTCTGTTTCCTTTTAATCTTCCCACTTTTGGCAGCCAGTTGTCTACTTTCTGTATCCACAGATTTGACCATTCTAAATGTTACCTACAAGTGGAATCATACAGTATATGGTTGTTTTACTGGCTTTCTTTTTTTCTTTTTCTTTTTTTTCAGGTGGTAGAGGACCATTCTTTTTTTTTTAAATTAATTAATTAATTTTTTTATTGTAAGAATACCGTACAGAGGACTTACAATTACATGAGCAAGATAACAAGTACTTTTTTTTTTTTTAGTTTTTTTTAAATTTAATTTTATTTTATTTGTGAACATACTGTACAGAGGAGTTACAATTACATGGGCAGGATAATGCGTACATTTCTTACCAAGCATTGCAGCCTCCTCCTTTGTTTACCCTTCACATCCCTTCCCAGCCTCCCCCCTCCCCCCAAACAAGTACATTTCTTATCAAGCATTGTTGCCTCCTCTTTGTTTCCCCTTTCCATCCCTTCCCATTCTCTCCCTCTCCCCCCACCCCATCCTCCCACCATCCCTCACCAAAGTTGTAAAGTTCATTTTTCGACTTAACGACTTGTACATCTACTGGTTTTCTTTACTTTGCATAAGAATTCTTTTAACTCTTTTCAGAGTTTATGCTTTATTTCTTTTGATAATTAATCATAACCTCTATACATATAGTACTTCTGTCCCAAAAATGTGTCTTTCAGCCTGGTGCCAGAAGCGCATCCCTGTAATATTAGCCACTCAGGGGTCTGAGATCCAGAAAGTTGTGGTTCAAAGTCAGTCCTGGGTAGAAGAGGCCATCTATTTCCAATTAATTGTCTAGTGAAAAAGCAGATCTGGAGGTATGGCCCAAGTGGTAAACTAGCAGCCATAAGCAAGAAAGCCTAGTGAGCATGAGGCCCCTGGGTTCAAGACCCAGAAATGTATCTTTGATTAGTTTATTTGGTTAAAAACCTGTGTGAAGTGGAAAGACCAGGCTGTATTATTTATATCCATGGAAGTTCTGGAGTTAGTAAAAGGAACCTGTCAGTTAGACTGCGTCTTCTGATTTCTAGTCCATATTATTTTTATTTCTCCTGAAAAGTACTTCCTTGGTTGAGAGTATAGCTCACTAGCAGCACATGGACTTAGCATGCCCTGGGTTTGAGCTCTACTACCACACACAAAAAAAAGTAGTTGGTGGATGAAAATGAAATGTAATTGTTGAAAAGACATAGGCAAAGATGGTTTATTGACCTTTCCCCCCAAAAAATAATTATAGAAAACCAACCCACACCCCTTAGATTAGATTCCAGAAGTGTTCTAGGTTGAGATAAGTTTGCTGTGGGGATACTTTCTCACTGGGGTATATGCTGTGCTGTGCACCTCTACACAGTGGCCTTGGATATTCATTTTAGAGGAGAGTTGAATGGTGTTCAAGATGACTGGTTAACTGAGATGTTGCTCAATGGTGAAGTATGTCAGTATTTAGCATGCATGAAGCACTGAGTTTGATTCCCAGCACCTGCCAATCCCTCTCCCCCGACTCCCCCCAAAAGACAAAAAGAACAGAGAACTGGTAGTCAGAGAGATCTTATAGATACTGTCTTGCTAAACAACTACATGAATGTGGCGGAGAGAGTAGGCCATGACTTCTGGGTCCTGTTGTAGGTGTTGAGATGTATGGTCCTCGGGCTAATTTAAACATTGGCTGGTAGGATGCCAGAGCATCTTGCTTTTTCCTCAGAATGAGCCTTCTCTGCAGGGTACCTGTCATCTTTGAAGACAAAACAGACACGTCACTGTACTTGTAAGAATAGCTTCTGTGTTTTTTTTTCTGCTGGCCTGCTCATAAATGTTTGTGTTTCTGGTGCAGTTGGCATAAGTCTTGCTCTCATTGGAATAGACCAGGCACTGAAGAGGGTGTTGGGGGGTGGGGTATGGTTTCCTCCCACCTCTAATCTCAAGAGAGTTCTTATTTTATTTTTATTAGCTGAAACTGACAGTAGTTGAGTGGCCAGATTGTACTGTTAGGTTGAGGAGGCCTGAGACATCAAGCTTGTGTTTCCCTATGTGCCTGACTTTCAAGAATTGTCTTCTGGACATGGTGACATCCATCTATATTCCCTGTAGGCAAATTGAGTTCTAGGCTAACTGAGCTATGTGAGACCCTGTCTGAAAATATTTCAGAGATGGGAATGGAACTCAGTGGTCAAGTGTTCACCTAGCATATTCAAAGGCTTGGTTTCAACACCCAGCACTGAAGAAAACAAATTGCCTTGAAGATTTTGTTAAAAATAGAATCCCAAGGGCTGGGAAGGTGGCTCAGTGGTAGAATGCTTGCCTTCTGTGCATGAGGCCCTGGGTTCAATTCCTCATCACCACATTAACAGAAATGGCCCGAGTGGTGCTGTGGATCAAGTGGTAGAATGCTAGCCTCGAGCTGAAGAGCTGAGAGACAGTGCCCAGGCCCAGAGTTCAAGCCCAATGACTGACCAAAAAAAAAAAAAAAATCCCAAGCCTGGCAGAGGTGGCTTATACTTGATATCCTAGCTACTTAGGAGGCTGAAATCTGAGGATCGCATTTTGAAGCCAGCCCACGAGACCCTTATCTCCAGTTAATCACGGAAGAAGCCAGAAGTGGTGCTGTGGCTCAAGTGGTAGAGTGCTAGCTTTGAACAAAAACAGCTCAGGATAGCACTCAGGCCCTGAGTTCAAGTCCCAGGACCAGCACATACATAAAAAAATAGAGTGCCAGACTCTTCTGAAGCCTTTTAGACCAATGTCCAGCATGTCTAAGAAGTGCTTCTTTGAGCAGACAAGTTTGTGTGTACGGCATGTTCGGGAATTGAGAGACTGATCCATCTTTGTCATCTTTGCCATGGTGTAGTGCAGATTTTGACCAGTTATAAATATTGTTTTCCTTAAGTGTAAGATAGACACCTTGACTAAAGTAATCCCTGCCTGCCTTTCCATTTTTGGCATTGTGGGCTGTTTTGTTGTTTGCTTTCTTTGACATATTTCCCTTCTGTATTCTCAACTGTCCAGGAACTCTTTTTTTTTTTTTTTTTTGTCCGTTGTGGGGCTTGAACTCAGGGCCTGGGAACTCTCCCTGAGCCCCTCTGTGCTCAAGGCTAGTGCGCTATCACTTGAGCCACAGCGCCACTTCTGGCAATTTCTGCTTATGTGGTACTGAGGACTCAAACCCAGGGCTTCTTGCATGCTAGGCTAGCACTCTACCACTAAACCATATTCCCAGCCCTAACTGATATTTTAATACGGGATTTTTCTCTAACATAAGAAAAATGAATTTCTGCAAATGTAAGTAGGTTTTTTGTACTGGATATGATATACCTAATACCCAAGAGTTAATTGATTGATGTTTTGACTTAAAAGATACCCACTATCATAATTTAAAAAAATAAACTTTTTTCCAGCAATCTGAATATAATGCAAACATATTTAAATAATATTCATTCTGCAATGACATTAGCATTTTTTAAAGATGTGGAGGAAAGTATGTATGTGGGAAGAACACACAAATCTAAAACAAGTACCTGCCTGATCTGTTTTGGAAAATAACTAACCCCTTAATCCACATGCTATCTGATGAATAAAATATTACTTGAAAGAGTCCTTGTGGTCATTGAGTTTATTTTACACACAAAGATTTTATTTAAAAGTTTCCCCATAAGAATCAGAATAAGCCAGGCAAAGAAACTCAAGCCTGTAATCCTAGCTACTCTGGAAGCTGAGATCAGGAGACTAACAGTTTGAAATAAACTCAGGCAAAAAGTTTGCAAGATCTCATCTCAATCAATAAAAAACCAGGCATAATGGTGCACATCTGTCATCCTAGCAATGCAATAAGAACCTATTAAAAATAAGCATAATGGAAAGGGCTGGAAGTGTGACTCAAGTGGTAGAATACCTACCTAGCAAGCTCAGATTGTGATTTTTTTTCCCCAAAAGAAAAAAAATTAGAGGGATTACTGATCAAGGTTAGATTCATAGTTTATCTTTTCAAATAGTAAAAGTTACAGTTATCAAATAGGAAAAATCTAACTTATAGAAGCAGAGTTACTAGGGGCTTGAAAAGGTTAGCATTAGGGAGATGTTGTTGATCAAAAGATACAAAACTTCTGTTTAAAAAGCCAGACTCTAGTGGCTATATCTGTAGTCAGGAGGCTGAGATCTGAGGATTACAGCTCAAAGCCAGCCCAGGCAAGAAAGTCCATGAGACTCTTAACTAGCAAAAATGTGGAAGTGGACATATGTCTCAACAGTAGAACGCCAGCCCTGAGCAGAAAAGCTAAGGGACAGTGCCCAGGCCCTGAGTTCAAGCCTCAGTACCAGCACACGCGTGCCTGCACACGCGCGCGCATGCGCGCACACACACATACTGTTTTGAAAAGGCAAAATAAGACAGGTACATGCTTATAATCCCAACACTCCAAAGACTAGGACATGTGGATAGCCGGGTGTGGTGGCTCACTCCTGTAATCCTAGCTGCTCAGGAATCTGAGATCTGAGGATCACAGGTCAAAGCCAGCCGGGGCAGGAATGGCAGGAATGTCCGAGTGACTCTTATCTTCAATAAACCACCAGAAAACCGGATTAGGATTGATACTAGCAAATTAAAACATTTAAGCAACAAAATGGAAATAGTTGAGTTACTTAGGATTTTGGGAAAAAATCTGAAAGCAAAAAAATAGTGCAATATTTTTTATAGTAGTTGTTTTAAGTGTAAAATAAAATTTTAAGCAACTAGTAACTTATTTAATTCTTTTTTTCCTCATAAACTGGAGTGAATGAATCATATAGAACGTAAAGTTCAAGCTGGGCACTGGTGGTTCATGCCTGTCATTCTAGCCACTCAGGAGGCTGACATTTGCAGTTTGCAGTTGAAAGCCAGCCTGGGCAAGAAAGTGCCTGAGACTCCTATTTCCAATAACCAGCCAAAAGCCAGAAGGAGAGCGTAATCCTTGAGTGGTAAATGCTAAGGTATATAGCACTCAGGTCCTAAGTTCAAGCTCCAGTCCTGGTGCACATGAAACATCTCCCCCTCTTCCCCCCAAGTATGTAATGCTACAAGCTTCAGTGGTTGGGCTTTGTTCCTGATTATGAGGGCCTAGGTATTGTATCATTGTGCAGTCAGTTCATGACTCTTTGTCACCCACAGATGGTGGGTTCAGGGAGACTGAGTCATAGAAACTAGACGATAAAGTCAGAGAAATCAAGAGGAGTTGGTATACCAGATAAACAGAACATTTTGATTGAAAAACCTAAATGTTCTGTATGGGACTCTAAGCATCTGTGGCTCCAGAGAGGAATGTCTGTCTTGCTTGGGTTTTCTCAGCCTCTTAGGGACTCAGCTTGGGGGTTGGGGACACTGCCTTCCCTTGGGGTCCTCATGTGGATATTCTCTTTCTCTCTCAGCGCCCTTTCACCCCCATTTCCTCCTATTGTGGGAATTGGAGAGCAGCTCCCACTTAGCTTCCTCACTTGGAAGAGCTGTCTGATTTGCCTCTGTCTGAGATGCGGCCCTCTCAGGCTCCACCCTAGCCTGATTTCATGGTCTCACTCAGCACCTGATGGGTTCAGCTGAGACCTGGCTTTTCCCCTGGTCTTTTAGAACTGTGGGCATCATTTCATTCATCTCCCTGTTTCCCACACCTTCTGAGTCATCAGATTCCCACAACCACCTTTGGAGACTCTGAATCAGCGGCTGGTATAAGGCCAGGAATGGGCCCCCAGGTGATTTGATAAACCAAGTCTTGGAAGCTGCCAGTCTGTTGTGTTGCTGGGAATCTACCCGTTCAGGTGGTAGGGCAAGTATCCATTCCCTAGTGCACTTTGCCTTACTCCGCTAGCGCTCTAGCGTGAGATCATAAACCCACACCTCATCCTTCAGTTATGTGACATTTTTCCTGCACATGGTTTGCTATATATTTCTGTAATAAAGGATAGAGTAAAATATTCATTTTTTCTTGCTATTTGTGAGACAGAGTCTCTCTGTGTAGTTCAGGTTAGCTTTGAACTTGTGATCCTCCAACCTCAGCTTTCTGAGTGCTTGAGCCATTCTTTATAACATTTCTAGGAGAAAAAAAAAACTGTTTTGAACCCAAATTACCAATTTAGGTGACATCTAACTTAAAAGACTTACCTGTACTTTTATGGGATAATGACACAGTACAGTATATAAAATAATGATTTTTAAATGTTGATAGTAGGGGCTGGGAAGGTGGCTCAGTGGTAGAGCGCTTTCCTTGCATGCATGAGGCTCTGGGTTTGATTCCTCAGCACCACATAAGCAAAAAGAAAAAACCCAGAAGTGGCGCTGTGGCTCATGTGGTAGAGCGCTAGCCTTGAGCTGAAGAGCTGAGGGACAGCACCCAGGCCCAGAGTTCAGGCCCCAC
>NW_012267313.1:10195820-10236226 GCF_000151885.1 Dipodomys ordii | reverse complement strand
CTCTACCACTTGAGCCACAGCGCCACTTCTGGGTTTTTTCTTTTTGCTTATGTGGTGCTGAGGAATCGAACCCAGGGCCTCATGCATGCAAGGCAAGTGCTCTACCATTGATCCACCTTCCCAGCCCCAATAATTAAGTTTTGAAGGTATGAAATATTAGATTAAAATTCTTCATAATGTTCTCTTAAAATGGTGTTTTGTTTATATCTCTGGTGGGAATTAATTTATTTGCCAGTACTTGAACTCAAGGCCTAAGCACTATACCTTAGCTTTTTTCCCTTCAAGGCTTGTTCTCTTCCACTTGAGCACAGCTCTGTTTTTGGCTTTTTGCTGGTTACTTGGAGAGAAGTCATAGACTTTCCACTTTCTACTAGCTTTGAATCACAACCCTCAGATCTCACTCAAGCTTCTTGAGTTGCTAGGGTTACAGGCACTTTGTATGAGTTTATTTTGGTGTCATTTTCCTTTCCTCAACATGAGACCAGGAAAGCTTAAATTAGTTAGGCTTTTGGTTTACCCAGTTCAGTTGTGCTGGTTTTATTAAATACAGGTAATTTCTAATTTAGGAACCTGTCAGGTTATCACAGTTGTATGGTGTTGGGGGATGTAATGTATTTCCTTCTATAAATTATGTGTGTATAAATTATGTGTGTTAGTTAATTTTCCACTACTATGACAAGATACCTAAAGAAGTCAACAAAGGGGAAGATTTATTGTGCTCACAAGTTTTAGAGGTTTCAGTCCATGGTTGTTTGGCCTTCCCTCTTTTGGCTTCAGACCAGGCCACTGACCACGGAGAAGAGCTTTGTGGCAGTGCTGCTCACCTTGTGGCAGCTGGGAGGTAACGTTGGAGGAAGTGTCCAGCACCCAAGTCTGCTCGTCTTAGAGACACTCCACAGACCCACTTCTCCCAGCTTCTGAAGCGTCCACCAGCTCCTCAGAACAGCATAGTGAAAGACCAGTCCTTCAACACATTAGAGTTTGGGGGACATCCCAGGTCTAAACTAACACTGCTCTTCCAAAACATATCCAGGCATAAGGGAGCCCCTCTTTCCCAAACAGCTGTTGAGCCTGAAATCATCATATCAGAATTTTCTCTGAACCAAGGGATTATAAATGGCAATCAGGATACAAAGATGACATCTAACCATTCTTCTCAACCCTATCCCTAAGCTGTATGAGTGTGGCCCCATCTATAACATAACTGATTTGGATCAGGTCTCCAGCTGCCTGTTTGGACTATGGCGGGGATGGTGGTAGTGGGGGAGTGAGAAGCTTTATGGTAGCAGGAAGTGTGGGTAAGGAGATCTGGAAGTTTTGGATTGGGCTAGTTTCTGAGGTGTTTGGGTTTTGGGGGCTAAAAATGTCTGTTCATGCTCCCTGAATCTTGACTGTGGGTTCCTGCAGTGTTCCAGGTCAGGGGAAGGTGAGTCACCAGCAACTGTGGCTTTTCTGTGGGGCTATTGGCAGCTCTATGTAGAACATTTAGATCCAAATGTTTGTTAGCTGGAGCTTCTGGTAGTGCCTCTTTAAAAACAAAAAAAAAAAAAAATATATATATATATTTCCTAGGGAACTTTAAATGGATGAGGGCCAGCAGTTTTAATAGTCATTTGAGCCAGACACAGCAGCGCCGTGATGCTGTTCAGCTATAGGGAGTCTGGGACAGTATCACAAATTTGAGTATTTAAAAAAAAAAGCCTGCCTAAAATATATTTGTTTTCTTTATTTCTGTTGTTGGAACTAGTTTTCATGTGTATTTAGTTTTATCCTTATCTTGAAGACATCCCTCATTGTTTATAGCTCAATATCCATAAACCTCTTTTATCCGCTCATATAAAATACAAGATATTCACGATATTCACTCAGTTTTGTATGGGCCTGTATTTACATTTGATTTCTGTTCAATGATTGTGTGTGTGTGTGTGTTTACAAGCAAGATGCAAAGCATTAAAGATCCTTTCCACTTCCACTGTGCATTCTTTGTAAAAGGATCAGAATTGTTTATAGAATCCAACAAGCTTTTGGTTAAGTACATGTTTTTAAACCATGTTGAGCTTGTTGAAAAATATTCCTGTCAAGTCCCATGTAGTTTCACATGTCAAACATGACTTGAAAATGTTTTCCCCAAGTGGCCATGTCTTAACAATTTATGTGCTTGAGGGAGTTTCTGGGAAGGAATTAAATTCTGGGAGGTCACAGGATTCTTTCAAGTTTGATTTCCAATGTGAAAATGAACTGTTTTTTTTTTTTAACTTGAACTTGAAAAAAATTCAGTGAAGAGCTCTTAGAACTGTACAGTGATTGTATTAAAGGGGACTGGGTTTCCCCATCTTGGTAGCCAGAAATGAAACCTGACAGTTAAAAATGAAGAGAGAAAGGAAAAAAGGAGAAATGCTGAGTCTGGGAAACTGTTCTGGGCACTCAAGTCATCACGACATCAATGTCTCTTTATGCTAATGGGACAGGACAAAATAAGGAGTCTTTTTTTTTATTTTTATTTTTTAGTAGTTAAATATTCCCCCTCTCAGAGGATCACTTCGAGAATTTCTCAGACTTCCTCATTGAAAACATATGAATAACCCAAAATTAGAATATTAGGGAATATCACAGTTTTTACAGTGACATTACAGCCAAATTGTTGGACTCCAAATGTAAAGTTCTAGTTTTTCTCTTTCCCTCCCTTCTCCTTTTCCTCCCTCCCTCCCTTTCTTTCCCCCTCCCTCCCTCCTCTCCTCTTTCCCACTCCCTTCTTTTCCTTTCCTTTCTTTTTTTTTAGTCCTGGGGCTTGAACTCAGGGCCTGGGTGCTGTCCCTCAGCCTCTTTGTGCTCAAGGCTAGCAATCTACCACTTGAGCCATAGCACCACTATTGGCCTTTTCTGTTTATGTGGTATTGAGGAATTGAACCCAGGGCTTCATGCATGCTAGGCAAGCACTCTATCACTCGGCCACATTCCCAGCCCCTTTTTTCTTTTCTTTCTTTCCTTGAGGCCAGGACTCAAACTATGTATCTGAAGCTTTCATGCTTTTACTCATTGGCTAGTGCTCTACCCACTGAGCCACGCCTCCAACTTCCTATATGAAGTTATTGAGAAGGTATGTATCTCAAGAATTGGGAATGTGGGGCTGGGAAAGTGGCTCTGTGGTAGAGTGCTTGCCTTGCATGCATGAGGCCCTAGGTTCGATTCCTCAGCACCACATAAGCAGAAAAAAAAAAGAAGTGGCACTGTGGCTCAAGTGATAGAGTGCTAGCCTTAAGCTGAAGACCTGAGGGACAGCACCCAGGCCCAGAGTTCAGGCCCCACGACCAGAACCCCCCCCCCAAAAAAAAAAGAATTGGGAAATGTTTTGAATTATGTTAAGTCCCTTTTACTTGGATAGCTTTCTCTCCCTCCCTCCTTCTCTCCCTCCCTCCTTCCCTCCCCCCCCCCCTTCCTTTTATCTTCCCTCCCTCCCTTCCTGTGAGGCTGTGAGGCTTGAACTCGGGGCTGGGTATTGTTCCTGAGCCTCTACCACTTGAGCCAAAGTGCCACTTCCAGTTTTTGAGTGGTTACTTGGAGATGAGAGTCTCACAGGGACTTTTCTGCCTGGGCTAACCTTGAACCACGATACTCAGATCTCCTGAATAGCAGCTAGGATTACAGGTGTGAGCCACCAGTGCCCAGCGCTTGGATATTTTTCTTTTATATATTAGAACTAGACCAGATCAGACTAGACCTTTAGGTGGCTCTGCTCTTTTTTTTTTTGTGGATGGGTTAGTTTTTCACTGGTGTGGCAAAATAGAAAAATGTATTAATGGAGGAAAGATTAATTTTGGCTCTGGAAATCATTCTATGTTTAGTTGACTGCTTTGCTGGTGGGCCAGGTGCAATGAAGCATCATGGCAGAATGGTGTGGTGGTGGAAGAAAGCTACTTAGTTCTTGGTAGCTGGGATTTAGAGAAACAGACAGGAATGGATTGGGAACAAAATATCCTATTCAAAGTCATGCCCCCAGTGACTGATTTTCTTCTATCAGGCCTCACCTGCCAGTTTTACCACTTTCTAATGGTCCATTTAATTATGAAACCATCACTGGAGAGTAATTGCTCCATTGATAAGGTCAGAGTCCTCATTATCTAGTCATTTTCCAAAAGCCCTAATTCCAAACATTCCACTGGGAACCTAATCTTCAACACAGTCTTTAGGGGACATTGTGTATCTAAACCACAACAGTAGAACTC
Organism: Dipodomys ordii; assembly: GCF_000151885.1. Lineage (NCBI taxonomy): Eukaryota > Metazoa > Chordata > Mammalia > Rodentia > Heteromyidae > Dipodomys > Dipodomys ordii. The sequence continues at coordinate 10,232,003 of NW_012267313.1, read as the reverse complement.
TCTGGAAGGTTCCTATTAAAGATTGGTCAAATGTTATTAAAAAAAAAACTTATGACTGGGTACTGGTGGCTCATGCCTGGACTAGCTACTCAGGAGGGAGATCTGAGAATTTTGGTTCAAAGCCAGCCAGGACAGGAAAGTCTGGGAGACTTACCTTTAATTAACCTCCAGAAAGTTGGAAAAGGAGCTGTGGCTCAAGTGGTAGAGCACGATCTTTGAGGAAAAGCTCAGAGACAGTGCTTAGAAACTTTAAAACCTCAAGACTGGCACAAAACAACAACAGCAAAATATGTACTGAAAGTTTTAAAGAGATTTTTAATCATAGTCATAATGGTTTATCTTCTATTTTTTTTTTTGTAGCATGAACTCTTCCTTCCCTGTTTTCATAGCCAAGGCTAGTTTGCCACTGTTTTCTAAATATGTACTTGCTCATTTTTGTCCTACATCCTTTGTTTAATCCCAGTTTTAGAGTTTTTAAACAACTGTGGATTAGTGATCGCTTGTTTAGGATTGACATCTGTCCTCATTTGGTCAAGGCTCCATTCTGAGTGCTTAGTATGTGTGCCAAGCATATTGTTGGATGTGTTGTAACATTCCTAACTGTATTCAGGCCTGGGGTGATTGCCTTTTTCTTTCTGTGTATCTAAAATGGTACCCATATTTCTGGGCTCAGTTCAAAACTAATTTCTTTCCAGATGTCTTTCTAGATGGCTGAAGACCACACTATTTGACTGTTCATTTTCTGTTTGAATTAAAGTAAAAATCAGAAAATGTTTTGCTCTTCATGATGTGTGTATCTCTGAAGTTCAGATAAGTGTTAGTTTCTTAAGAACAAGAAGCTTCTGTGCTTCTTAAAAGTCTCTAGGTGGGCTGGGGGTGGGGTGAGGTGGGGAGTAAAGCATTTGTCTAGCATTCTTGAAGCCTTCTAGCATGCAGGAGGCCTTAGGTTCCATCTATAGAACCAAGATTTTTTTTTTTTTTTTGCCAGCCCTGGGGCTTGAACTTGGGGCCTGAGCACTGTTCCTGGGCTTCTTTTGCTCAAGCCTTGCACTCTACCACTTGAGCCACAGCACCTCTTCCCACTTTTTCTGTGTATGTGGTGCCAAGGAATATATTAAGCAAGCACTCTACCATTAAGCCATATTCCCAGCTAGAACCAAAATTTTTTTTCTTTCAGTAATCATATTTGAACTGCTTACTCTGTTTGCTGTTCAGCTAGAGAGTCTCTTAGGCTGCCTGGCTGGCTTTGAGCTTTAGTCCTCTAGATTTTAGCCTCTTGAGTAGTTAGGATTACAGAGTGTGAGCCATGGGTGCCTGGCTGAGAATTACTTTTTCTATGTGTCTTAAATGTACTTAAACTGTACATAGTCACACATGTTTACACATAGAGAGCTCAATGTTGAGTATTCTAAAGTTGATTGTTACGATTTTGAAGGTTTTGGTACTACAATACTTGAGTGAGAGAGAGATGCCACCTCACTAGGCATTGGTTTCCTCCTTTTACATATAGGTGAGTTAGATCTCCAGAATCCAAGTAAAAATTTCAAAGTTAAAGGAAAGTATTCAAGGTGGGTGTGGTATAATAGCTCATGCTATCAGTACTAGAGAAGCCGAGATGGGGAGGATGGCGATTCAAGGACAACCTGGACAAAAATTTGGAGAGATTCCCATCTTAATAAATGTGGTACATGCTTGTCATCTCAGCTATATAGGAAGCGTAAATAGGAGGATCATAACCTAGGTTGGCACAGGCTAATAGGGAGAATGTATTTGGAAAATAAGGAAAGCAATGAGAAAGAGCAATAAGAAAGATCAGATGGTTAGAGTGCCTGCTTAAGTGCAAGGCCCTGAATTCATATGCCAGTACTACTACTACAAAAAAAAAAAAAAGAGGAAGAAGAAATAAAAAAGTTCAAAACATGGGGCTGGGAAGATGGCTCAGTGGTAGAGCGCGTGCCTTGCATGCCTGAGGCCCTGGGTTCGATTCCTCAGCACCACATAAGCAGAAAGAAAAAAGCCGGAAGTGGCGCTGTGGCTCAAGTGGTAAAGTGCTAGCCTTGAGCTGAAGAGCTGAGGGATAGCGTCCAGGCCCAGAGTTTAAGCCCCACAACTGGACCCCCCCCCCAAAAAAAGTTCAAAACAAGGCTGGGAAGGTGGCTCAGTGGTAGAGTGCTTGCCTAGCATGCATGAGGCCCTGGGTTCAATTCTGTAGCACCATATAAACAGAAAAAGCCAGAAGTGGCGCTGTGGCTCAAGTGATAGAGCACTAGCCTTGAGCTGAAGAGCAGAGGGACCACGCCCAGGACCAAAGTTCAAGCCCCACAACCGACCAAAAAAGAAAAAAAGTTCAAAGCAGTTCTACAAATTGTGACAATTATGAGCAACAGAAAAAAATGATATGAGACTTGAGTTCTAAAAGTTTTAGTCAAATAGGATTTTGGTCATAGGATGTAGCAGAAGTCTTTCCATTTTGTGTGATGAAGTTCCTGGAGTTGTGCTCCAAAGTTATGACTGTCCATACTGGTTTAACATTTAGCATGTGTGTCCATTAAAGTAAGTTTTTTCTGGGTGAGCCTAAGTTTATCACATACTCTGAAACTAAATTATTAGATTTCTTTTTCTGATATCAAATTAAGAATCAAGTATTAACTTAAAATCGTAGAACTTTATAAGACAAATAATGAATTTTTGTCATAGTTCAAAACCATACAACTACTGTTAGGTAGATATAAAATAGGCATTTCAAAGTCAAATTTTTCCGTACTTTATTTGATGTTTTACTTTCTAGCTTCATGTTAGTATAGAAAGGATGTTATTGAATATTGAAAGGGTAAGAAGGAGAGGAATTAATGAACAAAATAAAGGTAGATTCCTTGAGCAGGCATTTAAAGGGTCTGAAATTCTTTCTTTTGGTAGTTCTACATTTTGACTTGCTTGGAATTTGGTGAGTGAATGAAATTCTAGAAGAGAACTGAAAACATTGTGGTTGAACAAACATTGACATTTTATCCTCCCGTACTTTCCCTCTTTAGAATAATGTCTCAAGTCTGTGTACTTCTCTGCAGTCCTCTCTGAAAGAAATTATATTGTGTTGAGTGATGGCCATGCTGTCTTTCTCTGTTTCTAATACACAGCTGAACAAGTTCATTCTGTATCATTTTTGCATTGTCTGGGATTCGTGATATGAAAATCCACAATTTTGGTTTAGACTAGAAAGCAGTTAATGTTGAAGTTTTGTTATTTCAGGTTTTTAACAATACCAGAATTGCTCCATTAAAAAAAATAGGTGTGCACTATTCCTTTATGGGTGTAAACCCAGCTTCTCAAAGGTTGATATCTGAGGATTTTGGTTCAAAACTAGCCCAGGCAGGAATCTCCAATTAACCACTGAAAAAGCCAGAAGCAGAGCTATGTATTGTTCAAGGGTTAGAGAGCTAACCTTGATCAAAATAGCTCAGGGACAATGCCCAGACCCTGAGTTCAAACACCATAATGGCACAGAAATAAGTAAATAACCATAGCAACCCTACTGGCTAATGGTAGAAAGAAATATTCTTTATTTTTAGTAAGAATATTCCTTTCTTTTTGTCCTAGAAAAATAATTGTAGCTTCATAGTTTATGTAAATGGTTATTGGACTTCACAACTGGCTTAGGTATTTAAGAATCCTAATTGTTGTTGTTATGCTTATGTTTTTAGTGAAAGTTAGAAGTGGAACTGCTCTTGCTTTTCCCCAGTTGGGGTTATAGTCCTAGTGTTTTGCCTTTGCTATGGAATTACTGTGTTAAAGGGGATGCCTACAGCTGTGTATAGACGACCCCAGGTTATCCCATGGAACACAGTTCTGGAATGCTGCTAGGACATTAAAAAACCCAACAGGAAGTATTATTCTGTACTTTTCAAAGCATTCTTTTTTGGGGGGGTTGGGTCGTGGGGCCTGACCTCTGGGCCTGGACGTTGTCCCTCAGCTCTTCAGCTCAAGGCTACCACTTGAGCCCCAGTGACACCTCTGGCTTTTTCTGCTTATGTGGTGCTGAGGAATTGAACCCAGGGCCTCATGCATACAAGGCAAGCACTCTACCACTGAGCCACCTTCCCAGCCCCCAGTGTTGAGAATTTTGTTCCCAAATTCCCACAGGTAATCACTGTCACACTGTGGTGTCCGTCCTCAGTTCTGCGGGTCATCTTCTCCTGCACCTCAACACACACATACATTTCCCTCTACAAAAATGATGGGGACCATATTACATTACTGTATTACTTGACATACTTTCTCTGTTTAATTTACTACATTTTCTTTCCATTATGTGAGTATCACAGTTTGTTCCATTACTCTCCTTGTAAATATTGGGGTTGTTTCTAAATTTTGACCATTTCAAATAATGTTACAGTGAACATGCTTAGATATACCTCATTATGTAGCACACTCTATAAAATTTACTACTGCTGTGAAACTGTTCTTTGGAGTGGGTGGATTTACAACTTAGGAGTGATGGAGAGTTATATGGTAATGAATCCAGTGGCAAACTCTTTTCAGGTATTCTAATTTTGGCACATAGAGTGAGACTTTCCAGATTTATTGCTATACCACAAATGTCAAAAGATTGTTAATTTGAAGGGTGGTATTTATCCTCAAACACTGGTGTGTGATGTGTGTAAATGTTTTGATTTTTTCATTGATTACCCCCAAACTCAATTTGCTGTTACTTTTTTTATTTTTAAAAACTGGATTGCCCTTTATTCAACTTGTCCTCCGGTGTATCCTATGTTTTTCTCAAGGAAATAAAATGTGAGCCTAGTCTCACATTCCTTGGTTCCAAATTACTCTCTTGTACCTCCTCAGGGCACCTTGTACTGCTAGTGTTAAAGCATGTAAATGTTATATTGTGGTTCTTAGTTTACTGTGTGCCTTCGCAGTTTAAGTGTCTGGATAGCTGGCATTGTCTAGGGCTCATTTCATTCTTGGTCAGACCCAATGTATGTCAGAAACAAGACTCCTACAGTAGTGGGGGTTAACTGAGGTAGAATCCTGGGGCTGTGCTTGAAGGAGCTGCTTGCTGTTTAGTTCAGTGTGGTGGAGGCTGGAGGTATAGCTCAGTGGTAAAACATTCGCCTAGCATCTCTTGCGACCCTAGATCCCATCACCAGCACTGCACAAATGGAACAAACCAACGGCAAAAAAAAGGTAGAGAAATTTTTTTTTTTTAATTAGAAGAGTGTGACTCCCAATTTCATATGGCTGTGGCGATATTCTGAGAAAAATAAGGAAGGAAAAGCTTATCAACTCATGGTTTCAGAGATTCAGTCCATGTTGGGGCCCTTGGTGCCAGTGTTATGGAGTTGTGGCAATCCAGAATACTGGGAAGGAGCTATTACCAAAGCAGCTCACTTCTGGGTGAGGGAAAAGCCGAGAAGGGGGCAGGGAAGGAGATAGAGGGAGAGACTCAAGAGAGAGGAGTGGGGTGGGGCTGGGAAGGTGGCTCAGTGGTAGAGCGCTTGCCTTGCATGCATGAGGCCTTGGGTTTGATTCCTCAACACCACTTAAGCAGAAAAATCTTTAAGTGGTGCTGTGGCTCAAGTGGTAGAGCGCTAGCGTTGAGCTGAAGAGCTGAGGGACAGCGCCCAGGCCCAGAGTTCAAGCCCCACAACTGACAAAAAAAAAAGGAGTCAGTGACATACTTTTTTTGTTGTTGTTGGTTGTGGGGCTTTAACTCAGACCCTAGGCTCTGTCCCTGAGCAATTTTGCTCAAGGCTAGCGGTCTACCACTGTGAGCCACAGCTCCACTTCTGGTTTTTGAGTGGTTAATTGGCGATAAGAATCTCACAGTGACTTTTCTGCTGGGCCATCTTTGATCTATGATCCTTAGATCTCAGCCTCCTGAGTAGCTAGGATTACAGGTGTGAGACACTAATGTCTGGCTTAAGAAATCTTATCGATTAATTAATTAATTAACGAATTAATTAATTGTCAGTCGTGGGGCCTGAATTCTGGGCCTGGGTGCTGTCCCTCACCTCTTCAGCTCAAGGCTAGCACTCTACCACTTGTGCCACAGCATCACTTCTGGTTTAATTGCAGATAAGAGTCTCACAGACTTTCCTGCCTGGGCTGGCTTTGAACTGCATCCTCAGATCTTAGCCTCCTGAGTAGCTAGGATTACAGGCATTAGCGACCAGCTCCTGGCTTATATTTATTTATTTTTTGTAAGTCATGGGGCTTGAACCCAGAGCGTAGGCATCTGTGCCTTAGCTTTTTAGCTCAAGGCTAGCACTCTACCACTTAGAGCCACAGTGCCACTCCAGTGACATATTTCTTCCACCTGAGCCTCCTCTCCTAATAGCCCACCAGCTGTGAGCTCATACATCCATTAATCCACCAACAAAGTTAATCCCCTCAAACTCTAGTCACCTCTTAGTTGGGGATTGAATTTAAAACAATGAGCCATTTGGGGAGACACTTCATATGTAAAGTGCCTATATATTACTAAAGGTTGAAATATGAAAATGGAACAGGAGTTAAAGACAAATTAGGACATGGTAAAAGTAGTATGGCTTATGTGTCTGTAGTAATGAGAAAAGGAGAGGCTATTTTGTCATAGAAATTATAATTGATAATGACTGTGTTCAAACTTTGTTCATTAATTTACCTATTCCTTTTACTAAATAATCCAAGCACTGACTTAGGCTTTGGTGGTAAAATGCAAAGGACAACAGTGAACCAAAGATTTCAGATATATGTCTGTCAGTCAGTCAGTCAGTCAGTCAGTCTGTCTGTCTGTCTGTCTATCTCTCTTTCTATCTGACTGTCAATATCTATATCCTATGGTTTCTGTTTCTCTGGAAGACCCTGGCTCATACAGATTTCCATATATCATTACATGAAGAGCTGTATTTTCTGGTTACTGAACTTGTTCTTTAGCATTCAGCTTCATCCTTGATTCTTTGATGGGTTTGACTATTTTCCTCCTTCTAAGTTCTCCAATTCTACTTGTCATTATATTACTATACTTTTCTATTACTGTACTGTACTTTTCTGGCAAGTGTACCTTTTCCCCAAACTTCTCTGTAAGCTTCTTGCAAACTATGACTTGTTTCCTCTAACTTGCATAGCCTGCATTCCTAGCCTACTTGGCATGGGAGAATTTGTCCCTAAATATATTGATTCTAAGAATGTGTCTTAGGCCTGACTCTTCAGTATGAGATAAGAAAAGAAATTAAGTGGAGGAGGACTAAAAGAGAAGCACTGGAAAATTAAGTGTGGCAGGAGCAGTTACCAAGTGCATCATCAGCATGTTCTGGAGCATAGCTTGTCCTAAATGGCAGATGGGAAATGTCTTTGAGCCATTGTCTGATCAGCATTTGTTTTTCAGTTTGTCTAATATTTATGATTTGATTTCACCCAAATAAAGCTAGACTTTCTATATATTTCTTCCCTCAGCTTTTTACTCCCTCTTTCTCTCCTCTCCTCTTCAGTTATTCTAAATATGGGCTTAGTGAGAACACATTTTCATACATATCTTTGTACATGCATTGCTGTTATTTCCTAAAACTGAACTGCTAGAACTAGAATTTTTGTATTCTACCTGAATGACTTCCAAAAATGTTTCACCAATGTACATGAATTCCTGTTGTAGTTTGAAAATTGAGATTCATTCTTTTCTTTCTTTTTGCTAGTACTGGGGCTTGAAGTCAGGGCCTCTATCAACCAGGGGGTGCTCTACTACTTGAGCCATGTCTCCAGCCTGAAATGCATTTTTTCCCTCTCTGGTTCCCATCTACTAATTGTATAGTTCATTTTCAACATAGTGTCTAGTGAGTACCACTGCTGCATTTGTTCATCCTTTGTCCCTCCATTTCTGTGCCCCCCGTACTCTCCCAAAGACAGATCAACAAACATGACAAAAAAGAAAGAAGATGAAAACAAAAACAGCAATAAAGAACAAAGAAAAAAACCTAGTTTCCTGAGATCTTTTTTTTTTTGGCCCAGTCATGGGCCTGAACTCTGGGCCTGGGTGCTGTCCCTCAGCTCTTCAGCTCAAGGCTAGCACTCTACCACTTGAGCCAAAGTGCCACTTCCGCCTTTTTTTTCTGCTTATGTGGTGCTGAGGAATCGAATCCAGGGCCTCATGCATGCAAGACAAGCACTCTACCACTGAACAACCTTCCCAGCCCCCCGCTTCCTCCACCCCTGCCTTTTTTTTTTTTTTTTTGCCAGTCCTGGGGCTTGAAGTCAGGGCCTGCCCACTGTCCCTGAGCTTCTTTTGCTCAAGGCCAGCACTCTACCGCTAAGCCACATTCACAGCCCAAGATGCATTCTTCTTTTAAATTTTTTTAAAATTGAGATTAGGTTATTACATAAATTTCACATTATTGTGGGATAGTGATACTTAGTTAAAGTCACAAACACATTTTAACCTTCACAGGGTTCTTAAAACAAGGACAGGTACAGGTATAGGCACATGACTGATTTTCTTTTCTTGTCTCTGCCTCTTCTTTTTCCTCCTCTTCTTTCACCTTCTCCTCCTCCTTTCTTTTTCTTCTGTTTTATTGGTACTGAGGCTCAAACTCAAGACCTAGGCAAGTATTCTACACTAAGATCTTGTTTAGCCTGTTATGCTATTAGTAGCATGATAACTTAATAGTCATCATAAATCCATACTTGTTTGAACAAAATACTCAAGCATCCAACATATGTGCAGCCAGTTCAACCGCATTCATGAGTGACTCACTTGTCTGAAATGGGAAAAGGCAGGTCAATTGAATGTGAATTTTCTTTAAAGGAGCCATAATATGGTATATAAGACCAAAAGACAATCCCTGGTCTTAACCTTTAGGGGCTATAGGATAGCTAACTAAATCATACTGCCTTTATTGTCATAAAATTCTGAACTACAACCAATGATACTATTATCAGTTAAAACTAGTGGTTTCCCAAGAACCAGAACCACAACTTTTCATTTTGCATCTTAATGAGTCTTTAAGAAGAAAATGTTGGGCTAGGAAGGTGGCTCAGTGGTAGAGTGCTTGGCTTGCATGCACGGGGCCCTAGGTTCGATTCCTCAGCACCACATAAGCAGAAAAACGTGGAAGTGGCGCTGTGGCTCAAGTGGTACAGTGCTAGCCTTGCGCTGAAGAGCTGAGGGACAGCGCCCAGACCAAAAAAAAAAAAAAACAAACCAAAAATCAAGAAAATGTTAAATGCTAGAAACAAGTAAATATTAATGTTGTAGCTTTTGTTTTTTGTTTTTGTTGGTCATGGGGTTGAACTCAGGGCCTGGGCATTGTCCCTGAGTCCTTTTTCTCAAAGCTAGCACCCTACTACATTGACCTACAGCTCTACTACGTTGTAGCTTTTAGTTAGATATTTTCCTGTAATATGGGGAAACTGTGTTTGCAGTATTGTTTAGTGTTGCTCCAGGAACATGATATTTTTAATTATTTTATTTTATTTTGTCAGTTGTGGGGCTTGAACTCTGGGCCTAAGCGCTGTTCCTGAGCTCTTTTGCTCAGTGCTATACTACTTTGCACCACATCTCCACTTCCTGTTTTCTGGTGGTTAATTGGAGATGAGTCTCAAGGGACTTTTCTGCCTGGGCTGGCTTTGAACTGCAGTTCTCAGATCTCAGCCTCCTGAGTAGCTAGGATTACAGGTATGAGTCACTGATGTCTGGTCACAGGAACTTTTGAAACAGAAAGGAATATGAATGAGAAGGTGCTTATTCCTTTTCTTGGAGAGGTAGTTTGGGGGAGGCTTTTATTGTTTATAAAAGTAAGTTTAGGCTGGGAAGGTGGCTCAGTGGTAGAGTGTTTGCCTTGTGTACAAGAGGGCCTGGGTTCGATTCCTCAGCACCACATAAGCAGAAAAAGTCAGAAGTGGTCAAGTGGTAGAGCACTAGCCTTGATCTGGAGAGATGAGGGACAGCACCCAGGCCAAGTTCAGGCCGCAGGACCACCACCACCACCACGAACGACAACAAAGTAAGTTAATGTAACAAAATAACTATCATTCTAACACTTTTTTTCTTTCCTTAACCAAAAACATCTTTATTTTGTAGTCTTCAAAAAAGCAAACTCTTCTTTTACCAAGGTACTCATGAGATTAACTTAGAAAAATGGCATATGATACAATTACACCATTTCCCTTCAACGGAAAACAGCATTTTCAAGTATAATTAAAAGATTAAAAAAATTCCATTTGCTTGCCATTATAGACAAAACAGAATCTAGGTAAGCTAAGGAAATCCATTCATACATTAGGGGAAATCCATACGTTAGGGCTTTCTCCTCTTAGGAACCAGCATGGATATATTATTTGCATTTAGCAATATCTGATCCAATTTATTAATTTGTCTTCTTTCTGGTGTGATTTCAAAGTCCATGACATCTTCCAGGGCCATATTGACAACGTCATCATATTCTAGAAGTGTGCCAATAATTTCCTTGTCACTCTTCTTTTTTTTTGGGTCCAATCGTGGGGCCTGAAATCTGGGCCTGGGCGCTGTCCCTCAGCTCTTCAGCTCAAGGCTAGCGCTCTACCACTTGAGCCACAACGCCACTTCTGGCTTTTTTCTTTTTTCTTATGTGATGCTGAGGAATCGAACCCAGGGCCTCATGCATGCAAGGCAAGCGCTCTACCACTGAGCCACCTTCCCAGCTCTTTGTCACTCTTCATCACGATGTGAATTCTTGATCCTGTGCATTTGTTCATGAGTTCTAGTGGCAGCAGCAGCTGTAAAGGGTTGGTGGTAGTATTAGCCTCCATGGCCAAGCTGGAAGTCTTTTTTTTTTTTTTGTGGGTCGGTGGGGCTTGAACTCTGGGCCTGGGCGCCGTCCCTCAGCTCTTCAGCTCAAGGCTATCACTCTGACACTTGAGCCATAGCACGACTTCTAGTTTTCTGGTGGTTAATTGGAGAAAAGGGTCTCACGGACTTTCCTGCCCAGGCTGGCTTTGAACCTAGATCCTAAGATCTCAGTAACTAGGAGCCCATGGCTTTTTTTTTTTTTTTAACATCCTTAATTTGGGCTGGGAAGGTGGCTTAGTGGTAGAGTGCTTGCCTAGCATGCATGAAGCCCTGGGTTTAATTCCTCAATACCGCATAAACAGAAAAAGTCAGAGGTGGTGCTGTGGCTCAAGTGGTAGAGTGCTAGCTTTAAGCAAAAGAAACTCAGGGACAGCGCCCAGGCCCAGAGTTCAAGCACAAGAACTGGCAAAACCCCCCCACCCCCAAAACAACAACAACAAAAACATCCTTAGGGGTAAATTTCTGTTTCTCATTAAAATTATCCAAGATAGAGTTTCTTTTTTTAATATATATTTTATTGTACAGATACTGTACAGAGGGGTTACAGTTACATGAATAAGGTAATGAGTACATTTCCTATCGAGCATTGTTACCCCTTTTGTTTTTTACCTACCATCCCTTCCCTAACCTCCCCAACTAACTCCCCTTCTCTCCCCCCAGATACCTTTTCATACCTAGATTTACTTCATTCTCTGTTTAGCTCAGGAACATTTGAGAAACATCCTATTTTATATATAATACAATCAGTCGGTCCTAGTGTTTCTTATTTCAGTTTAATACTTCTAACAAATGTCATGAATTTGAGTGCATGATGTGAGCAATGGAATTTAATTTTCTCAAGTACAGCAATTTTTATTTTGATTAAACATTGATAAATAATGATTGGAATTTTGAAAATATATAGTTAATTTGAAGTTCCGATGGTACCAGAGGGTCTTGGGGGAACTGAGTTAATTCTTCCTTTCTCTGTTTTTGGTCAGAGTCCAGTATTCTCCCCATTATTTCAGGGGAACAGTACTTTTTATTATAAGAAATGTTTTTGTCTAGTGAAGTTTATGAGTTAACTTCCTTGAAGAACTAAGCTGAATATAAAGAAACATGGTAAAAGTGTTTAGACTTCAGTTGTAGATCACTGACACTTTAACTTTTACAAGGTAGCATAATTAAAAGGTAGGGGAAGTGTACCTAAAATGAATCAGTGATTTAGAAACACAGCTGTAGATTTAGAAACACAGCTGTAGATATGCTACTACAAAAAAGAAATTGGCTAGGGATAATTTCTACTGCAAATTGGGGTGAAAAGCACTGGGCTCTTGGGTTGTCAGTTGTGCAGAACTTTTGTTAGGTACATGCAATGTTGAGTTTCCCAAAGGAGTAAGAATGTGAGGTGATACTTGAGGAATAAGTAATTCTACAAGCTGTGTGTTTTAGCAAGGGGTGTGGTGGGGAAAGTAAGTCTCCCTCTTAATTGCCTTATTATGTTAGTTTTCTGACTTACTATTATATACAATTATTGTAATAAGTAAAAATGTCATAAAGCATTTTATCACTGTGCTGCTAAGATACCAGTTGTTAGGTGTTATGCCTAGCTTTAGCTTGGTTTTTCTTTGGTTGTTAAAAAATGTTAAGTTCTCTTTTATGGCTACCACTCAGAATCGTCTTCTATTATTTATACTTTCAATGGTAACCAAGAGAAATATGAGGGTGAAATTATAAAGTTAAGAATTATAGTCAAAGCCAGGCACCAGTAGCTCATACCAGTAATCCTGACTACTCAGGAGGCTGAGATCTGATGATCTCTGTTTCAAGTCAGCCTGGGCAGGAAAGTTTGTGAGACTCTTACCTGCAGTAAACCAGCAAAAAGTCAGAAGTAGAGGCGTAGCTCAAGAAGTAAGAGCTCAGGAACCCAACCCTGAGTTCAAGCCCCAGTACTGAGATAAATAAGCAAGCGAACGAACAAACAATTACAGACAGTATCACTCATATTACGTATATGCCACTTCTTGTTCTCTCTTTCTTTACCAGTGTGTGTCCATGCCAAGCAGGTGTTCAACCCTCTTTTATATGAGGTCAGCTTACCAGGTTGTAGACACAATAAATATGACAACGAGGGGACAGCTCTAAAAGAAAAACAGTTTCAAAACCTTCCTGTTTCCTGGGGCTGGGAAGGTGGCTCAGTGGTAGAGCGCTTGCCTTGCATTCATGAGGCCCTGGGTTCGATTCTTCAGTACCACATAAGCAAAAGAAAAAAGCCGGAAGTGGTGCTGTGGCTCAAGTGGTAGAGTACTAGCCTTGAGCTGAAGAGCTGAGGGACAGCGCCCAGGTCCAGAGTTCAGGCCCCACGACCGGACCCAAAAAAAAAAAAAAAACCTTCCTGTTTCCTGCTAGCTCCAAGAAATTCTAGCATAGATTTTGTCAAATTAAAGTCAAATTAGAAGGAATGGACAGTCTTACTTGTGAATTCAGCATCCCACTTGTGGGTTATATATCCAAAGGAGAAGCTGTATGTGTTCAGAGAGGCATGTTCACTTTTGTTCCTTGTAGCATCATTCATGATAGCCAGGACATGGAAGCAACCTAAGTGTTAGTGGATACATGGATGTTAAAAAAAATAGAAGTCTTGTTGTTTATAGCAGCATGAATGAACCTGGGTATGACACGTTCAGTGAAATCAGCAAGGTATAGAAAGTCAACTCTGTGGTATCACTTATATGTGGAATTTAACAAGTAAAACCTATACAAACAGAGTAGACTGGTGATAACCGGGCCTGGAGGATGGGGCAAATAAAGTGATTTTGGTCTAAGAGTCAGTATACAGTTTTTCTTAAGCAGGTTGAATAAGTTGTGGGGATCTCATGTTCTAAGGTGATAATAGATAATGTGGAATTTGCTAAGAGAGTAGATCTTAGAGAGGTGTTTGCTTTGGTTCTATTGCTGACAGTCTGCAAGATGATCTTCTAAAATGCTGAGCATTGGTTCTTCTGGGATCCAGTGATTTCCTTCTTCCTTTCCTTCTCCCTTTGGCTTTGCTTTTGCCTTTTCTCTCTTTTCTTTGAAATGGTTTCACTGTAGCTCAAACTCAAAATCCTCTTGTACTTACTTTTTTAGTGTTGGGATTACATAGTTGAGCTACCATGCTTTACTTGGAATTATTTCATTTGCTGTTTTTTTTTGAAGATAAATCTTTGGTCCTGAGTTTCTACTCTGTATCTACTAGATAGATTTCAGATACTTTGCTTATAAAACCTTTTAGAGTATGTTTTTCCTTTTTTTTTTCAATTAGGAAATATAAGCAAAATGTGAAGAAAAATCAATAACCCCAATTCAATATAGCAGTTCATCTAACAACAACCTTCTGTTGATTTTTCTTTTTTTTTGGGTCCGGTCATGAGGCCTGCACTCTGGGCCTGGGCGCTGTCCCTCAGCTCTTCAGTTCAAGGCTAGCGTTCTACCACTTGAGCCACAGCGCCACTTCTGGCTTTTTTCTTTTTGCTTATGTGGTGCTGAGGAATCGAACCCAGGGCCTCAGGCATGCAAGGCAAGCACTCTACCACTGACTGAGCCACCTTCCCAGCCCTTCTGTCGATTTTTCATGTGCCTACGTGAAACAGGAAATGCAAACACTTTTCTGTCAAAAGTGTTGGTTGGCTGTAAGTCTTGCAGCTTTTTCAGAGGGGTGCATTTGTGTGTGATGGTTCAGTTATGCATGAGCTTAGGCAGTGCAGAAATCCAGTTCAAACAGAAGATTGTCATCTGTAAGTTGATGGTGTGTGTGTGTGTGTGTTATAGTCAGAAAACAGTAAAGACGTACGTCAGTTTTTTAATCTTGTAGAAATGACAGCTGATTATTGCATCTGATAAATGTAAAAATGGGGTCATTAAAACATGGTATGGAAAGAATGGTAAGGTTTATTTATTTATTTTTCATAGTAGTCTGTTAGGATAATTTATGGCATTGAGACCCTACCTAAGGTTTCTTAATAATGTTTTCTTAGCTGGCTAATTAGGATGTGCTACTGATACGATTGAAAAAGTGTTCCGCTTCAGAAGAAGTTGCCAGAAGAAGGAGAGTTTAGTATTGAAGATGAAACACCAGTTTTATTTAGGGGTATATGGCAAAAGCAGATCATGGGTGTACCTGTTCATTTTGTCATACTCTGTATAAGCAGCTTGCATATCTTCCTTCTCATTCATGTGTGCCTGTATTTTCTGGATCTGACCTTCAATCTCCTGTGTTATTCTAGATCCTCCCTGCCTCCCCTTTCCTCACTATTCTAGATCCTTTTATATTCTCAGACACAGGCTCAGTGCTGCATGTGGTTCTAATTTTGCCACCATCAGTACTGCATTCCAAGGATGCTAAATTGAGCTGCCACAGAAAGCAGATAGGTCTGAGAAAATCATCAGGTATTGGTGAACAGGGCAGGTAATAGCTGCTCTGTTCTTTTTTTTTTTTTTGGTCTGGTCGTGGGGCCTGAACTCTGGGCCTGAATGCTGTCCCTCAGCTCTTCAGCTCAAGGCTAGTGCTCTACCACTGGAGCCACAGCACCACTTCCGGCTTTTTTCTTTTTGCTTATGTGGTGCTGAGGAATCGAACCCAGGGCCTCAGGCATGCAAGGCAAGTGCTCTACCACTGAGCCAACTTCCCAGCCCAGCTGCTCTGTTCTAACCACATTAGGATGAGGTCCTTGGATTGCATTCAGGGGCATCCTTGTCAACGTGTTCCTGCTTAAAATCTTGCATCCCCAGGATTTAGTTAGGCAGGAAATTAGGAAAGAGAAGGGGGCTTGAACTCAGGGCCTCAAACTTGCATGGCTTTCAGTCTACCAGTTGAGCTCACACCTCAATCCCTGTTTTTTGCTGGTTATGTTAGAGATGGAGTCTTGAGGATTTTCCTGCTCAGACTGGCTTTAGACTGCAATTCTAGTGTTTATTTTTTTCCAGAGGAAATAAGCTCTTTTGGTGATTTGTTCTGCCCATATCATATAAGCTACAGCTATGCAAGTAAACTACAAGTTGCAAGGGGACGTTGTATTTCAATATGGGCACATAATTGCCCTGGAAACCACTCTGGGACAGCCTTTTAGAGTGTGGCAGCTTTTCTCTCTTGTATGTAAAGTGTTCAGTAGATAAGCACAAGAGAAGGTATCCCTGGCCTCACAGAGCTTCTGATCTGCTAGAGCCGGCAAGTGGACCACGTGGTCACTGGCAGAGAAGGATACTTAAAACATGAGCTAGATATGGAGCTCAGAGATTCTACAAGTGTTAAGGGAAGAGGGTAACAGTGGAGTCTTCAGATGCAGTAATATAACTGTTTAATTTCCATGCTATTGATTGATTGTATTGTAACGATTTTATGATGTTTAGTTCATGATCTTTTCTAACTTTAATGAGGAAGAAGGACTTTATCACTTAAGAAAATCATTAGAAACATATTTATTCCTTAATCCGTTTCCATCATGCTAAGGCTTGAAACCAGGATTATAATTTCCTAAAATGAATACTGTTAACTTATTATCATTATTACTAATTTTTTTTGGGGGGGTCTGGTTGTGGGGCCTCAACTCTGGGCCTGGGCACTGTCCCTCAGCTCTTCAGCTCAAGGCTAGAACTCTACCACTTGAGCCACAGCGCCACTTCCGGCTTTTTTTTCCCTGCTTATGTGGTGCTGAGGAATTGAACCCAGGGCCTCATGCATGCAAGGCAAGCGCTCTACCACTGAGCCACCTTTTCAGCCTATATTATTATTATTATTTTGATCCTTACTAGAGTTTAAACTCAGGGCTTTGAGCTTGCTTGGCTTGCTTAATGGTTACTCTACCACTTGAGTAATGCTTTATCCTTGGTTTTTTAAATTTAATTTTGTTGTCAAGATGATATACAGAGGGGTTACAGTTACATATGTAAGGTAGTGAGTACATTGCTGGTCAAACATTGTTACCCCCTCCCTCACATTTCTCCCACTTTCCAAACCTTGTGGGGCCTGAACTCTGGGTGTGGGAGCTGTCCTTATGCTCTTCAGCTTAAGGCGATCGCTCTACTGCTTGAGCCACAGCGCCACTTCTGTTTTTTGAGTGGTTTATTAGAAATAAGAGTCTCATGGACTTAACTGCCTGGGCTGGCTTTGAACCATGATTCTCAGATCTCAGCCTCCTGAGTAGCTAGGATTATAGACGTGAGGCTGGGATTATAGCTAAGTCATAGAAGTAAAGCATTCTCACGTCTTTGGCTTCAGTCCCTACCACCAATAGTGTGCACACTCACACCCCCCCCCCCCACACACACACAATGCCTGTGTTTCCAAACTGTGATTGTTACCTAATCAATGGGTTGATGGAATCAAATTAGGAATCATACCAACATAATAAAGACATAAGGCCAGGCACTGGTGGCTCATGTTTGTAACCTTGGCTACTTTGGAAATAAAGATCAGGAGTATTGAGATTCCAGACCGGTCTGGGCACAGAGTTTATGAGACCTTCTCTCAGTTAAAGTTGGGTGTGGTACTTGTCATCTCATCTCCAGCAGGAGGCATAAATAGGAGGATCACTGACCTGGCTGGTCCAGGCAAAAAGCAATGCCCAATCTAAAAAATAACCTAAGCAAAAGCGAGAGCAAAAAGAACTGGAGGCATGTCTCAAGCAGTAGAACACTTGCCTAGCAAGCACAAACACCTGAGTACTGCCAAGAAAAAAAAAAAGAGGAATAGGAATAGGAAATGTTGCCGAGTATTATGCATACTGAAGGTAGACATGTTTCAAGAAGCTTATGTTTGTGTTTGTTTTGAGTATGTGTGTTTATAGATATGTATGGAAGAGTGCATATGATATGCCCAAGTGTATAACCCACAGTAAACACATCTGTAGGTTAAGGAATGTTGACATAGAACCTGCTTTCAAAGTTTACAGAAAACACACTTTTGTTTTCCCTTCTTTTCTTTTTTTAAAAAATATATATTTCATTTCATTTTTGTTCTTACTGAAACAACAGTTTGATACTTGTGTTAAAGTAAAATTGACAGCATCAATACTTTGCAACAAAGCCAGGCACCGGTAGCTCATGCCTTTAATCCTAGCTACTCAGGAGGCCGAGATCTGAGGATCACAGTTCAGAGCCAGCCTGGACAGGAAAGTCTTCCAGATTCTTATCTCCAATAAGCCACCAGAAAACCAGAAGTGGTGGTGTGACTCAAATGGTAGAGCTCTTCCCTTGAGCTGAAGAGCTCAGGGATAGCACCTAGGCCCAAGAGTTTAAGCCCCTTGACCAACAAAAACAAAATAATAATAATAATAAAAAACAAACTTTGCAACAGGCTTAAGGCTAAGATTTTAATTACAGATGTCACCTAGTTGGACTTGGACATATGACAGGTGAGGAGAGCCAAGTTGTCTTGGGTGCAGAGTGAAGAAATGAAGACCATACCCTACTCAATGTGATTTCAGCGAGCTGTTAAGTTTTCTGTTGCTAAAGCTGACTATGGCAGCTGTGTTGAAGTGTAGGCAAACGATTGCCAAGAGAGTCCTGGAATTTCAAATGTGTCTTCCTGTGAGCCACACAAGGGCAATTGAACATCCAGGAGTAGATGTTGGGGTTAAGTTAGAATATTTAGCTCACCTCAGTTCCATTGCTGACCTTATACTGCTTAGAAAATTACCTGTTGGTGATTATAATAAATGGTGGTAATTAACTTTTTTTTTTAAATGATGGAACATTTTACATGTGGGTGTGTTTAATTACCTGGCAGCTGCTAGTGTTTCTGGAGTGTGAAACTTAGAGGTAAACAATGGCCTTTCTGTTAGAAATTCTGCCTACACTTTTGTTCCTCTCTTCTCTTACAGGTGGGTATTTTCCATCATTTACAAAGCAATAGTGATGATCTGATTAGTTTGTTTTGTCCTGTGTGGTTCGTTTTATTCAACAGTCTAGCTTTCTTACTTGAATTAATCTTATTCAGTAATTATATCTTCACCCCCCCCCCAAATGGTTTGAGGGAAAAGTTCTATTTTCTAGTTAATAATGTTAAAAAAAATTTGCTCCCCTTTTCTTAAGGCAGGATCACACTGATATAGTCCAGTCAGCCTGGAACTCAGGATCTTCTTGTTTAAACCTCCCAAGTGCCTCATTATAAGCATGCAATACAATGCCTGCCACTTTTTGCTTTTAAGGTTTTGTTATAAAGCATTTCATTTCTTTTAAGTTTTATAAGGTATGATTGTGACACTTTTGGCAAAGATAACACAAGATAATAAATATTATTTAACTGCGCAAAGGAGATGCAAGTAAAGGGTAACTTCTGGAAAGAATATTATTACTAAGTTGTAATGTTAATGTTCTATATCTAATATGAAACAGAGACAATGGTTAGCATTCACTATAGTTAACTATGTTTAACTTTGGGTCAAGCCTTTTAATTTAAGAACAGTTTAAAATACCATTTTTTTTTTTTTTTGGTCAGTCTTGGGCTTGAACTCTGGGCTTGGGCACTGTCCCTCAGCTTTTCAGCTCAAGGCAAGTGCTCTACCACTTAAGCCACAGCACTACTTCTGGTTTCCTGGTGGTTCATTGGAGATAAGAGTCTCATGGACTTTCCTGCCTGGCTGGCTTTGAGTAGCTAGGATTACAGGTGTGAGCTACCAGTGCCCGGTTCTTAAAATAATTTTGTACATATTTTTTCTAAATCCTTTTATATCTATGAAATGGTGTTTACTTGATTGGTTGGTGATACTAAGGTTGGTGATAACTATTGTGATTTCTAGTCAGTGTTTTCTATCCACTTAAGAAAGTCTGTGCTAGATGTGTTGGTGTAGTTTGTATTCCCAGCACTAAAGAGGCTGACAGGAGGTCTAAGAAGTCCAGGTTGACCTAGAGACCTTTTACAAAGAAGAGTTTGCTTTTTATTTTGTCGGTCGTGGGGCTTGAACTCTGGGCCTGGGCACTGTTCCTCAGCTCTTCAGCTCAAGGCTAGAGCTCTACCACTCGAACCACAGCATTACTTCTGGTTTTCTGGTGGTTAATTGGAGATAACAGTCTCACGGACTTTCCTGCCCGGGCTGAGTTTGAACTGTGATCCTCAGATCTCAGCTTCTTGGATAGCTAGAATTACAGGCATGAGCCACTGGCACCTGGCAAGAGTTTGCTTATGTAAGAAAAGCTTTGTGCTCCCAGCTGGTGGTAGGACTCTCATAATTGGCATTATTGTCAAGTGGTATCTGGAACTTTCTTTGTTAGTATGCCTCTTGATAGACTGTAGATGGTGTACATCGGTGTATATCAACTGGAATCAGTTTATAAGTCTCCTCCCGCTTCTCCCCTTTTTCTTTCAGCCAAGAAGCTGAGCTGCTGGGTCTGGAAAGGATTAGGTAATTTGTAAGTGTTGAAGTTGCATTGTTTTTCCTTCAACAGCTCCATTTTGTTAGCCTGTGTCATAACTTAAAATATTGCAAATGCTAATTAATAACAGTTGATGAAAGAAGCTTGCATATGGCAAAAAGATAGTTTTATTATATGTTTAGAAACAAAAAAGAAAGCCAATGTCATACAGTTCATACTCCAAAATGTATTTTGTTTGATTTTTTAAAATATTTTTATTATCTTTAAGTAGCTGTACAAAGAAGCTCCCATTCTACAAAACAGTATATGAATACAAGGTGTCTGACAACATTGTCACCCATCATTCCTAACCCATCCCTTCTTTCACTTTTTTTTAAAAAAATTGAGATTAGGTGAGTACATAAATTACACATATTTCACAATATTATGGAATAGTGATACTTAAAGTCACAGACACATTTTAACCTTCACAAGGCACATTATCATTATCAGGGTCTATACAGTTTGTGAATTCTATAAGCTTTGACAATGCAAATTATTTTTTCCACATCATGTGATGTTTACATTTCTTTCCTTTTGCTTAGTGTAAGCTTTTCCCTCTTTCCCTCTCATTCCTCCCTTCCCATCGCTGTCTTTGGGTTGCATAGTTCTTTTTCTTCTATGTCCAGTGCAGCTGATGGGCCCCTTTATTGTATGTTGTTCCTTTTCCCACTTATTCTGCGTCCTCCTCCTGGCTTCCCTCCATTGCGTGAATATATCTACCATATATATAGTCAAGAACACGGAGTCATTTAGTAATGATATGACAAAATAAGTGGCTCTCCTTTGTTTCTCGAGTCCTGTTTACTTTGTCATATCTTCTTGGATTTTGGCTTTAGCATACACATATCAGGGAGACCATGTGCCCTTATCTCTTTTTTTTTTGGCTTAACTCACTCAAAATAATTTGTTCTAGTCCCATCCATTTCCCTGTAAATGCCATTATTTTGTCCTTTCTAATGGCTGCATAATATTCCATTTCATATAGGTACCACAGTTTTGGATCCACTCATCAGTAGTGGGGCATCTGGGTTGTTTCCAAATCTTGGCTATTGTGAACAGTGCTGCAAAAAACATGGAGGTGCATGTGTCGTTGTACACTGGTTCCTCCTGTTCAGGGTAGATGCCTAGGAGTGATATGGCTGGGTCCTAGGAGAGGTCTATATTTAGCTTTCTGAGGTATCTCCAGACTGCTTTCCAAAGTGGTTGTATTAGTATACATTCCCCCCAGCAATGTAGTAGGGTTCCTCTTTCTCCACATCCCCTCCAGCATCTGGATTTTTTGAATAGAATTCTTTGTATTCCTCAACTATTTTGATTTTATTCCCCCCTCCTTTTTCTATGACTTTCCCTCCTTAGATATTGCATTAAGTTGGCTGGTAGTTATGGTGGTCTGTAAGTTATATGTCTGTATGTTATATGAAGGAATTTAAAACAATTTGATTTCAAATAGCGATGATTGCTGTAATTGAGGAAGACCTACTTTAAACCTGTCAGAGTCCTTTCCAATGGCATATAGAAAGATAGACTACATATAATTATATATATATATATATCCAGTTTATTGAAAATTCATAAAATATCAAGTTTCAGAACAGCTTCATTGACTTGAGGAAGTAAAATCTACTTTCTGAAGGTGTGTGAAACGTGTTTTCTGACCTTTTCATAGGAAGACTAGAAATTTCTAGAATCCTTGTCTTCCTCTGCTACTAGTGTTCAGTAAATAGCTCTCTGCTTGTTAGTGCCTTTCCATTAACTCTGTCTGTTAGCCTGGCAATCACCTTAGAGCTTGGTTAAGTATGGCATATAGATATAGGTCCTGTAACGAGCTGATGTGTTATTCCTGCTTTTCCATTCTTGAAGATTATAGGATTCATAATAAAATGCTTCTTAATTTTACCAATATACAAGTTACATTTTCAAATGCCCAGTACACTAAGATCTGTATATTATACCAACTTTGCTTTGTGGTTGACTGTAAGGCTTCTTCCATTCCCTCTTTACTACCACTATTACCTCCTTTTCAAATATTTTACCTGAATTTTTTTTTTTCTGCTGGACCTGGGGCTTGACTTCTGGGCCTGGGTGCTTTCCCTGAGCTCCTTTTGTTCAAGGCTAGCAATCCACCACTTTTGGCTTTTTTCTGAGTAGTCCCATGGACTTTCTTGCTTGGGCTGGCTTTGAACTGCGATCCTCAGATCTCAGCTTCCTAAGTTGCTAGGATTGCAGGCCAGAGCCACTGGTGTCTGAGTGATTTTTTTTTGGGGGGGGTCAGTCGTGGGGCTTGAGCTCTGGGCCTGGGCACTGTCCCTCAACTCTTCAGCTCAAGGCTAGTGCTCTACCACTTGAGCCACAGCACCACTTCCGGTTTTTTAGTGGTTTATTGGAGATAAGAGTCTCAAGGACTTTCCTTGGGCTGGCTTTGAATGGTGATCCTCAGATCTCAGCCTCCTGAGTAGCTAGGATTACAGGCATGAGCCACCAGGTGCCCGGCCCGACTGATTGTTTTGTTTTGCTTTTGTTCTTGTTTGTTTAATTTACCTCTTCATACTAACCCTAAGTAATACAGAGTACATTCTTAAGATGGAATATAAATTGCCTTATTGTCTGTCACATTAGGTGCTTCAATGAATTACAGTTCTCAGTATCTGTCATGCAGACTACTCCTGAATATGGGTTGGGTTGGAAACTGTAACAGATCTCGAGAAACCCTGTCACCCAAATACAGGGGTCACAAGGATCAAGAGAGGCCTTAGGACAGACACATTGAGGTATAGGGGAGAGGCCTGGCCACCCACCTGTCCTTGCTGGCCCCTGACTGGTGAAGGCAGCTTGTGGTGATGACTGGGATCATAGGCAGAAAAGGGCTGTCCAGCTGTGCCTGATCTGGATTGCAGAATCTTGTGCTAACAGTTGTTTTCTTGAGCCATTAGGTTAGGTTCACCATTAGGTTTGTTATGCAGTGATAGATAAAAGAAGACATTCAGGCATTGATGTTCATTTGAACATTTAGTAATGTTTGTGTTTACATGCGAAAACTGTAAAACGTATATAATTACACGTCATCTATTGAACTAGATTTATCATTGTGTTTATGCATTATTTTACGGTAATTATAGCAGGAAGGAAGGAAACAAATGAAATAGTCATAGACAGAGGATGTTATAATGAGATACAAGCTTTCCCACCATAACCCTGCAAAGTAATGATGATTTACAAATAATACACAAAAGTTATGTCTCTGGCAGCATTAAGAGAAATGTAACAAAAAATGTAAAAGACTGTGTTTTGGAGCTGTGGTTCAAGTGATGTCACAACAGGTTGGAATGAAAAGGCAGAGAGACAGCACGGGAGATTCTTAATTCAAGTCCCTGGATCCATAATCCCTCTTCCCCAAAAAAAGCCTGACCAAGCCAATATTATTCTTTAATTGGGTGAGTTTTCAAGTTTTTTTTTTTCTCCTCAAATCATCTTAATTTGATGTTTCTGAAACAAATGGCCTGTGTAGGTTGACTGATGACAAATGTTTTCACTCAAGCACATCAGCTTCTACATTTGTGTAAGTGGTTTTCTTTAAAAAAAAAAATGAATAAGCATGGGAAATACTTATTCCTCAAAGTACACTAAACTCCCAAGCAAGCTTTTATTCTGGAGACAGTTCTGATTCATCAAGAAGCATCAAGATAATTGTCACGATTTAAAAATTTAAAAAGAGACCCAGGAGTCCTTGGCTCAAGTATAAAACTTCCTTTTGCTTTCTTGGCATGATGCCTCCTTCCAACTTGAATATTTTGTGTTGTACGTTGCTCCTCTTTTTTTTTTTTTTGTATTTTTGCCCTTGAGACAGGAAACTACAGCACAGAATATATTCCTCTTGGTAACCAGCGCTGATCCTGTGGTGACTCACTATTATCTATACAAAGGAGTGCCTTCGTGGATCTAATGGTGAGTCAGATTTACTCTTTTGTCACAAAGGGTTTGGAAACTGGGAAACACTATTTTGATACCAAAAGATCGATCTTCACGTGAAATGCACTCCTGTTGGGCAATTTACTTCTTGGGTGATGCAGTAGTATGCTCCATTTTAATTCAAATACTTGAAGGGCCCAGGCAGTTTGCATGTAAATACAGCAGTGCTTCACCCTCAGGAGTAATCTGTGATTGTGCAAACATAATTTTGTGTTTCTTTATTGAGATTAAGTGATTACATAAATTTCACCGTAAAGAGGGATAGTGATACTTAGCTAAAGTCATAAACACTTTTTAACCTTCACAAGGTACATTGTCATTATCATGGCCTATAAAGCTTATGAACTCTACAAACTTTGACAGTGCAGCTCTTTTTTCCAAATCAGGTGATACGTACATTCCTTTCCTTTTGCTTAGTGTAAACTGGAACAGCTCCCATCGCTGCCCTCGAGTTGCTTAGTTCACTTTCATCAATGTCCAGTGCAGCTGATGGGCCTCTCTTTGTATTTTTTCACCTGTTTCCCTCTTGATTCTGTACCCTCCTCCTAGTTTCCCTCAGGTGTGCACATGTATATACATGTGTGAGGTGAAGAATATGGAATCATCTAAAAATGATAAGACAGCCGGGTGCTGGTG
Organism: Dipodomys ordii; assembly: GCF_000151885.1. Classification (NCBI taxonomy): domain Eukaryota; kingdom Metazoa; phylum Chordata; class Mammalia; order Rodentia; family Heteromyidae; genus Dipodomys; species Dipodomys ordii. The sequence goes on along the minus strand of NW_012267313.1, from coordinate 10,207,231 downwards.
GCTCACGCCTGTAATCCTAGCTATTCAGGAGGCTGAGATCTGAGGATCGCGGTTCAAAGCCAGCCCGGGCAGGAGAGACCATGAGACTCCTATCTCCAATAAACCACCAGAAAAACCGGAAGTGGCGCTGTAGCTCAAGTGGTAGAGCGCTCGCCTTGAGCTGAAGAGCTGAGGGACAGCGCCTAGGCCCAGAGTTCAAGCCCCATGACTGACCAAAAAAAAAAAAATGATACGACAAATTAAGAAGAGGTCCTTTGTTTACTCTGTCATATCTCTTTGCATTTTGAATTTAAAATCTGCATATCAGGGAGACCAGATGCCATTTGTCTCTCTGATCTTGGCTTAGTGAAAACATAATTTTATAGAGGTATCTTTTCTTACTAGATTGTAAATTCCAGAAAGGTAGAATCCTGTTTTCTAGTGCATAATGATAAGCCCAGGATCAGGGCAGATCCAAGTATGTGGAAGTATGCTAAATTAAATTGTAAGGTAAACTCTCAAGTTTAACATTGGAATTAGCACCCTCTCCTGCAAGGACTGGTTTAACTAGAACTCCAGCAGTTCCAGATTAGTAGGTTATGTTGAGGGAGGCTTTTTACTTTTTGGTGCCAATACTGGGGCTTGAACTCAGGGCCTAGATACTGTGCTTTAGTTTTTTTTTTCTCAGCTCTATTGTTTCTACCACTTGTGTCACAGCTCCACGTTTAACTTTTTGCTGGAACCCAGCTGAGGAAATCATTCTTTCACTGAATCTCCAGTTTCTGTCAAGTTTTTCAATACAGAGAATTTTTTTTTTTTGGTCCCGTCGTGGGGCCTGAACTCTGGGCCTGGGCACTCCCCCTCAGCTCTTCAGCTCAAGGCTAGTGCTCTACCACTTGAGCCACAGCACCACTTCCAGCTTTTTTCTTTTTGCTTATATGGTGCTGAGGAATCGAACCCACGGCCTCAGGCTTGCAAGGCAAGTGCTCTGCCACTGAGCCACCTTCCTAGCCCCTGCAGAGAATTTTTTAAATGGATTACTTAATCATTTGGGAGAAATTGATTCTTTTTTTTTTTGGGTCCGGTCATGGGGCCTGAACTCTGGGCCTGGGCACTGTCCCTCAGCTCTTCAGCTCAAGGCTAGCACTCTACCACTTGAGCCACAGTGCCACTTCCGGCTTTTTTCTTATGTGGTGCTGAGGAATCAAACCCAGGGCCTTGCGCATGCAAGGCAAGTGCTCTACCACTGAGCCACCTTCCCAGCCTGAGAAATTGATTCTTATTGACAATTAGAACTTGAAAAAAAATTTTTTGAGACAATTTTTGCAGCCATTTTTTTTTTTTTTTTGGTCTTTTGTGGGTCTTGAACTCTGGGCCTGGATGCTGTCCCTGAGCTCTTCACCTCAAGGCTAGTGCTCTACCACTTGAGCCACAGTGACACTAATGGTTTTCTGGTAGTTAGTTGGAGATAAGAGTCTCACAGGCTTTCTTGCCCAGACTGGCTTTGAATCATGATCCGCAGATCTCAGCCTCCTAAAGCTAAGATTACAAGTGTGAGCCACTGGCTACCGGTGGAAATAAGGTCTTTTTATGTAAAAAAGTGAAATTCTTAAATAGCTAGAATAGTGTTCAGAATTCCAAGATATAATTGGGTTTGAAGGCACACTTGAATTGCTTGGATTTCATTGAAAGTAAATCTTCTGATTCTGTTAAAATAATACCTAATTGGGCCATAATTTTGATTTTTGAGATATATTTATTTAGGAGATGTTCTCTAAAAGTGGTAGTTCCCTTACTCAGGTTAATTCCTTAATTAGAAAGACTTGGTTTTCCCGTTCTGAAAAAAAATAGTAGCTACATACTACTTTATATTTATCTGAACCCACAAAATACCCAACACTGAGAGTGAACCCTAATGTAACTCTGTATAGTGAGGCTGGATCAGTGTAGGTCATCAATTAGACAAGTACACTACTTTGCTGGGGGAGGTTGATCATGGGGAGGCTGTGGGAGAGAATGGGGTATATATGGGAAATCTCTATATGTTCCTCACAACTTTACTAGGAATCTAAAACTTCTCTAAAATATAGTTATAGCTGGACATTGGTGGCTCATTCCTACAATCCTAGCTACTAAGGAGGCTGAACTTTGAGGACTGCAGTTTGAAGCCAGCCTGGGCAGGAAAGTCTGTGGGACTTAATCTGCAGTTTACCACCAAAAAGCGGGAAGTGGAGCTGTGGCTGAGTGTTAGAGCACTGGTCTTCAGCACTAGTCTTGAGCACAGTGCCTAGGCCCTGAGTTTAAGCCCCAGGACTGCACACAGAAAAAAAGTCTTTTAAGCACTTATAAATACTAATGGTACTTACATCTTGTACAGAATCGTGAGGGGTAAAGATGATGCTAGCAGAGGGCCTAGCTAATGTTGGATACACAGTAGACCTTCAGCAAGTAGTACTGAGTGTTTATAAAGTCATCTAGTATATCAGCTGCTGTTTGGGCTGGGTTTTCTTTGTCTTTGAAATCCCTTCTATGTGATATTTTAAGCTTACCCAGCCCTATGCTGTTCTTCAACCTTTTAGAAATAACCGCTTTTGTATTTGATGAGTACATTTATGAAGCAGTTTTAATATTTAAAGGAATCTTAGAATAAAACACTTTGGGGGTGATTACTCTTTAATTATTGTATCTTCCTTTGAACTTTTGGATTTCCTTCTTTTATTTCCTTCAGCAGCCCATGGCCCTTATCTCCTTGCACCTGGATGGCTGCCTGAGCCTCCTTCTGAGTCTCCTAATCGCTGCTTCCTCTCCCTCCATGCTTCATCCCTGCGCCATCCCACTCTGCTGCTGCCAGCCTACATATTCTAAAATACTCCGCTCCCTTTTATCTTCCCAAGTCTAACATTAGTGCTTTGTTACCAAGTCTGAACTCTGACTAAACTTGGTGGTTCACTACACTTTGGCTCCTTAGTATTTGTTAGTATTTCTTCATTCTGTTTGATTTGTCACTATATCCCATTTCTACTTGTGTGTGTGTGTGTGTGTGTGTGTGTGTGTGTACGTACATGTACGTATTGGTGTTTGAACTTAGAGCCTCATAGTTCTTATGCTGGTCCTCCACCATCCACCACTTGAGCCATACCTCCAGGGTTTTTTGGGGGTGGGGGTGGGGGAGAGTTATTTTTCTTTAAGGTATTTTGAGAAATTTTCTGCCCAGATCGACCTTAAACTGAAGTCCTGCTCTCAACCTTCTGAGTAGCTGTGAATACAGAAGGTTGTATGAATCTTTCTCCTACTCTGTTCATTTTCCTTTGTGAGTGTATATTCAAGTTCTATCTTGTCTTCCAAGTCTTTGGAATCAGATTTAAATGTCTTCTCTTTCTATCTCCATGTGTAAAATAATAGAATATGCCTTTAGAAAGCACTAAGTCCTCTTTCTGGTTTTACATTTGAAGAGAAGTTTAAATTCTCCTTTCTCTTTGTTCTTCCTTTTTCTCCTTTCTCCTTCTTTTTTCTTGTTTTCTCTTCTTTTAAATGGTGCTAGAGATCAAACCCAGCAACTTGTGCATGCCTGTAAGTATTCTATTACTGAGCGACATTACTAGCTTATATATAAATTCACAAAGGAAAGATAAGTTCTTGTATAATTAGGCATCCTATGAGAATCTGACAAGTTTAAACTCACAGTTTATTTTTTGTTTTTTATTTTATTTATTTATTTTTGCCAGTCCTGGGGCTTGAACACAGGGTCTGGGCACTGTCTCTGAGCTCCTTTTGCTCAAGGTTAGCTCTCTACCACTTGAGTCATAGTGCCATTTCCAGCCTTTCCTGTTTATGAGGTTCTAAGGAATCGAACCCATGCTAGACAAGCACTCCACCGTTAAGCCACATTCCCAGCGCTCTGAGTGTGTGTGTGTGTGTGTGTGTGTGTTAGTACTGAAGCTTGAACTCAGTGCTTCTCACTCTAGCTCCCTGTACTCCCTCACAACTGGCACTCTATCACTTGAGCCACATTTCCAGTTCTGGCTTTTTGCTGGTTAATTAGAGATAAGAGTCTCTTGTATTTGTTTCCATGCGGTGGATTTACAGGTACCCAGCCTGGTACCCACTGGTACCCAGCCTGATGTGATTTCTTTATGTTTATTACCATCATGAGATGGTAACTGTCTAACACTTCATGTTTGATATTTGCCCAGTTTATCTTGTTTTTATGTTTTGTTTTTTAAAATTACTTTTATTCAAGTATAATTTATAAGCATATTTATAATTTATAACTGTACATAGCCTAGTGTATACTTTTTTTTTTTTTGTTGGTTGCGAGGCTTGAACTCTGGGCCTAGGCACTGTCTCTGAGCTCTTCAGTTAAAGGCTAGCACTCTACCATTTGAGCCACAGCGCCATTTCCTGTTTTCTGGTGGTTTATTGGAGATAAGAGTCTCATGGACTTTCTGCCTGGGCTTGATCCTCAGATCTCAGCTTCCTGAGTACCTGGGATTACAGGCATGGGCCACCAGTACCAGGCTCCTAATGTACACTTTGATCAGTCTTTGTAAATGTGTATTCACAAATCCAAATATGCAATATCCATGACTATGTAATCTGCTGGTAGCTGACTGGATTATCCAGATGCTTGCTATGGCATCCTAATTCTTACATTCAGATCTTTTATTTACTTTTAGGTTTCAATCAGTGATGAGTAAAAGTTTTTATATAAGAGTTGAAAAACTTTATGGTGAATAAAGTACAGTTTATGCCAGATTTTCAAGTGTTTTAGATAGTGCATTTTATCTTTAAGGTATTTCCAAGGAGTGTCCAAATTGCTCCCAGGAGTAGATGGGGGAAAGAAGTTATTTGACAGTTTCCAGATGGCTGCTAAAAAAATAAAATACATTTTCTTCAAGTTCTTGATTACTAACACTGAATTTTGTTGTACCCCCAGACAAATCAAGTAATTCTGGTGCAAGTATGAATGTACTTTAACCCAGATTTAACTTTTTGAAAACAGATGGCACAAAAGAAGAAGAGAAGTCTTTTACCATCCCTATGGGCAAAGCTCAAACTTATTTATCCTCATCCAAAGGCAGTTTCTCTCTGTTTTGGCCTGACTTCTGGGAGCCCAGAACTTTAAAAAGATGTTTTCTCGAAAATAGTGAGCTCTTTTCTTGTCTGTCCTTGTACTCTTGGCTGAGTTTCTTGTGTTCCGGCTGCTTTTACTCATTAATATTCATCTTGGTCCACTGTAGCTGACAAGGCAGCATTGGTGGAGTTTAGATCAGCGCAAGCAAGCTTCTGAGCAAAGAAGTTGGTTCCTGGGATAACGGAACCAAGTCTCATTTCTCCAGTTGCTGAATGCTTAAGGCTGTCAAGTGACTTAAATACAAAAGCTTTTCCCCCCATTCCTTTCTTTTTAAGAAGATTCACTTAGGGCTTAACTTTCCTACCTCCTTGACTGTAAGCCTGCTTTTCTCATTTAAAATAAAATGATTAATCAAGTTAAGATAACAGTGTGCATTTCTTAGCTGGAAAGTATTTACCCAGATGAACAAATGGTAAGTTGTTGTAAGAACTGTTGTCAACAGTGTGACTGGAGTGAAATTAATTATGAAAATAAAAACTGTTACAATTTCGGAACTTGTTTCCCTTTTAGCATAGTGGAATACTGAAAAAATCATATTTAGAAAGGCATTCTAGGATGTAATTATTTCTGTGAAAGATGACTTTGAAAAGAATAATCAACAGAGGTAATTTACAAGGTTTCACAGTATCAAACTTGTAAGAGAAACTTTCCTTTATTTACTTTGGCAGAATGGGATTGTGTGTGTTCTACTGAAGAAAATCTGAAAAATACATAATTAGATGTCATATAGCATTCATTCTTTCTCCCTGCTGTATTATTTATGAAGCTATACTATTTGTATGAAGTTCATACAAATCATTTTTTCATTACTGTCTACTTGCTTATTAGGGTTTGGGGCTTTGTAGATAATCAGACAGAAGTTTTAGTGCCACAATGCTTTTGGATAGTTGCCATCACAGCTAAATCTGTGTATAAAAATGGCTCTTTAAAAACATTTTTATTTGGTTGTGAGGCTTGAACTCAGGGCCTGGACCCTACCCCTTATCTTTTGTTCAAGGCTAGTGCTCTACCACTTTGAGCCAGAGCTTCACATCTGGTTTTCTGTTGCTTATTTGGAGAAAAGAGACTTACAGAACCAGGTATTGGTGGGTGGGTTCACACCTGTAATCCCAACTACTCAGGAGGGTGAGATCTGAGGATCCACTTTTAAGCCAGCACAGGCAGGAAAGTTTGAGAGACTCTCATCTGCAGTTAACTACCAGACCGGAAGTGGCCTGTGGCTTAAAGTGGTAGAGTGTTAGCCTTGAGCAAAAAAGCTCTGGGACAGCACGTAGGCCCTGAGTAAAAGCCCCATGACCTACAAACAAAACAAACAAAAAGAGTCTCACAGACTTTCCTGCCTGGGTTGGCTTTGAACCATGATCCTCAGATCTCAACCTCCTGAAGAGCTAGGATTGATTATCTTACAGGTGTGAGCCACCAGTGTCCAGCTGCTTTTTTATTTTATTTATTTATTTATTTGTTTTTTTGGTCCAGTCGTGGGTCTGAACTTTGAGCTTGGGGGCTGTCCCTCAGCTCTTTAGCTCAAAGCTAGCACTCTACCACTTGAGCCACAGCGCCACTTCTGGCTTTTTTTTCCTGCTTATGTGGTGCTGAGAATCGAACCCAGAGCCTCATGCATGCAAGGCAAGCGCTCTACCACTGAGCCACCTTCCCAGCCCCCAGCTGCTTTTTAATTTTAAGTAATACTGATATAAAAATTTGGGGACACAAGGAAATTTGGAATTTTCAGGTCATGATGGGATTAGAGGTGGAGTTTCCTTGCTACTTCATTAATAATTCAGTTAAAACAGCAATGGTTTTTGGGAAGGGCTGATAGAGGCAGGTGGGAACAGTTGACAGCTACCTTTATTCAATTGTGTTGTAAAGAGAGTATTCCTATGTGAACAGACTGTCAGAGAGGTTCTTAAGATTATTGGAACACTTGGGCTGGGAAGGTGGCTCAGTGGTAGAGCACTTGCCTTGCATGCCTGAAGCTCTGGGTTCGATTCCTCAGCACCACATAAGCAGAAAAAAAAAGCCGGAAGTGGTGCTGTGGCTCAAGTGGTAGAGCGCTGGCCTTGAGCTGAAGAGCTGAGGGACAGCGCCCAGGCCCAGAGTTCAGGCCTCACGACTGGACCCCCCCCCAAAAAAAAGATTATTGGAACACTTCCCCCCCACACACATTGTATTTTTTTAAATTGCTGTTATTAAGTAGTTATACAAAGGGGTTTACAATCCCATAATTCAGGATTCATGAGTACAATGTTTCTTGGTCAATGTCACCCCTTCCTGTGTTCTCTAGCATTTTCTGACCGTCTTTTTGAAGTTATTCCCATGGAACGTAACTGCTTTGTCAGGAATTCTCACCATGCCCCTCACAGCTGACATTGGTATGAAAGTAGCTGATCTCTTGTCTCATGCTTTCTTCTTAGCCCTCTTGGTGTTTTGATAAAAATGTTGAGTTTATTCAGCATTCATTTATCCTACAAATACCAAATGAGTATCCAGTTGTATGCCAGGGCACAAAAACTTGTGGAGTTAGCCAGTCTTCAGTACAAGTTTCTCCTAACTAGTTTAGACTCTTCATCAGGTGCTACCATGAAAGAAAGAAGAAAAACATTGAACAAAGAATTCAGAATCAGTGTTGTTCAAGATCAGTATTAGCCATATGTTTGAATAATAGCCATGGTTACTCGGGATAAATTAGAATATTGGAACTGAGACTGTCTTACTGAGGTAAGACATAGTGTTACAAAGCCGGAGGATAAAGCCGTCAGTCACAAATACCATATAGTAACTGACTTGCCTGAATGCTGTGAGCTAAGTGTTAGAATGGTCAGTCCCCAGACACACCATATGGAAGAAGGCGTCCAGGAGACTAATGAACAATGACCACAGTGAGTGACTTTACGGAAGACTAGGTCCTAAGGATATGTGTATGCAATTGAAAACTTAAGGACTAACTTCGAGGTTTTTCAGAGAGTGACAAGAATATTTTAGAGTGCAGAGCTGAAATAAATGAATTCTCTTCTTCTTCTCCTGTTCCTTCTTCTCCTATTCCTTTTCCTCACTCCCTCCTTCTTCCCCTCCCTCCTTACTCTCCCTAAGATGGTTATTGAATCTAGGGATTCATGAATACTTGGCAAGTACTCTGCTACAGAGCTACCTCCTCTGCTGAATTTCTTATATTTATTATATGATGGCATGTAGTATCAAACTGCTTTAAAATTCATTTTTCTTTCCAGATGATTGAGGAATTCTTTTAGTTTGTATGTGTATATATGTATGAATATATACATTCTGTTATAGGTATGTGTGTGTGTGGGGGGGTTTATATGTGAGTGATTCTGCTTTTCCTAATATGAATTCAGCCATTTAGTAGTTAAATCAGCGCTGTGTTAGGGTCTAAGATGTTGGTGTGGTATGCCATTATTATCATTTTTTTTTATAACTCTTGCATAGGAAACCCAGAAGGAACAAGTTGGTGGTGATAGGAGTTTGTTCTAGGTCTAGTCTTCATGTACAAAGGAGAATAGATTCAGGAATGTTTGTTTGTTTGTTTGTTTATGAGTGGGTCCACTGCTCCACATCTGGCTTTTTTGATAATTAATTTGGATATAAGAGCCTCATGGACTTTCCTGCCCTGGCTGGCTTTGAATTGTAATCCTCAGATCTCATCCTCCTGAGTAGCTAGGATTATAGCCACCAGAGCCCCAGCTTTATTTATTTTTAACTGTTAAAGCTTTGCCTTCACAGAGAAAACTTAGGGTGGCTGATGACTGGGCAAAAATTACTGGATTACATAACCTACCAATCAACTGAGAAAATGGGGCCTTAAAAGGGGAATGATCCTTGCATTGAATGTGTTTCCAAAATTTGAGTAAGAGATTCAGAATTGAGTTAAGTTAACCATCAGGCAGGACTGGCTGGCCGTTCCCAGTTGTTTTCTTTCCTGCATCAGCATTGATTTGTTGGCTGAGAAGTCAGATGGAATGATGTGGACACTTCTGTGCCAGAGATCACTTGATCAACCCAAACTAGAGAAGACACCCTTCTGCTAGTCTGATGCTTGCAGTGCAGTGTTGTAGCCAATGATGCTGCTTGTGCAGGTACCAGAATCTGGACTGATGCTGAAGACACAAGTAAAACACTTTTGACACTGATTTTCCACCAGACACCCTGTTCCTTCAACAGTACTGTAAGCCACCATCGAATTCATGGCACCAAATCTTACTCTCAGGGTTTACTGTCTAGAAAAGAGACCAAGTAGAAGTAGGGGAAAAGATTTGAATTTTGGAAATGAACTGCCCATTCCAAATCTGGATGTTAACATAGAAGTTGTTAACAGTTGAACATTTTTCTAGCGATCTACTTCATGTTCAACAGACTGAACTCCAGCAAAGCCTGTGAGCAAAGCAGTAGAGGCAAGCACAGCTATTTTTGGAATTTGGCTTAAAAGACAAATCCTTCCAAGGACCTCTCAAGGTTTTACAAACATCTTCTCTGCTACATATTAAGGCCCCAACAATATCACATTGGTCAGAAGATCACATTGGTAGGAGAAATGAGGAGAAGAGGAGGAGCAGGCCCTTTTTGCGTGATTTCTTGGAAAAACAGTAGACTATTTGGTCTGCCTTGCTGTTACTTAATTTCTTTAGGCAGTCTAATTTCATCAGTCTGGTTCTGCCCTGTGTCTGCATGAATTACTCTCAATTTAGTAGCACTCAGCAGAGCATTGGACTCGTTATTCAACTTCTGCAACCTCAGGTTTGACCTGGGTCATTTAGTCACCTTTCATCCTTGATCATCCTCTGTTTTTCCTTTTCTGATTCCTGGTGCATTTCTAGCTCTGCTTCTCAAAGTATGGTCCATGAGACCCCCATTGTCTGTGTTTCCAGAAATGCCGAGGTCTGGCCTAAGGTCTTAGAATTTGCATTTTTAAAAAATTTTGCCAGTCATGTGGCTTGAACTCAGGGCTTGGGCATTGTCCCTGAGCTTCTTTGTTCAAGTTAGCGCTCTGCCACTTTAAGCCACTGTGCCACTTCCAATGAAGTGGAGCTCAATGGCTCTCAGTGACTTTCCTACCTAGGCTGGCTTTGAACCATGATCCTCAGATCTCAGCCTCCTGAGTAACTAGGATTACAGACATGAGCTCCTGGTGTCCAGCTTACAATCATCATTTGAACAAGGCTTTCTTTTCTAGGCAATTCTTTGCATGTTAAAATTGAGATAGTTGGTCTTAGACTCCACCAGCTCTTGTGCTTCCTCATGTTCAAACTGAAGTGTGTTCCTTTTCTTACTGCTTTGTCCCTCTGTGCAGCAAGGCCATTCTTAGCTCTTTTCTTTGTCTGTGCTGGTATTGTCCCACAGCACACTTTCAGGCCTTGTTACTTTTACTATTCAGTCTCTTATGTACCATCTCACCCTCTCCCCACTGTGTACATTGCCGCAAGCTTTTCTTTTTGTATTTACTTATTTGTTCAGGAGTAGAAGCATTTTAAGTGGGTTTGCTTTCAAACACTTTGAAGTTCTTTAAGTCCACAGTACAGGTTGTTTTTGAACTCTAGTAGTCACTAGTCACTTTTACGTTCACGTGCCTTATCTCATCCGCTCTGTGCCAGCTCTTGGCAGGTTAGGTATATTCTCACCAGCAGAGGAGGAAGCTGAGACAACCCGGAGGCTGGACCTGGCCTCCTAAGCCACATAACTTGTAGCAGAAGGACCCAGTCCTGGAGCTGACTCCAAAGGGTAGCCTTGCTGTGACAATGATGGCAGTATATTTCTCTACTCTGGAGCTTCATATACTTAGTACCTTTTGATTATCCCCTACCTTCTAGTCTAAGTCCTTTTTTTTGTATTAGGTAATCAAATACAACTTGAAAAATTACATAGTACATTTATTTATGTATTTTTCTGTGCTGGGATTAATCTCAGGCTCTCATCTGTGCTACTTTAAAAGTTCTATATATGTTGTCTTTTACATTTAAGATACTTTCAATATATATTGTTAGATATAACTTACACCATTTCCTTCTATTTTGTGTTTGCAAATTGTTTAGTGTTTGCATTTTTCTTGCTTCTTTTGCCCTTCTAGGATAGAGTTAAAGCTTTGACTTTTTTTCCCCCTAGTACTGGAGCTTAAACTCAGGGACCCAAACCCAAGGTTGCCTGACTTGCTTGCTCATAGCTGATGATCATTCAAGTCACACTTCCAGTCTAGCATTTTGTTGGGTAATTGTAGATAGAATTAGATGCACTTTTCTGCTTTGGCTGACTTTTTTTTTTTTTTTTTTTTGGGTCCTGTTGTGGGGCCTGA